>NC_134136.1:7641500-7973000 GCF_040939455.1 Microcebus murinus
AGTAGCTGTCTGTCTGTGCATATATGTAGGTAAGGTAATCTAGCAAAGGTAATTAATGTGTCAGATAAGGATGATTTAGATGATCCCCTATGTTGTTTCCAGGACACAGAAAACAATTGTGGCCAATATGTCAATGTGAGGTTTAATGATAAACATACAAATAGCCAGGATGGTAGCACTTCTAAATTTTGTTGTAATTTGCTGCACGAAGCACCACTGAGGCACAACTTACATCACTTGTCTTCTCCTAGCAGGCAGTTAAAAATACCGCAGTTGCTGGTTTACCTGGTCTCATTATACATTTTTCAGTCCCAGGAAATCCTGCTGAACAAAGTGTTACCCAAAAGTGTTATGCAATTTACAACTCCCAGAGGCATGCACTATGTTATGCCTTGCCTTAGAAATAGTCCTGTGTACATATATCTCCCTAATAACACATAGTTTTCCTGAAATGGGGGTTATTTTACTAATCCATCCGTTCACTGTTACTCCGACCCCTTCCCTCCTCCCCGCTATAGTATCACATTTAGTATTAACAGATATTCTTTAAGTATATTTTATTATAATATCTATGAATGACTTTGAACCTCTAATCACTAGAATGAGAAAGCTCCTTTAATACCCTTCCCAGAAATTGCCAAATCTCAAGGCAGTTCCAAACTACCATGTGTGCCTTCAATGTCTATTAAAGACCACAGCCAAAAGTCCTCTTCGCGACATTTTTGCAATTTGACCATGAATGAGTCGGTTATAGAAGTGTCATAGGAGAATCTAAGTAATAGGATGCAAACTGGCCCCTAGTAGTGGGGGTAGTTCTAATCCCAGCTCAAAGACTAACTTTCTTTATATTTGGCCAAAAGCCTTACTTTTTGACTCAAAAATGGAGAGAAGGAGTTAACCAGGTCAGTGGTTTCCAACCTAAGGTCCCTGGTCATCTTAACAAAAAAGGTAATAAAGGGGATCCTCAAGCCAGTTTCATATTTCAAAACTTTAAGAAAAACAGAACACTGTATCATATAGCTGCCCCAGTTAGCTAAATGTTAAGTTTCTTTGCATTTCCCTAGAATTATAGCAACTAAGCACAATAACATGGTTATATGTGCTGATCAGCTCTGACACATGAGCATATATGTATGTATATGAACATGGAAAAGCTATTATTTAGTAAGTACAGTTTTTCAGGAGAAAACTCTTTGAAGTTGGGCCTTAAGAAAAAAGGTAACAGAGGGTTTGGGAGGGTATAAAAAAGATCGTGAAGCACTGTTTTAGCTGATCTGTGGCTAAAATCCCCCGAAACTCTTCTGGGCTCCTATATCTACTTACCCCTCTTGTCTTTTCCAGTGAGGACTAGAATCTTCACTTACCTGAGATAGTGGAAACAGATGAGTAATGGACTTCTTGAACTGCTGCCCTCCTTGGGTCTAAGGACAGTTGTGAGCTTTCAGCAGCACACCCTCAATGCCTCTTACACCCCTGCATTCAAACCTCTACAGGTGGAGGCCTTTGGAAAGGCAAAAAATGGCAAAGTTTTCCAAAGCCAAGCTGGTCAGCAAGCAGGCAAGTTCTTTGGAGGTTAGATGCAGCAAGTGCCACTTCGCATTTTCCAAAGCCTATGGGATAGGTGTGGCAGGTTCTGACTCCCACAGAGAAGTTGTCTGCCCAGTTTGAAGGGAAAATGGTACCGCAGCACCCAAAGTCACTCCTTAATAAAGGCAGCTTTAGCTCAGCTGTCTTTGCTATGGGGAGGGGAAAAGGGTGGACCTTGTTCCAACATTGGCTTCTAAGTATCTGGAAGCAAGATCACCCTATGTCCCAGCAAATCACATGCTTGCTGACCCTCACCTGCCTATTTCCAAACCAATTCGATCAATTGCAGAAATAAGTATCTCCCAAAAGTAAATCTTCCGGCAGGGGAGAAGGTTCTTTTTTTTTTCATTTCAGGATATTATGGAGGAACAAACATTTTGGTTACATGGGGAGAGGATTCTTTATAGAGGAATTCATTTAATTATTTCAATGTAAAATCTTGAACATTCCTAATACTGGAGTCTTCAGTGATTAACAGGCATACACACACACACACCCCAGCCCTGAGCAAGTGTGGATCAGACATGCAGCTAGCTGCTAGCTGACTTCTGCCTTTCTAGCCCTGAGCAAAAGAATAGAGCCTGGAACTGAAAAATTGAAACTGTCAAGAGCTTTGGAACAACTACTGCGGATTGACATTTGGCCAATGCAAAGAGAATCAAAGGCAGCAAGGGCAAGCTAGCAATGAATTAAACTGATTAAAGCAGAAGTGCAGTGATCTTCAGCAGGCTAAGGTCCGGCTTTCCAAGACCCAAGACCAAGAATAACAGCACTCTCATGTTTTACTTTATTTTTTAATCTCAGCATCATACTTTTTCACTGTGTGACCTTGAGCGAGTTGCTTAATCTCTCGGTGCTTTACTGTTTCAAATATGTTGAACTGTCCAGAATAATAAACCATCACCTCTCTTTCTCCCAGCAGGTCTTGATGATTGAATGCATGTTTGCATGTATTAAAATTAAACAATGTAACCAATATTGTGAGCAACAATTCTAGTCGTGTGTGTGCCCTTGCCTTGGAATTGGAGGGCTCTATCAGAGCTCCCCATGGTTATACACTAAGCCATTTCAGAAGGCAACCAAACTGCTCTGAATGACTATTTCAGGAGCAGGAATCCTAGAAATGTCTACCTAGGTTTCGCTGTTGTTGTTTTGTTTCAGAAGAACAAGATCTGGCTAAAGGACAGGAACAAGCTTGCTGGGGAATATACTATGGTCCTTGTTTCCTTCTCTACTCAAGACCCTGCCTATACCATCTTAATGGCTAAATAGCAAACATGTGCCTTAAAAAATATTTAGTGGTAGGAGTTCAATGTACAAATCTGCCTTTTGAAAACAAATGTGCATATGACATTATAATGTTAAAGTAGAAAAAAGTAAGATAAGGTACAATCAAAGAAACATAAAAATGGTATAGGAAAAAAGATCAGATCAAAATGTTAAAATGGGCATTTCTTGATTTCTTCATTTTTCTACTCTTCTGTATTTTACACACCGTATTAAAATGGATAATTTTTATAATGAAAAATTGAAGTTTTAGGGTTATTTTGTTTGTTTTTGTTTTGTTTTGTTTTTTGCCTCAGAAAGGTTTCAAGTACCAAGTACGGGACAGGGAGTAAGGAGTCTCAAGTACAGTATTAAAGAAATGTGTGCCCTTATTAAGTCATTTCCCTTCTTTGGGCCTCTGTTTTACTTTTTCATGGAATGGGGTAGGAGTCGGGTAAGGAAGTGTGTCTCTAGAGACCATTCCAATTTTGCCCTTCATTGCTTTATAGCCAGAATCACTGGGTTAGCTGAGCTGCCTGCAGCCTTTGCAAATTGAAGTCTACAATAGGACGTTGAGCTCTCTGGTTTTAAGAGCCAACGATTGATGGGATTTTCCAGTTTTTCTGCAATGTGATTATATATTATTTTTATCATGAAAAAGTAATGTACATGCCATTGGTTCTAGGGCACAGAGTGGAAAAGGAGAATGTAAAAAGAAAACTAGAATAAATCCCAAAACAAGTTTTTAAGTGAAAAAAAAAAAAACTAGTTGCAGAATGACACATACATTAAGATATTACTTATGTAAATTTTAAAAACACACAGAACAGTTCTACACATTATTTACTGGGAGAAGGGAGAAGGGAGAGAGGGAAGCATACTCTTATGCAAAAGTACAAAAACAAAATGGAAGAATACATACCACGTTCATCTTAGTGCTTGCCTCTGGAAATGGATGGGGAAGAATGGGACTGGAATTAGGGACAGAATTTAACTTGTCTCTAATGTTTTATTTCTCCCACTGGAAAAAAAATCTAAAGCAAACTTTATGTTTAAAATGTTAACAGTTTGTCAATTCTGAGATCCAGGTGTGTTTTTTATATTGTTGATTCTCAGTGCTTTTCAATATATTTCTAATTATTCAAAATAAAAACATAAACAATTTCTCAAAGCAAAAGGTTGGATTGTTTCTTGTCTATATTTTAAAATATCTGTGAAATGTTCATGGGTTATTTTAATAAATGACAAATGAATTTATTCTTAAAACTGGAGAAATAGAAAAGAGAAAAAAGTAACAAGAGAAAGAAAAATCAGAGAGGGAATCACTGGCATAAGATAGAGAGAGGCCTTGGGAGCCTCGGGACCTTTTTGCCCCAAAGTAACGAACAAATTCCTATTCTAGACCATAAGCCAAGAATTTAACGAATGGACCTATTACAAGATTGGCACTCCCAGGTATTCCAGACTTCACCCCCCACCATATGCTTTAAAACCCCTCTCTGTTCCATTGATTTTCTCCGGACAGAAACTTCCAGTGAGTTTCCTCTAACTGCCTAGCCTTTCAGGGACAAATTTTCCATCTCAGCTTCCAGGGCGGCTGTTATAACGCCACAAATCACCTTCTGCCATCCCTTCTTGAGCCAAATTCCTACTGGTTTCCAGGAATCATATGGGGAGTATGGTTCTCTGAATTTATTCCTTCGCAGTACTTAGCTCACAACATTTCTTAAACTAAATGTCTTACTACAAAAGTTAAACTTGCTGAAGCCTTTTATTTTTCCCTATTGCCCTCTCCCAAGCTAAATCTCTGTCACAGCCACAAATGCCATGTTTATCCCCCAACTCTGAAGAAATCTCAGGCATCCTGGTCTCTTTGCTGCTTATGGATTGATCATTGAATCAATTTGCTTTTATCAATTCACTGGCTCCTGATTTCCCCAATGGCCCCTTTTGTCAGCCCTTTCCCCCCCAGCCCTAATCTATAGACTCTCCTTTCTTTTTGCGGGTACCTTGAAATATGATGTTTTTCAGTGGCTCTTTTTGCCCTGACCTCCTGCTACACCCTGGGGCCACAGGCTCTCGGCTGATGTAACTAAAGTGCTGGCTCCAGACTTTGCTCTCTGAGGATAGCAGTGACCTTGCATCCAGCTGCACAGTATGTTAGGAAAACAGCTGCAGTTAAACAAGATATGAATTCCGGGCAACATCAAGGGCAAGGGTGAAGGCCCTGCTGATAAGTAAGAGGAGATAGTTTGGGAAGGTGGTCAGATGTGGGGAGAGTGCTAAATGCAAGGGATAAGCACAGGCATCACGTGTTTAGAAGTGAGAGTTCCCCTTACCTCACTGTTCAAAGAGACCACTGATAGAGAAATCTAAGGGAAGGGATCAGAGCTTGGCCTGTAATCATCATTCTGTCCCTGATATATAGTGTGGCTTTGGGAAACTCACTTAAAATTCTCTGAAACTCAATTCCTCCATCTGGAAAATGTTACCACAGTGGAAACTGTTACTGTGGGAAAAGACCTTAGAGATCATTTCTAGACCAAGCCCCCATTTCACAGTTTGAAAACTCTGAGGCCCAGGGAGGGGATGCAACTTGTCCTACATGGTCATCAATATTTACCTTTCCTAAGTCCACAAGGATGTTTTTGAGGCTAAATGAAGTCAAACATAGGAGCCCTTTGGGCCCTTTAGAAGAGAGGGGCTATGGAATCATAAGGCATTATTATTGGCAGCCTTAATGCCTGTGGTTCCTTATCATAACTGTCTCCTGAATGAAGACACACCAGTATAGGATTTTACTTTCTCAGAACTATTGAATAAATAGCTTTCTCCCTCAGCTGGCCATCTTAGCAGTGGGGATGGCAGCTCTCTACCCTACCATCCACTGCTCCCTCTCCTACCTCAGGCTGTCTCAGCTGCTTGAGCACCCTTTCTACCTGAGGGTCTAGAAACAGCTTCTCCCTGAGCATGCTCCATGTGACACCCAGGATTTCAGTGCCATAAGTAGATGACATAAGACAGGGCCTCCTTCCCAGAAGGTTATTGAGAGTGGGGTCAGAGCCATGCAGATCAGAGAAGGGCTGAGGAAGCTCAAAAGGACAGTCTAAAAGGCAAAGTAAAGAGCATACCTAGGAGTACACTTTTCCTTTCAGCACATATTATGCCAAAATAGACTTTGATTTCAAAGCGTAATTTGAGAGTGCTCTTGTCTGTATGTGGCCTTGTTGTCTGAGGCAGGCCTGTAGATACTTCAGTCTAATAAACTGAATTTTCAGAAAACAAAGGAATTCCATTCCTGGTGTTAAATGCATCCACTTTAGGCATCCATTAGCCAATGGTACTCAGTGCTGGAAGATAAGTCATACCTGAGGGTAGAACATTAAAGGTAAAAATCAAAGGGAAGAGATTAATTCACCTACCTACTTTTCAGCATCTTTCAGTGGTCGGCTAGAAGTGACCCTGACTTAATGAGTCATGAATTACTAGGGTCAATAATATCATGACATCACCACCTTATTTGGACAATAAACAAATGAACCTTTCTCTTTATGCAGGTGCTAAATCTATGTAAGCCTAGCTACTAAAACATTATTGAACTAGAGCCAAAAAACAGTGGCTTATAGGAAAATGGTAGAATCAGTGGCAAGGAAGGCTGATTCCAGTTCTTTTCCCAGCTCTGTTCAGCAATATCCTTACTCTTTGGCCCCTCAGCACAACTAGTGAACACCATCTTCAAAAGTCAAGTGGCATATTTGGGCCTTCTTGAGAGACAAAGTGACAAATCAAGATTTTGGTTACTCCCACTACATACCATCGTCATATCTCTGAGTAACAGAGTAGGCACACTAACATCTTCCCCACATATATATATACTGGAAGGATCTTGGTGAGCCATGATCTGGGATTTTATAACCAACACCTTAGTCTTCAGTTAGAAAGCATGCCTCTTTCTTTACAGCCTAACTCCCAAACTGCTTCTTTCTCAGGTGAGTGTATGTTTCTGTTGAGTTTTAAGTCAAGCCATATAGATCTGAAAAACCCACTATAGCACAGGCACAATTCCCCTTCATTTCACCTATTTTGATAAATAGATTTGACTGTGTCATTTATGAAACATCTCAACATGTCAAGGTAACAATTTTGCACATATAGGTCTTACTATGGGAAAAGGCAATATTACCTGTATACATACATACAACACACATTCAGTAGACACTGAATATACCTTGTCCCTTGCCAAGAGATACAGTGTATAGGCAGCTCATAAATAGAAGCACATAGAGATGTATATACAAATACAGAAAGCCAGTAAGGGAAAATGTAACTAAACTGCCCCAAGGGGAGACTGAGAACACTGAACCTACACTGAGTACACTCCCACTAGTCTAAGCAAAGAGAGACTTGAGAAGGGAACAGTTATTCCAGTGTACAAAGAAGCTGTGTAACAGCATCTACTAACTCTCTAGGCCTTGGACAAAACGTGTCAACAAGCCAACACAGAGCTCTGTGAAGGACAGAGCTGTTTCACAAATGCCCCCCAGCTGGCTGAGCATGCTAGAAGCCTCAAGGACTAGAATATCAAGGCCACCAAGATGCCAAACAAACCCTAAATTCCATAAACCAAATGAATACCCTTTTCATGACCTAGTTTTTTCTGTTAATATTTCCTCAATCAATGGTTACTTCAGTCATGGAGGTGAAGTTTGTTGCTATAAATTAACTATCCCCCAATAGGAAAGACTTTCCCTCTATCCAAATGGAGTGGTACTAGAATCTGCAGCATGCCACACTACCTCTCTTACAGGGCTGAGAGGAAGAAACTTGATTAATACTATGGATACCAACTCTGCTCTATTGGATCCATAATGACCAGCTAAGTTCCCTGTGCCCATATTTCTCTACCAGTCATAGCACCTCAGGTTTTGGATCCAAACCCTAGCCATGGACCTTGGATCCAATAACTAGGTCCTCGTCTTATTCTACCTGTGCCACAGTAACCCCAAACCTCAATTACTGTAGGGTCAAACTCCTTTATTGCTCCCTCCCCCAACCTCAGTCTTCTAGAACAGTGATGGAAATGTTCTACCCATGTGTTGCCCAATATGGTAGCCACAAACCATATGTGGCTACCAAGCACTTGAAATGTGGCTGAATTCCAACTCCTACAAAGCAATTATAAGAAGCCTTGCCCTCTAGGTGTCAACAAGCTGAATGGGAAATCTGGACTTCCACTTCCACCTGGCAGTAGCAAGACAACAACTCCCTTCCCCTGGAGTTGGAACTCCTGGAGCCGGAGCAGTGTGAGAGAAATCCAGCCAAAACAGAAAGTTAAAATAAGATCCAGAATCTCATAACATACTACAAAAATGTCCAGATTTCTATAGAAAATCACTCATCATTACCAAGAACCAGAAAGATCTCAAATTGATTGGAAAAAAGGCAATCAAGAGGTGCCAAAACCAAGATGACAGAGATATTAGACTTACCTGACAAAGGTTTCAAAGCAGCCATGACAAAAATGCTTCATTATACAGCTGGAAACACCCTTGGAACAAATCAAATATAAAAGTCTCATCAAAGAAATAAAGGATATATAGATAAATCAAGTAGAAATTTTAGAAATGGCAAATACAATAACAAAATTTAAAAACTGAATGTATGATCTCCACAGCAGAACGGAGAACACTGATAAAAGAATCACCTAACTTGAAGATACAATGATAGAAATTATCCAATCTGAATAACAGAGAAAAAAAATAGACTGAAAAAAATGAACAAGGCCTCAGGGACCTATAGGACTACAAAAAGAAGATCTAACTTTTCTGTCATCAGAGGAGGCCTGAAACAAAAGAAGAAGGCACGACATAAAAAGTATTTGAAGAAATAATGCTCAAAAACTTACTAAACTTGGCAAAAGACATAAACCTACAGACTCAAGAAGCATATCCTGAATTAGATAAACCCAAAGAAATCCATGCTGAGGCACATCAGAGTCAAACTTCTAAAAAATAAAGGAAAAAAATACCTTGAAAGCAGCAAAAGAGAAATGACACCTTACCTACAAGGGAAAAACAATTCAAATGACAGCAGAATTCTCATCAGAACCCATGAAGGCCAGAAATAAATGGCACACTTTTCAAGCACTTTCAGAAAAAAAAAAAATCTGTCAACCTGGAATCCTATTTTGAGTCAAAATATCCTTCAGGAATGAAGGGGAAATCAAGAAATTCACAGATGGAAAAAAACTAAGAGAATTAGTTGCTAGCAAACGTGCACTAAAAGAATGACTAAGGGAAAGTTTCTAAACAGAAAGGAAAATATAAAAGAAGAAATCTTGGAACCTTCCAAAGGAAGAAATAACACCGAAAAGAGTGAAAGTAAGGGTAAATACAATTGACTTTGCTTCTCTTGTTGAGTTTCTCGTTATATTTGAGGGTTGAAACAAAAATTATAGTCTGATGTAGTTCTAAATATATGTAGAGAGCTGGACATGGTGGTATATGTCTATAATCCCAGCTACTTAAGAGGCTGAGGCCACGAGGACCATTTGATCCCAGGAGTTTGAGGCCAACCTAGGCAACATAGTGAGACTTCATCTCTAAAAAACAAATGGTAAATGGAATTTAAGGAGATAAAATTAAAAATAATAAAAAATTTTTAAAGTGTGTAGAGGAAATATTTAAGGCAATATATGCAGGGGAAGGTAAAGGGCCTTAAAGAGAGGTAAGGTCTCTCTAATATACTCAAATAGGTAAAACGTTGATACTAATAGATTTAATAAGTTATGTACTTACAGAAACTCTGGAAAATAGTTTTTCAGTTTCTTAAAAAAACTGAAAAACTAGTTTTTAGTTTAAAAAAACTAAACATATATTTACCGTAGGACCCAGCAATTACACTCTTGGGAATTTTTCCCAGAGAAATGAAAATTTATGTTCACACAAAAATCTACACACTAATGTCCACAGCAGCTTTATTTGTAATAGCCAAAAACTGGACACAACCAAAATGTCTCTCAATAGGTGAATGATTAAACAAACTGTGATAATTCATACCGTGGAATACTGTTCAATAGTAAAAAGGAATGAACTATTTATACACAAAAGAACTTGGATGGATCTCAAAGGCATTATGCTGAGCCAAGAAAAGCCAACCTGAAAAGGTCACATACTCTATGACTCCATTTATATATCATTCTTGAAATGATAAAACTCTAGATATGAAAAACAGATTAGTGATTGCCAGGGGTTTGCAGTGATGGGGAAGGGGGATGAGTATGACTACAAAGACTATAAAAGTGTAGCACAAGAGAGATCTCTTGTAGTGATGAGTAGTACTTTATATTGATTGCAGTGGTGGTGACACAAATATACACATGTGACAAAATGACATAGCACTTTATACACCCATTGTCCCAATGTCAAATTCATAGTTTTGATATTGTATTAGAGTTATGCAAGATATAACCATTGGGGGAAATGGGCGAAGGATACATGGGACCTCTCTGTCCTTGAAACTTCCTGTGAATGTATAATTATTTCAAAATTAAAAGTGAAAAAAAGTAACTGCAGTAGGCAGAATAATGGCCTTCCAAAGATGTCTACATCCTACTCCCAGAACCTGTGAATATGTTAGGTTACATGGCACAAGAGGAATTAAGGTTGCACATACAATTCAGGTTGCAAATCAACTAACTTTGAGATGGGAATATTATCGTGGATTATCCAGCCAGGTGGACCAAACATAATTATAGGGGTCATTATAAGTGGAAGAGGGAAGTAGAACAGTGAGAGTTGGAGAAGGAAGTGTAATGATGAGAGCAAGATTGAAGGGATGTGATATGAGAAATCAATCCCCTATTGCTGGTCTTAAATATGAAAGGGGGCCATGAGCCAAGAAATTCCAGCATCCTCTAGAAGCTGGAAAAGGCAAGGAAGCAGATTCTCCCCCTATATCCTCCAGAAAGGAACACAGCCCTGCCTACCCCTTGATTTTAGCCTAGTGGAATGTAATTCAGGCTCCTGATCTCTGACCTCCAAAACTGTAGAATAATAAATTTGTTGTTTTAGACCACTAAGTTTTTGGTAGTTTGTAAGAGTAACGATAGTAGAAAACCAACACAGCTACCAACTAGGGGTTAAAAACAAACCCGAAGACAGACAACTGGCTTTTTGCAGAGTATATTCAATTAATTAGTCAGAAGTCAATAACTCTGTACCATAATCTTAAAGCAATAGTCAATACATCATGGCTAATGCTATTTGCAATTCCACATCACCAATGATCGCAATGATAAAAATCCTGCCTCAGAATTGCAGAGAAAAAAACACGTTACTCCCTGTTAAATGAGGCTGGCTAAGCCATCACAGGGATAAGAACAGAAGCATTTGTGCCACAGAGGCTGGAAATCTTGTCTCAACCCAGCTAGAGATATCTATTTGCTGAGGAATTTCCCGCTGTGTTAGGAAAACAGGCCACCTATGCTTGTTAGGGTTTGAATATTTGTCTCCTCCAAAACTTATGTTAAAAATGAATCCCCAACATGGTAGTATTGAGAGGTGAAACCTTTAAAAAGTGATTGGGTCACGAGGGCCCTGCCCTCCCAAATGGATTAATCCATTCATAGATTAATGGATTAATAGGTTAATGGAGTAATGGGTAATCACAGGAATAGGACTTGTAGCTTTATAAGAAGAAGAATACAGATCTGAGCTAGCACATTCAGCTCCCTTGCCATGTGATGCCCTGTGCTGCTTCAGGAGTCTGCAGAGTCCCCACCAGCAAAAGGGTCCTCAGCAGATGCAGCCCCTCAACCTTAGACTTCTCAGCCTCCATAACTGTAAGAAATAAATTCCTTTACTTTATAAATTACCCAGTTTCAGGTATTCTGTTATAAGCAACAGAACATGGACTAAAACATTTTCCAAGGGGTAGAATATAGAAACAATAGAAAAATGCATTGAATTATAAAAATTATGGGGTAAATTCATGTAGATGGTCAAAAGACTCAGCCAGGAACAAAGCTAATTCCCTATAAGATAGGAAAATCCATTTATCTTTTCCTCTGTCCCCAGTATCCCAGTGCTTAGCAAGTAGTAGATGCTCAACAAATGTTTCCTGAATCAAATTATAAATGATCATTAATGGACCCATCCAGCCTTAGAATTCTATTAACTCTCATACTGTGCAATATTCTAAACTGCTAATAAAAGAAGCAATAAATATTTATTCATGAGTAAGAATACCACCTATTACTACCATCCCAACTGCAAGGCGCAGATGTGGCATATATTCATGTTTACAGAGCTTAAGGAGCTTTGCCTTTAATATATGATGTTAGATATCTGGGATTAAATCCATTAACTCTCTCCAGGATGGCTGATATTCCAAAAGGTTCATAAGTCCCTAAGGTCCCCATGAAGATATCTGGACACCACCTCCCTCTCTGACCCCATCACCATACCTAACAGTTGAGTTCCCTACTTTCGTCATGCCCTTGGCTAAAAGAAATATGCAGAGATAAAGATACAGAGGAAGGACAGAGAGATAGAGGCAGACACATGTGAGTGAGCTTTTATGGAATGTAGTTATATATTAATGACGAACTTGTGGGAGGTGAGAGCTGAACAGGCATTTTAAAGAATCTGAGAGTTGACAAGTCAAGGATTTGGGGAAACTAGTTTCAACTTGTTTTGGGTGAGAACGGTAATGTCAAAGTGAGTGCTAAGTGGTTGTTTTTCATAATAAAAATGCTCAGGAAGGCTAATCAGAAAAATGCCTGTAAGAGTAGCTGAGGGCTGTGGACCATAAGGATACTAATAACATACTTTTCTGAGAGAGTCATTTTCATGGCTTCCATTTCAAGCCACTGTGACCATGACAGCCATGGAACAGGAATTCTGTAACAACTAGGAAAAGGCTAGTGCAGAGGCTTTTAACTCACAATGCATGGTTGGACTTCTTGAAAATGTATGCAAGTGTTATATTTGTAAATGTGCACTTTCGGAAGAGGGTATCCTTGGCATTCATTGAATTTTCATAGGAGTTCATGCTAAGCTTAGGGGCCATTGGCTAAATGGTGATGGCCCCATTTTTCTACTCCCCTACTTAGTAAACAGCACATCTTCAAAATGTGTTCCAGTTATTTAGTAACTAGAGAGAAAGCAGGTTCCTGTTCAAGCAATTATCTGAGAGCTAGTCTCCCTCCAGGTTAATAAATCACATGTGTGCCTGGAATAACACAGCAAATATTGGGAAGGAAGGCAGAAAGAATGTGGTAGCACCACAAACTTTAGGTTACTGCAATAGGCAGGAAAGAAAAGGTAACTATTGACATTTCAACTTAAACAAATTTACCTGTGGATTTCACTTTTTGGATCATCCCTCTGCCACGCCACCAGGCTCTGGACAATCTCTAAGCACCTAGATATCAGCTGAAATATGGTCATGAAATGTGGGGTCATTTTAACATTGGACTCAAGATCAAATAAAAAGGAAGAGCTTGAAAACACTTGCAAAAGCAATGCTAAATGGATCTATGTTTTCTTCTTGTCTGCATTATTTCTTTTTCCATGGCAGGCCTGATTTGAGTCCTGTCCTAGATCAATGAAAGCCAATCACAGATACTTAAGAATGGGAGGCAGTTTAAAAGATCATCTTTCCATTTGCCTTGACCAAAAGGCAAATGGAAAATTATATACATAAAATGCAGGACTACATGCAAACTATTCAGGACAGAGAGTTGCCCATGCACTTCTCAAACATATTCTGAAAAAAAGCATTCACACTTCCCTTGGTACTACACCTCTTTTTCTCACAACTACCATGGTCAGGATGTTCTTTCTAAAACTACCTTTCTCCTAATAAGCTTTAAGCTTATTACCTCTTATCAGTCCTTCATGAAAGTAAGAACAGCCACTCTAGCATGCAGATAGCACCTCTTTGTGTGCATGTGTACATGAAAACACATGCATGCACTTTGGAGGGATGCCTTTGGAGCTAATAATCCAATTCTATCAAGCCCAAAGCCTAAATCATTTCTGGAGTTTTTCTCCACAAAGACCCATTAGTGGCCGGGCGCGGTGGCTCAAGCCTGTAATCCTAGCTCTCTGGGAGGCCGAGGCGGGCAGATTGCTCGAGGTCAGGAGTTCGAGACCAGCCTGAGCAAGAGCGAGACCCCCGTCTCTACTATAAATAGAAAGAAATTAGTTGGCCAACTAATATAGAAAAAAAAAATTAGCTGGGCATGGTGGCACATGCCTGTAGTCCCAGCTACTCGGGAGGCTGAGGCAGGAGGATTGCTTGAGCCCAGGAGTTTGAGGTTGCTGTGAGCTAGGCTGACGCCACGGCACTCACTCTAGCCTGGGCAACAAAGTGAGACTCTGTCTCAAAAAAAAAAAAAAAAAAAGACCCATTAGTTAGGAAAAAGATAGGCTGAGCCAGATTAAGGGACTATTACATCTCCAAAGCTCATTATCTCCCCAAGTTTTGCAAACACAACTATCTCCCCAAATCAAGAAGCATAGATTCTTTCAAATGTGGTGACCACATAGTAAGGTGACCACAGAATTTGTTTTCTAAACTGGGACACATTTGAGGGTGAAATAGGTATGCTAGAACAACAGGCATAAACCACAACAGATGATCACCTCTATGGTCCTCCATAGAGGAAATGTTTTAACTTCCTTCAAATAAAACAGACCTCTATGCCTGTTCTTGATGATGGCATGGCACTACTCTAGCAGTCAGAATCAAGGTATAATCTTGGTCTTGAATCTCTAAACCCTCTTCAGGTAAACATCATGGGCAGCTTTTTGTTTAAGCTAGTTGAGTGGCACTTGAAACGGGCTACTGAGGGTGAAAAGTTTAAATTTTTTAATGAGATTTGGGGTGCTTGAGAAAATAGTAGATAATTGTTTATATCAAAATTATCACACTGGGGATAGGTAAGATGAACCTATTGAGGTGCCCTTTGGAAAAATAATAATTGTGTGCATAGGAGTTGATCCCAAAGACTTCAGTTTCTTTTCCACCAGAGAACAAGAAAGGGAAAGATATCAGATCACAGCACTTACCTACAGAAAAAGACCAAAAGAGCACATTCCCTAGCAGAGGCTTGCAAATCACTGCATGCAGTGAGGGACTGGAGGGAAGAAAGACAAAGAAGGTCCTCACCCTTTCCTCTAGCTGGCCCAGAAAAGGCCCTACCATCACTAAAAGGTAGTTTCCCTCAATCCTCCACTCTCCCAGCTGATCACATCCCAGACCAGGCTTCCTCAAGGTTGTGATATGCACAAGGCCAGTGTTGTTTGAGAACAGAGGAATCCTCATCTCTGCCCAACATGAAATTTTCTTGGCAAGCGAAAAAGTGCAAACTTAAAGGTGGCCCCAAGTGACGCAGTCTTGTCTAGTGCTCTTTGTTTTCAAGCAGCATGGAGAACCCGGGAAGTTCTTTGTGTCTAACTCTATGATCTTGGGTTTGAAAAGGTTCTCTAGTAGAGAAACTGTCAATTAGGGAGCTGGAGAGCAACTTTTCAGAGGAGGTAAAACAGAAAAAGAAAAAGAAAAGAAAAAAAATTAAAATGCCCGAACCTAAAGTCCCTAAGATGGGAAAAACAAGGAAGTCAAATGACGTATTCTTCAGTGAATCCTAACCCTTCCCTATCACCCACTTTGGTCCTCTCATTTTGCTTACTGTGCACAGGAACACATAAACCATGTAAATACCACCAGATAAGAGTTTAAAGATAATGTAACAGAGTCAAAGGCCAATTAGAATCTCTTTTCTCCCCTAACTAAGGGGTTTGCAGAAGAAAAAAAAATATTTACTAGAAGTGGACTTAGGAACAGAAAAACTGCAATCAATGCTTCTTTGGTTAGGCCCGTCCTCCTGAGCAAATACTTCAGTGAGATCAGGACCTCCGGTGATTGTGTCAGAGATCTATGAGGACATCCTTGAATATTTAAAATTCAGCACTTATCCTTTTTCTCATCTCTCTGCAACACCACCACACCTTTAGTTCTCTCTGCTCACTGGGTAGCTTACAGGTAATTAGACCATTGTGGAAAAAAGAAAAAGAGGGAAGAGAGACAAGACTGAGCAAAACAAAAAGAAGCAGCGTCTGCAGTTGTTTGACTTCGGCAACAGGGGTGTTACAGGTTTGCATGTGTGAGTGCGCGCATGTGTGTTAAAAAGCATTGATGCATTGAAGATTTATTCACTGAACAGGTTGATTTATTTAACAGACTTGACATATGTCAAATTCTGCCATGTGCTTACATAATTGTTATTCATTTATCAGAGCTGTTATTTAGGCAAATATTTGTTTTAAAAGTATTTTTCTTTAAATGACTTTCTCTAGCTTACTGCACAATCAATCGGTGGTTCATTTTAATTATATTATGTTAACAATAGCTATTTGGTGGAAGTCTCTGAAATCGAATCTTTCCCATGCCATTTCATCCCCACCCAAACTCTATTCCTTTTTTCCCTAGTAATAAATTTCTGATTAAAATCACACCATAGGGAAAATTTTAAAAATATATACGAATTCCTTTTATGTTATAGTATTTTACACTTGTGATATCCAGAAAAGCAGTTTCTCAGCATATTGTTCAAATCACAGATCTGAATACTGTTAACCTAAAAAACTGGCTAAAAGGACAAAAGGATGTATTTTTTTTTGCGAGTGTATGTCTGTGGGGCGGGGGCGGCAGTTGGAACAGCTAGGGGAGAGCTAGGTAGAGAATTAGGTAGACTCAGAGGAGGTAAATGGAGTCAAATTTCAAGTGTTACCAATTTTGTTGAATCACCCTATGCCATCTGAACACATGTGCACAAAAAATTATATCTTTTCAACTCAAATGCATGCAATATATCTAGGTTCTGTGGGAGGTAAAATATTGGAAAGTATTTCCAAGAAACAAAAATGTCTAATCAGTAGCCTCCAGGGCTGGTTTGAGTTCCTCTATTGTAAATATGCAGTTTGCAAAAGCAAAATTCATTTTGATCTCCCAGGTCAAGCAGTATTGGGACCAGGAAAGCTATGAGGAGAGATCCCACCACCACACAAGTAAATTTTTGACCTAGTAAGCAAATACGTTTTTGTTGTTACTGCAGGGTAAAATGTACAAGTCTTCCAGAAATTAGACACTGTAATAAAAATGTACCAGCCCAAATTTAAATTGCTCACTAGACAGATGGTTAATTATATTCACAGCCACATATTTCACTGGGATAGAGTTTCAGACACTCAGCCAGTTTTATTTGATTAGCCGGTTTCCCAGTTAATATGTAAAATGACAGTTACTTAGGACTTTTTTGTTCCCTTCTAAAAATATATTTTCAATAAGTGTAAATTCTCCTCAGCCATAAGGACGTCACTGCTGCAAATAAAACGTTTGGTCATAGGTAACCTCGTGTGTAAAAGATGTAAGGAAGATTTAACCCCCCCCTAAAAAAATACAAAAAAACCTCAAATGGTCTTTAGTAGTTCAAAGAAGACCACTGGAGCACCTTTTCTCACCAAGCAAAATATTCCAGAAACTATCGACACACTCTGCTCTTGCACCAAAAACAACCGAGATATTCAAATCCCGGGATTAGAGTGTTTTAGACGCTTTTGAAAAACAGCCCTGCCAGCCCTACACACAAAAACATGTGTTCTCAGATAACAGTCTGAAAATGGAACGTTAGAAAAAGGCCACATAGCTAAGTGTATTGCTGTGCACGGAATTCAACAATATGCTGGGAGCCAAAACCCAGAAGCAAAATATGAGACCCACTTATTCCAAAATGCAGCCAGAAGCTCGACAAAAATCAAGAGCGCTGGTGTCGAAATGGGGATGCCAATTTTTTTTTTTTTAACTTCGAAAAAGACAGAAAACCTTGCGCGGGTGATTCGGTCCCTCACGAATCAGACAGACAGAAGCAGTCATGCTGAAACCGCTGGATTCCTCAGCTGAACGGCGCCAACTCAGCGGCGCGGTTTCCACACTTTCCCCGGAGCGGGGCCGGCTCCCCGCGCCGGCTCGCTGCCTCCCTGCCCCACAGGGTGTACAGGACGCCAGCGGACGTGTGTCGCGGGGTGCGGCACAGAGAAGCGCAGAAGCCACGCAGGAAAGCGTCAATTCTACTGCCACCGAGAGCGGGAAGGGGCCGTGGGCCAATTTCCGCAAAGGTGACGAGCTGGGCGAGGCTCGCTTGGGTCCCCAACTTATACCCGCCTGTGGTCCCGGCTGGGTGGCGTCATGCCCCCCGGAGCGCTCTGTGGTGACCACCGCCACCCGGCGCGCGCGGGGAGCCGCCGGCGGGGGAGGCGCCGGCGACGCGGCTTCGCACCTTTGCGGCTTCGGCCCTGGCGGCCGCCGCGTGGGTTTTCCCGCTCGCGCCAAAGCGTGCTGTGCCCGTGCCCCGTTCCCTGGCCAGGCTCTCCCGGGCACCATCCCGAAAGGAGACTGCACTCTGCTGTCCCCGCTGCCCGGTGGGGTGCGTGTGAGCGCGGCGGCTCCAGCCCGCTGGCTTCCCCTCCCCCTCGGCGCAAGCACAGAGGCCTTTCCTAGATTGCAGTGCCTGTCAGGGGGAGCCGGGATCTCTCGCCCTCGCGGCCTCGCTCCCTGGTACACAGCCACACACATGCACGCCATCCGCACACAGACGTCCTCCCTTCTGTTTTCCCTTCCTCCTCTCCTCGCTCGGCTTCCTCCTATTCGTTCCACCCCCTGCCGCCGCCACCCGAGCCAGCCGGGGAGCCGGCGAGAAGGCCAGGGGGCTGGATGGCAGCGCTCGTGCTCACCTCACAGGCCGACTCCCAGGGCGCACGTCGCTGGCGGGCTCAGGCAGCAGGCGCCGGAGCTGGTGCGGCCACAGTCAAGGTTGGGCTGCCACCGTCGCCGCAGCTGTTGGAGCCGCCGCCGCCGCCGCTGCTACTGCTACTGCTGCCGCCGCCGCCGCCGCCTCTGCCTCAGCTCCATGCGCCGGGCCCGCCAGGTGGACGCGCCTCTCTCCCTCGCTTGCTCGCTCAGGCGCCGCCGCCGCCGCCGTGCTAGATGGAGTCAGAGCTGTCGGGCTCTGGCCCTGAAACTCAGAGCCTCAGTGGCTGCCCGGCTGCTCCTAGGGTCCGCGCTTCGCCTGCACCACCGCTCGCTCGGGCCGGGGCTACCTCGCGAGCGGGCTGCGCGCGAGGTGCCTGGAGCCCGCTCTGTGCGGTGGCCGCGGCCGTCCGCGAGAGGGAGAGAGAAGGAGGGCGGCTGCTGCTACTGTCGCTATCGCTGTTAAAGCTATTGCTAAATGCTGCTACTGTCGCTACTGCTACTGCTACTGCTGTGGCGGCGGCGACTGCTGCTGCTGCTGCTGATGCTACTGGTTTTCCTTCCCGGGTTCTCCCCCTGCCTCGTCCCCCCTCCTCTCCTCCTCCTCCTCCTCCTCCTCCTCCTCCTCCCCCTCCTCCTCCTTCTCCTCCCTCCGCCGCTTTTCTCAGAGCCTCTGCGGGCGCTGCCTGGTCCCCTCTTCTCCCAGAGCTGCCTCTGCCCATTCAGAAAGGTGACCAGAGTGGGGCTGCCTCGCCTGCCACCATCGCTATTGCCCCTGCCATTGTTTCTTCCAACACGCTGTTCTTGCTGGACGCGTTCCCCCTCTATCCTCCTTCCCCACCAAAGCCCTCCCTTTCCCTCCCTCTCCCTCCTTACCCTCTCTCAGATCCCTTCCCCATGTGCCCCCCACTCTGTCCGTCTGTCCCTCCCTCCCCTCAGGCGCCCGGGAGCGCGCACTGCGCGGCCACCAGTGATAAAGGGCGCGCGCCCCCCTTCCCCACCCCCACCCCGCCCCCCACTCGCATTCTTGCAGCCGGTCCAGTCCACCGCGCGACTTGTGCGTTCTTGGTCTAGCAGACACGCAGCCGGACACCACTCTCCCACGCCTTTTAGGGCAGTTGTGTGTGCCGAGAGGGGCGCTCTGAAGTTTGGGGAAGAATATTTGAATGGCTTCGTCCACCAAGCATCTAATCATTCAACCTCTACCTACCCTTAACTTAAGGGCCTAAGCCCCCAGGAAGGTGGGTCATCTTGGAAGGGTTGGAGGAAGGCAGAGAAGTGGAGAGGGGCGGTTTTGGAATAAAGGGGAAAAGAAGGGAACCAGGAAGGAAATGGGATCTATCTGCCTGACTGCTGTCACTGTAAAACCCCTTAGGTAGTCAACTCCCTTCAGACGTCCTGGGAACCCAACAAGAAACAGCAAAAGATTGAAGAGCAACTCCCGTCTTGGAGACCAGGTAGCACTTTTGCAACCTTGGCTGTCAGGCTGCTGCCTGAGTTCTGGGACTCGTGACCGTGACCGCTAGCAGCCAAGGCAAGGGATCAAAAGGTGGGTGCTACGACAGAAAGGAGAAAACTAGCTACTTTGTGCACACTTGTTCCACCAAGTCATTGCCAAAGCAGTGCTTCTCCAGTCAGGCAAGGCCCAATTTCAGTATTTGCTGCTGCCACAGTTACAGCCTCATTTTGCTACCAAGGCTTAGGCTTTGGGATCTGACACGTCCAACTTCTCGCCATCACCCTCAACAGAGCCTATGTAGCCTGTCACACAACCCCTCCCAGAAACAGCACAGGGAGAAGGAGGGCCTATTTCCCTTTCCCTGGCAACATACAGGAGACAAATGTTCTAGATATCCCATTGCCAATAAGGTCTGCGTCACCTTATCGAGTGTGTATAAGGCACTCTTCCATGGATTTTTCATCCCTGGGCTATAAAGTGTATGGCTTTTAGAGCTCTTCATCTCCGTGCCTTTGTTTTTGCCATTCCACCTGCTTGGAATACTGCTGTTCCTTCTCCCTCTCATTTTATATCTATGAAACTCATCCATAAAAAATAGCTAATCCCTAAATAACCAACATGTTTTGAGTCCTTACTATGTGCCAGACACTATGCTAAGCAATTTACATGAACTATTTTATTTAATCCTCACAACAAAGACAATTTTATTATCCCCATTTTACAGGTGAGATAACTGGGTCACAAGTTAGGTATACATATCTTGAGGATACGAATGATGTCTAATTTATCTTGCATTTGCCAGGAACTGTGCAAATACATTTGCATCTTTCAGGCACTGGAATACATAAGAAGAAAAATAAAATGTGGCCTCTACCCTCAAAAACAAAAACAAACAAACAAACAAAACAAGTTAAACATGTAAAATGCTACCTATCTATTGGCCAGATCTCAATGGCCAGAATGCATTGCTCTTTTCTCATTGTTGGATAGGACATTGTTTTCACCTGTGTTAACCACATATGCTATTCTTCCATTTTAAAGTTAGTCACCTATTAATTACCAGTTATAATTTGTGTCAATGCTTTCCAGCCAAAGACTACCAGGAACAAACCTGTAGTTGGACAATTTGGGTTTATTACTTGTTACAGTGAGAGAGAACACACGCCATAGTTGTTATTGTTTTAACTGTGCCCCCCCCCCGCATTCATATGTTGAAGCTCTGACTCCCAGTACCTCAAATTGTGACTGTATTTGACGATAGGGTCTTTGAAGATGTGATTATGCTAAAATAAGGCCATTAGAATGGGCCCTAATCCAGTGTGACTGGGGTCCTTATAAGAAGAGGAGATTAGGACACACAGAGGAAAGAATGTCTGCAAGCCAAGTAAAGAGAGGCCTCAAGAGAAACCAAACCTTCCATCTTGATCTTGGACTTTTAACTTCCAGAACTCTGAGAAAATAAATTTTGGTTGTTTAAACCACGCAGTCTGTGATATTTTGTTATGGCACTCTGAGCAAACTAATACAATAGGAAACTAGGGGGTGTCTCAGAAAAAGGGCTGTAGAAAGGAATTATCCTAGGATTGGAGTTTTGGTTGGATAATTTGGGGGAAGGTCTACGGAAGTAGGAATTCATTCTATATTGAATGCTGTCAGAAAACAAGGACAATTCTGTGACTTATCTTAATAAATCTTATCTATAGGGACTAAAGTAGTGATAAGGCTTTTTGTTTTTGTCTGTGCTTAGACAAAATTACAAAGTGGCCTTGCTTTGTCTCACTTTATCATCTTCTCAGTGTAACTTTGATGTCGGTATAGTGTGAGATTGTTTATGTCCAGCAGGAGAACTACATGGCCTACCTCTGAGTGCCAGGGCATCTTCTAGAAATCAGGGGCTGCTTTTCCTTCTCTCTCATCTGTGACTACTTAACACCGTCCATTAGTTGTATGGCTTTAGACAAATTAATGTACCTCTCTGTGCCTCAGTTTCCTCACCTATAATTGAGGAAAACGGGATTAATCATAAAGCTGTGGGAACTAAATGAAGAAATATACATAATGTCCTCAGAACAGTGCTTGGCATATAGGCAGCTTTCACTGAATGTGAGCTATTATCCATGTGTATCTTCACCACACCATTATAGTTTGAATTATGTAGTATTATAGTTGTATATTGGTACTTTCTCCTTTGCTAGACTGTGAGCTCCTTGAGGGCAGAGATAATGTGTAATGTCATAGCAATAATAGTTAATTTTTATTGAGTGTTTTCAATGGGCCAGGAACTGATGTTAACTATAATTACTCCAAGAAAATTTTTGAGGCCTCATCCCTACCTGCAGACTAGCCTAGGTATCTTTCTCTGTGCTCCCATAACATATGTGTTTACCTTAATCAACTCACTTAGCACATGATACTGACACTGTCTGCTTATGTGTTTTCTTCCTTGTCTAGACTGTTCACTTACAGAGAGGAAAGCAGGTACTTTCAACTTAGGTGTCCATGTCTGAGCACAATGCTCAACACAACAGAGGCATTCAATATAAAAACATTGACTGGATTGTCACTACATTTGTTTTGTCTAGGGTGGAACTCAAGCCTGTCTTAGCCCCCATCATCCCCTTTCCGGGGATTTCATTGACCCAAAACATAACAGAGAATCTCTTATAGAGTGGTCCCTCCTGTAAGGTATATCTAAAGGAGAAACTCGCTATGAAACTTCAATGCAAAAAGGTGCCATTTGGAAGCAGGTGGCCACTGCTATTTGATAGCCAATGATAGCATGTCCATTAGAGCAAAGTGGGGTAATGGAGGAGTATGAGTCTACGACCTAGAAGCTTGGGTTTTGACCTTAATTCTGCCTTAAACAAACTCTGTGATGTTCAGCAAATCACCAAACCACTCTGCGCCTTTCCTCCATGGGGGACATGGAGAGCACAGTCTCTTAATTTACTGGCTAATAGAGCTTAATAACAAAGATTAAAGAGAGTTTACTGGAATTTCTCCTTGCAGAAAACATTTAACCCTTTCATTACTTCCATGTTACGTGCCTGGATGATTCTTAGCCCCCAGAACTGGTATTGCAAAATGGCCACAGCCTTTCAAATGCCAACCAGGAGCCCAAGGTGGTGTGATTTTCTGCCTGCCGTATCACCTCTTTAATAACCTGACAACTCAGCCTATTACCAGTGAAGAGAGCTACAGTGTCTGGAAATTTCTGGGGCATAAGAGATGCTGCCATTCTGGAGGTGGACCCAGTAAGTTTCTTTCTGACATGCTGAGGGCAGACACAGGATGTCTTTCAGCCCAAATTTATGTTTTATCTTAACTGAGAGGGATAAAAAAAAGGTGAATGACAGAAATAACATTATTATGCTACATATGCATATACAAGGAAGAAAACTACCATATTATTTTTCATATAATGTACCACTATTGTGCCCAGAGGCTATATAGTAATCATAATAATGGCCCCTGGCTGGGACTTTATGGTGCCTTTCCCTGGTGAATTTCAAATAATGGCCCATAGGAACTCAGGGGGTCCAGATTTCAGAGGTCAATGAATTGAAACCATCATTGACTGTTCCTCTTGTATGAGGGGCAGCACCCAGCATGTTAAGGGCTCCCATTAAATACAATGGAACTGACAAACTGGCTCAATACTTCCCTCCTTTGTCCTAAACAGGATTAGAACACTATAGCTCTCACCCTGCTGACAAATAGACAGATGCCTCATTTTTTTTCCCTTTCAGCAGCCCTTAGAGGGGCAAGTAGATCCCCATTCTATGAGTTATTCAGCTAGTGTTTGGTGTGGGCCGTGTATTAGGACTCAGGAGGAGAAAACAGAGACAATTAAAGGTACATTTTTTATTTTTTTATTTTTTGCCTCAAAGGAGCCTGTAGTCTAGTGGAGGAAATAGAAACACAGAAAGGCAACACTCTTAGGCTGTGAAGATTGAGGGCTGAGTGAGAGGTGAAAATAAGTCAGGGCTTTGGGGTGCTAAAGGAGTTTGGGAGTTCCTTGCCATGCATCAGGCGTGGTGGCCTTAGAAGTAGGACTGTGCTCAGCAGTAAGGGGAAGAGGACATTGAGATGGGGAACAGCATGAGCTGAAAAAGTGCTGAAGCAGGATGGTGAGCAATGTATTTGGGGGTCAGTGATAAAGTATAGCTGAAATCAAGGGGATCCTCAGTGGAGAAAGCAAATTTGGAGGGGTTGAGTGGGGCCAGACTAGAGAGGCTTTGGAACTCTATGATATTTTGCCCTTAAATTCTTACTCCCTAATTTATAAATGTGAAAAGAAAGGTCATGGCCACACACTAGATAGGTAACTAGCTGAGGTAGTGATCCTTAGGTTCAGATGATAACGATGATGAACATTTATGATATACTTTCACATACATCATGTCATTTGTTCATGACAACCTAGTCAAACAAAGTGCCCCACTGCAACCATTCCCCTCCCTCCTCCTTCATTGAAGCCTTATAACAAACAAACAAACATAACCTGTTATTTAAGCTCATTGTCCTATGGAAGTAGAGCTGACTTGTTGAGGGTAGAAGCCAATGGCAGGGCTCACAAATTGAGGCCAGATGAGCAAAAGGCTGTTCCGATCCAGAGTGTCTGGGTTGTCCTGACCCCATTTGTCCACATGCTCAGGTGCTTTGGCTGCTGTGTTCAAAACCAGCCTGAGCAGGGACAGCTCCTGCCTCTTAAGTACTTTCCCTCTCAGGGTGAGCCTTTGAAACATGCTCGGACAGGCTGAGTGACTCAAAGTTAGGGAACTGAGGTCTGGAGAAAATCATTTCCATCTTCAGATGCCAACAGCCATTGGAAAAGCCCCAGATGAAGCCGGGCCCAACAGCCCAGAACACAGGGCTCTGTTACACAAGTCCAGCAGCAAAGCAAAGATATTTGCAGCCTTGGCAGCACTGAGCAAGATGGAAGCAGGGGTGTGGGTAAGGGAAATGTGTCCAGACTCAGGACAGGACCATGGACAGAGATCAGCAGGCATGATGCTGATCTTTATCACCCCCACCCCTGCTCCCACCACCCCCAGCTTCATCTGAGGCTTTTCCAATGGCTGTTGGCAACCGAAGATGGAAATGATTTTCTCCAGACCTCAGTTCCCTAACTTTGAGTCACTCAGCCTGTCCCAGCTGACCCCACAGTGAAGTGCAGCCTTCCATCATGCAGCCACAGGCCTGAGTGGCACTGCAGTTCTGTGGATAATGTATGGAGCATGTGATATGGGCTTTGGGCTTCTCTGGGTTGGGCATCACCAGAGCAACATGCACAATGTGAGCTCTCTCTCAGGCACAAACTTACAGGTCTTATTCAGAATGAGAGGTATTAGTAGTGCCAAATGACACTATTGGAAATTGCAATGTAGTCTCATGGTTTGAAGAGTAGTCCCCAAATGAGGAAACACAGCTCTAGAAATGTCTGATCCAATGCTTGGTGAACATGGTAACCTCTGCTCCTTTAAGGAAAGGACCTCAAAGGACTCTTCTTCATATAAAATCCAAAATCTTAGAGTGTATCCCACTTCTCCACCCCCACCAACCCAGATAAAGTAAAGGAGGATGAGTTGTGTTGAAATGGAAAAGCATTAGACGTGGAACCAAATGACCTTGGCTTCTGCCTCTTACTAATGTAATCCTGGGCAGTTTACTGGGTCTTCTTAAAACCATAGTCTTCAAGCCGGGCGCGGTGGCTCACGCCTGTAATCCTAGCACTCTGGGAGGCTGAGGCGGGCGGATTGCTCGAGGTCAGGAGTTCAAAACCAGCCTGAGCAAGAGCAAGACCCCGTCTCTACTATAAAAAAATAGAAAGAAATTAATTGGCCAACTAATATATATAGAAAATTAGCCGGGCATGGTGGCACATGTCTGTAGTCCTAGCTACTCGGGAGGCTGAGGCAGAAGGATTGCTTGAGCCCAGGAGTTTGAGGTTGCTGTGAGCTAGGCTGACGCCATGGCACTCACTCTAGCCTGGTCAAGAAGAGAGACTCTGTCTCAAAAAAAAAAAAAAAAAAAAAAACATAGTCTTTGAATATATAAAAAGAGGCCAAACAGCAACAATCTCTACCTCATAGAGAACATGTGAGAAGTTCATGGGTTAAGGTGTATGAAAACACCTGACCAAAGGCTTGGCATATAGAGGTATATAATGAATGTGTCTGTTCATGCATGCATTCCAGAAGTTCCTGAAATCTCCTATCCTGCAAGAAGGTTTTCCTAAGTCATTGATGGAAGTATGTTTCCTTCTATATACACTAGCAGTTACTATGATATTCTCCTTTGACCCTGATAATAGCTGCTGCTTCTACTGATATTGATAATGGTAGTGATAGTGATAGTGTAATGTGGAGAATAATGATTGGCTGAGACAATGGAATAAGTAATACAGGTAAAACAAGTGAGAGAATACCTTAGGAAGCAAACAGAAGCTCTGGCTGGTTTTAAGGTCTGACCTTCCGTGAACTAGCCTTTTCAGGTCCATCTACATAAGTATTCATGCTGAATCCTTGAGAACATTGCACTGGGGATTATGTAGCAAAATGTGTCCTAAGAAACTCCTGCCCAGGATAGAGGATGTGTTTCAAGAGTGAATGCAGACCATGGCAGGAAAAGAGATGTTTCCATTCATCTGAAACAAATGCTCCTTGAGTACCCTTTTGTTACATATAAACCAACCCATTGGCATGTAGGAAATGTGGAGGCAACGCACACCCAGTGTGGCCATCTATTCAGAGCAGTCAATCAGTATCTTCCGCTTTGCTAAATAACACAGGGACATTCTCCATGTCTTTGCTCAGGCTGTTCCCTTATCCTGGAATGCCTTTCTGTGCCTCCACACATGAAAATCCTTCTCTTCTTTAAGGTATAGTTGAAATGTTGTATCCTTTCTAGTGTCTTTCTTTAATCTCCCTGTATTATTTTCCTAGGGCTGATGCAACAAATTACCACAAGCTTGGTGGCTTAAAACAATGAAAATGTATTATTGCACAGTTCTAGAGGCCAGAAATTTGAAATCAAGGTGTCAGCAGGGCTAGGAGGCAATTGCAACTCCCTGTAGCACTACAGTCCAAACAGCAAGAGTTTCTTGAAAAGCCCCAAGTACAGCCATCCAGTCTCCTAGCCTTAGCATATCATTCAGCATTTAGTGATTTTTCCCAAGTAGCTATCATTCATCCATTCATTCATTCATTAATCAAGCCCCTATGTGCCAAACACTAGGCTAGGCATAATAAGGAGATACATAAATCCATAAGGTATAGATATTGTCTTTTATGAGATTAGAGTTATCCAAAAAGAAAAGACACATATGCATGACATTTATGGAGCCAGATATGATCATCTTCCCATGGGTGTAACTGATGGACTACTGCCAAGGTTAAGTTAGAGAGCCTATTGCCTCAATAGAACTTAGAACCATGAAGTCTCCTAGGAAAGCCCATCACTTCTATCTTAAACATCCATGTTCTT
Source organism: Microcebus murinus (assembly GCF_040939455.1). NCBI lineage: Eukaryota > Metazoa > Chordata > Mammalia > Primates > Cheirogaleidae > Microcebus > Microcebus murinus. The sequence goes on from NC_134136.1 coordinate 7,669,114, forward strand.
TGGGCTTCCTGTGATACAACACTAATTACTGAGGGCACATATTCCCTTTCTATTTTATGGATCAGAATAAAACATGCTTGTTTACCAAATTCTATCTAACTACAAACTTTCTAAACACAAGAGTAACCCAACCCTTCATTCCATATTGAAACCATAGAAGTTCAAGGCAGACTACCAGTAGGTCTATTTGCATCATGTCTCCTAGACACAATCTACCCCCCCCTTAAAACCCCCGGAGTTTAGCTCAGCTATGAAAGCACTAAAAAAAAAAAAAAAAAAAAAAAAAAAAAAAAAAACAAACCCCGGAGTCACTGTGAATGGGACTTTGGGACTGACAATTGGGGTCCCAGATGCTGAAATTAAGATGCTTGAATAAAGGAAGAGAATTAATTATGAAACTCTCAGAATAAAGGGAGGAGTGTGGAATGAGGAAGGGAGAGTTGAAGGATATATGTCCCCATTTGGGAGCCAGGGGAAAAAAGATAAGAAGGTAAGAATAGGATGGGTGGGCAGGTTCAGGGAAATAGTCTTCTCATATATGCCCCTACATAAACTGATGAAAAGCAGCCATGGGGGTAAGGAGATGGAATGGGGAGTACCAGCACCAAACTAGGGAAGGAGGGTTTGGAGTCAGGTGGCTAAAAACTGTGACTGGAAACTGAACTCTTGAACTTTCCTATGGGTCTGTGGGTTTGGCCCATGAGATTTAACAATATTACCAATGCACACGGGTATGGTGCTTTATAATTTTCAAAGTTATTCCACATCTACTCTCCCATAGCCTTTAAAGGTTGGAAAGAATGGCTAAATCCTCACCCTCACATGTTGCTGGAATTCCATGTTAACTGTTTCATTTGCTCTTCATACAATCTTGGTGAGATACATAGTGTGGATAAAATGATCACTATTATTATACATAGCATTTAACAGAGGAGTAAGCAGGCCAAGAGGGGCAAGTGACTTGGTCCCGGTCACACGGTTGGTAAGTGATAGAGTTGAGCCTTTACCAGAAATAAACTACTTGCTGTTCTCAGAACCTGCATGTTCTTTCATGCTTCTGTGCCTTTGCATGAGTTCTTTGTTCTGCCTTTGGAATGTCCTTCCCACCTTCTCTGGTGATCTGCCACTCACCTATCAAGGCTTGTTTGAATGCCACTTCCTCGTTGAAGCCTTTCCTGACTTCCTACTTTCCCAAGAAGAATGAGTGGCTATTTCCTCCAGGCTCCTATTGCATCTTGTATACTATAAATCTTGATTAAAGCATTTATTTTCATGTATTATAAGTATTTGGGCATGTATCTGCTCCCATATCGGACTGAGAATTCCTAAAGTCTTGAGGGTAGGAACCTTGCTTCCTTCTCTCTATCTCTCCATCTCTCCATTCTTCAGACAGTGCCAAGCACTTACATTTGAAGAATGAAATGTCTAAATAAGAGAATGAGATTTCATGCACACTCTGACACCAGCTATTGCCCCATAGATGAATGCTTTTAAGAGATGTCTTTGAAGAACGGTGCATTCTTGGCTGGGTGCGGTGGCTCACGCCTGTAATCCTAGCACTCTGGGAGGCCGAGGTGGGTGGATCGTTTGAGCTCAGGAGTTCGAGACCAGCCTGAGCAAGAGCGAGACCTTGTCTCTACTAAAAATCGAAAGAAATTAATTGGCCAACTAAAAATATGTAGAAAAAAATTAGCCTGGCATGATGGCGTATGCCTGTAGTCACAGCTACTCGGGAGGCTGAGGCAGGAGGATTGTTTGACCCCAGGAGTTTGAGATTGCTGTGAGCTAGGCTGATGCCACGGCACTCTAGCCTGGGCCACAGAGTGAGGCTCTGTCTCAAAAACAAACAACAAACAGTGCATTCTTTCTTGAGCCTTGCTCAGTCAACAAGTTCATCAAAAACTAATGAGGCTGGGCCAATTGCTGGGTTTCTTATTCAATATGAGGCCGCCTTGACCAGGACCTCAATCTCTGTAAGAGGTTCAGTTCCAGGGCTTGGTGTGACCCTGAAGACAACCTGAAGATGTCCTTGTGTCCCTCTGCCTGAACTCAGATGACCCTAGAGGTGGAGAGAAGTTTGGAGGAGGAAATAGGAAGAGAAAAATAGGATAGTAGGGAAGGAAAGAAAAAGGAGACAAGAAAGGAGAGATGGGAAGGAGAGAAAGATCTAGAAGGGAGGGAATACCAAAAAGAGGCAGGTGTAGCACCTTAAATCAGATGGTAGACAATGTGGGAGTTAGAAGATGACAGCCAATTGGCACCATACTCACGTAAAATAATACCAAGTGAGTTCCCAAAAGCATACAGCTGATACTTCTAGTGACCCACGGACCCATATGACACTAACAAAAAACACCTCTTCCCTTTACACTGCACAAGAATGGAAGGAAGGTACAGTAAACACAGGGTTGGGTGTGAGGCAGATGTGAATTTAAACCCTAAACTGTGTGACTTTGAACAAAGAACAATTCTCTGAGGCTCATTTTCCTCATCTGTCAGATGAGTATAATGCCATTTACCTTGTAGGGTTATCTACCTTATAAAGATTAGTGATACTGTACATAAAATGCTTGGTAAATAGGTAGTCAACAAATGATAGCTACTATTATAACTGTGCTGTCACAAGGCTGCATAGTGAAAAAAAAAGCACAGACTTTGGAGTCAGATCTAATTTGAATCCTATTTCTTGTATTTACTAGCCAGATTTCATACCTTCCTTCCACCCTCTGAATTGCTACCTAGGCAGTATAGTGTGAGTGTTAGGAGCATGGGTTTTTATCCTGGAGTTTTAATCCTCACTCTGCTACTTACTGTGTGACTTTGAGTATATTACCTAACATTTCTGAGCCCTAGTTTCCCCATCTGTAAAGTAGGAGGTATAATAATAGTATCAATTTTCTAAAGTTGTCATATTAAATGAGTTGATTCATGCTTAAAACTGTACCTGGAAGATAGTAAGATCTCAATAAAAATTAGCTGTTGTTATTCTGAAACATTTTCCAAATTCATTGTCTCATTTATTTCTTACAACACCCAGTGAAATGCATATTCCCATTCTCATTGTACAGATGGGGAAACTGAGGCTCAGACTTGGTCAAGCTCATATAGGTGGCAACTGACAGAGCCAGACTAAAAGTTGTTTGCTGAGTAACTATACACAATGTCTCCTTCCTCTCCTCCACTTTAAACCCCAACACGTCCACTATTTCTCGGTCCTTTTCTTTGAATTCCATGCAATGTGTCAAGTGTGTCAGGAACTCATTCTAGAAATGTAGTATAGACTCATTCTCAACAAACATGCTGGATGGGCTTATGACTTGCCTACTTGTTCTTCTGAATACTTGGCTTCTGAACACTCAGCTGTATATCACCTCCTATGAAATCCAGACCCACTATTTCCTTGCTTTGCAGAAGTCACTGAAGATTGCCTTTCCAAGGAAATCAGAATTCTCTTCCTTTGCACATTTGGCCATTTCTGCCAACATGTTTTCACCTTTGTCTGACCTAATCAGCTCAGATTTAAAGCTCTAAGATATTAATTTCCACAAACACACTTGCAACCCAGAAAAGTTGGCAAAAAACACATTTCTGTAAAGAGAATCCTAATTCTCTAATTCTCTATTGACTTCCATTGTCAAGTTGAAGGCGTGTTCCCATGGAAACTGTCCCCACAATACACTGAATCAAAAGCTTTTGGTGAAGAAGGGTCAACTATGCTGTGCTGGAAAGGACTGGGCAAGACTGGGCAGTGTGTAAAATGATTTACATGAGAACAATGTGCTATGTAAATAGAAGATAGTACTAGTAGTAGCAACAGGATAAGCATCCATTCTTGGTCCCACAGCCATGCTTCCTCTTTTCAGCTTCTGGGAAGTATTAAGAAGCCTCCCTACTTTAGATCTTTGCAATTGTATCCACATCCCCCCTATACCTATCATTGGTACCCCTATCACCCTTTGTTGCTTTTTAAAAATCTCTGTAGCTCTTAACACCATTTAGCATACCAATTATTTTACACATTTGTTGTTTATTTTCTGCCCCTCTCCCATTAAAATGTAAGCAACATGAGACTATGGATTTTGTTTTGTTTTATTCACTATTGTATCCTCATCACCTGGAACAATGCCTGACGCATGGCAGATACATACACATTTTCTGGATGAATGAATGAATGTTGTTTGCTCTGTTATCTCTCTGCCTCAACCTCCTTCACCTGGTTAAGTCCTTCATAGCCTGAAATATGCAGCTGAAATAATCACTTTCTCAAGGAAGCTTTCCTGCCGCCCTAGCCTTGATTGAATCCTCCTATCATATCTTGTCACAGCAGCCTATATTTTTCCTATAGAGCACAACTAAATAATAAATCATGCAACTTCTTGTTTGTTGTCTGCACGCCTCAAAATGGAAGTTCCCTGAGGGCAGGGATTGCATTGTGCTTGCCTCTCGATGCCTAGAATGGGATCTAACACATGATAGTTGCTTAATTGATAAAGTATGAATAAAGTTTGTGTCAGTTATGGGATGGAGCAGGGGCTCTCAGCTTAAGCACATACTGTTTGGCAAAGCATTCAAACATGTCTAGAGGACGGATGGAGTGGCCTCATAATAGATAAATTTAGATGACAGACTGATAAGCCTTCTGGGAAATAATTTAGCAAGGAAAAAAAGAGTAGAGGCCCACAAAGTTAGATCAACAGCAGTGAACAGTGTGAGAGACAAAGGTAAAACTCAATAGAGCACTGATTGTAGTATCTTCCACTCAGCTTGTTCTTTGGCCCAGATCTTGGACACACAAGCCTGAGTTTTTTGTTTTCTTTGTCTCTAAATTTTAATGCCTTTAATATAAACAACAAGTGGTTATTTTCCTAATCTATATCTTATTGTCAAGGTAAAGAACTGCTTACATATAACTGATATCTATATATATAATATATATGGAATATATAATGCATATTATATAATATTATTGAATATATAATATTAATAAATTAATAATAAAATTAATAATATTGAAACGTTAGAAAGTAACATGGCCTTCGTGAGGATCAATGAACATTGTATGAAGAGACACTTTCCAAACTTTGGGACTCATAGAGTATTCCATTCACACAAAGCATTTCATGAGTTTTTGTGGTTTTTTTATTGAGACAGAGTCTCACTCTGTTGCCCGGGCTAGAGTGCTGTGACGTCAGCCTAGCTCACAGCAACCTCAAACTCCTGGGCTCCAGCGATCCTCCTGCCTCAGCCTCCCGAGTAGCTGGGACTACAGGCATGTGCCACCATGCCCGGCTAATTTTTTCTATATAAGCCTGAGTTTTAAAGAGAGTGTGATAGCAGGAAAAACAATGAGAGATCTTCCACCAAAAACAGAGCAGACAGCCTTGCTTTGGGAACTTTCTTGTTAGATGTAGCCTAAAAATGAAGGCATAGCCTGGCTCAAAAGAAGATCCATGGTGCAGACAATAAGGCTCTCAACATCAGCTCCTGGTGACAGCACCATTTTTGGTGTATTATACATTGATGGTGGTGGCAGTGGCTGCATTGTAGCAGCAGCAGCTCTGAAACACCAGAGGCCTACAGCTAAGTACCAAAGAGAAGATCTTGTTCTAGGCATTGAGAGAAAATGGTGGAAGACAAACTTCAGCTGAGAGAGCTGCACTTCTGAACACATTTCCTGGCAATACTTGGAAAGAATTCGTTTACGATATTCTAATCCCTGTCCAGTAATTTACTTTGTGGAATAGAACTTTGTCACCTCTAATATATTCTCTCTCCTTCCGTATTCACCAGGACCACCTAGCCTCAGCTGCCCTGGTCACTCCAGCAATTTTCAGCAACATCCACACCCCTCTTCCTCTCCTTCTCTCCTTCTCTGTCTCTCTCCATAATTTTGACTGGTTATACTTTTTTAGTCAAAAATAACAGTTTTATTGATATATACTTCAGATACCAAACAATTCACCATTTTAAAGTGTACAATTCAATAGTTTTTAGTATATGCATGGAGTTGTACAACCATCACTACAATCAATTTTCGAACACTGTCATCAATACCAAAAGAAACAAGAAACCCTATACCCACCAGCAATAACTTTCTATTTACTCCCAACCTCTCCTCCAAGCCTAGGCAACTATTAATCCACTTTCTGAATCTATAGATTTGCCTATTCTGGACATTTCATATAAATGGATCATAAAATATTGTGACTGCCTTCTTTCACTTACTATAATGCTTTCAAGGTTCATCCATGTTGCACCACACATAAGAATTTCATTCCTTTATACTGACAAATAATATTCCATTGTATGTATATACCACATTTTATTTATCCATTAATTATTTTATGGACATTTGGGTTGTCTGCACTTTGGGCCCACTGCAAATAATGTTGCTATGAGCATTAGTGTAGACATTTTTGTTTTTAGTTCTCTTGTGTATACATCTGGGAGTGGACTTTCTGGATCATATGAAAACTCTGTTTCACCTTTGGATTAACTGTCAGACTGTTTTCCAAAGAAGCTTCACCATTTTACATTCTCACCTGCAATGCATGAAGCTTCCAATTTTTCTTCCAATTTTCATCCTCACCAACACTTGTTATTATCTGTCTTTTTAATTATAGCCATCCAAGTATGTGTGAAATGGTACATCATTGTGGTTCTAATTTGTATTTCCCTAATGACTAATGATGTTGCACATCTTCTTATGTAATTATTGGCCATTTGTATATATTCTTTGGAAAAGTGTTTATTCAGCTCCTTTCTTCATTTTTAATTAGATCATATGTCTTGCTATTATTGAGCTGTAAGAGTTCTCTACATATTCTACATAAAAGTCCTTTGGCAAAAATGTAGTTTGCCAATATTTTCTTCAATTTTTGGGGTTATCATTTCACTTCCTTGATGACATCCTTTGACACGCAAAACATTTTAATTTTCATGATGACTAATTTATCTGTTTTTGCTTTCAACCCTTGTACTTTTGATGTCATATCTCAGAAACTATTGTCTAATCCAAGATCACAAAGATTTATTTGTATGTTTTCTTCTAAGAGTTTTATAGTTTTAGTGCTTACATTTAGGCTTATGATCAATTTTATTTTAATTTTAAGTAGATTTAGGGAGTACAAGTTGAATTCTGTTACATTTATATATTGTATAGTTGTGAGAAGTCTGGGCTTTTAGTGTACCCATCACCCAAATAGTGTACATTTGTACCCCATAGGTAATTTTCCATCCCTTACCCCTTTTGAGTCTCCATTATACCACTCTATGTGTTCTTGTGTATCCATAGTTTAGCTTTCACTTATAAGTGAGGACATGTAGCATTTATTTTTCTGTTCCTGAATTACTTCACTTAGGATAATGGCATCCAGTTCCAGGTTGCTGCAAAAGACATTATTTCATTCTTTCTTATTGCTGAGTAGCACGCCAAGGTGTGTGTGTGTGTGTGTGTGTGTGTGTGTGTGTGTGTGTGTACCACATTTTCTTTATCCACTCATCAGTTGATGGGCATGTAGGCTGATTCCATACCTTTATGATTGTGAATTGTGCTGTGATAAACGTATAAGTGCAGGTATCTTTTTGATAGAATGATTTCTTTTCTTTTGGGTAGATATGCAGTAGTAGGATTGCAGGATTGAATGGTAGATCTACTTTTAATTCTTTGAGAAATCTCCATACCGATCTCCATAGAGGTTTTACTAATCTATATTCCCACCAACACTGTATAAGTGTTCCCTTTTCACCATATCCATGTCATGTTTTTTGACATTTCATTAATAATAGTGGCCACTCTAATTGGAATAAGATGGTATCTCATTGTGGTTTTAATTTGCATTTCTCTTATGATTAGTGATGTCGAGCATTTTTCATATGTTTGTTGGCCATTTGTAAATCTTCTTTTGAAAATATCTGTTCATGTCATTTGCCCACTTTTAAATGGGGTTGTTTGTTTTTTTCTTGCTGAGTTGTTTGAGTTCCTTGCAGATTCTGGATACACAGTTTGAGAATATTTTTTCCCATTCTGTAGGTTGTCTATTTACTCTTTTGATTATTTCTCTTGCTGTGCAGAAACTTTCTAGTTTATTTAAGTCCCATTTGCCTATGTTTGTTCTTGTCCCATTTCCTTTTGGGGTGTTAGTCATAAGTTCTTTGCATAGGCCAATGTCCAGAAAAGTTTTTCTCAGGTTTTCTTCTAGTATTTTTATAGTTTCAGGTCTTACATTTAAGTCTTTAATCCATCTTGAGTTAATTTTTGTATATAGTGAGAGGATCCAGTTTCATTCTTCTGCATATGGCTATCCAGTTTTCCCAGTGCCATTTATTGAATAGTGTGTCATTTCCCCAGTGTATATTCTTTCTGCTTTGTCAAAGATCAGTTGGTGTAGGTATGTGGTTTTATTTCTGCGTTCTCTATTATGTTCCATTGATCTATGTGTCCACTTTTATGACAGTGCCATGCTGTTTTGATTACTATAGCCTTGTCTTGTGGTATAATTTGAAGTCCATTAATGTGACACTTCTAATTTTGTTCTTTTTCCTTAGGATTGTTTGGCTATTTGGGCTCTTTTTTGGTTTCATATGAATTTTAGAATTTATGTCTTTATTTTTTGAGACAGGGTCTCACTCTGTCACCTGGGCTAGAGTGCAGTGGCATCATCATAGCTCAGTGCAAGCTCAAACTCCTGGCCTCAAGCAATCCTCCCACTTCAGCCTTCCAAAGTACTAGGATTATAGGCATCAGCCTTTGTGTCCAGTCTCTTTTTTCTAATTCTATGAAAAATGACGTTGGTATTTTCATAGGAAGTACATTAAATATGTAGATTGCTTTGGGCAGTATGGTCATTTTAACAATATTGGTTCTTCCGATCCATGAGCATGGGATAGTTTTCCATTTGTTTGTGTCATTTATCATTTCTTTTATCAGTGATTTGTAGTTCTTATTGTAGAGATCTTTCACATTCTTGGTTAAATATATTCCTAGGTATTTTACTTTTTATTTGTTTTTGCAGCTATTGTAAATGGGATTGCATTCTTGATTTGGTTCTCAGCTTGGTCATTATTGGTGTATAGAAACACCATTGATTTTATAACCTGAGACTTTGCTGAATTCATTTATTAAACCTAGGAGTTTTTTTGGAGGAATCCTTAGGGTTTTCTAGGTATAAGATTATATCATCAGCAGACAGAGATAATTTGACTCTTTTCCAATTTGGATACCCTTTATTTCTTTCTCTTGCCTGATTGCTCTTGTTAGACCTATGATCAATTTTGATTTAATGTTTTTATATGCTGTGAGGTAGATATCTAACATAATTCTTTTGCAGATGGATATCCAGTTGTCCTAGTACCATGTGTTGAGAACATTATTCTTTCTTCTATTGTATTGTCTTGATACTCTTGTAGAAAAGCAAATGTGAACATAAATGTATGAGGTTTTTTCCTGGACTGTCAGTTATATTCCATTGATTTATATTTGTATCTTTAAGCCGTATCATACTGCCTTGATCATGTACCTTTGTAGTAACTTTTGAAATTGGGAAGTGTGAATCTTCTAACTTTTTTCTTTTTGAAGAATGTTTTCAATATTCTTGATCTATTGAATTTCCATATGAATTTTAGGATCAGTTTGTCAATTTATGTAAAGAATTCAGCTGGGATTTTGATAGGAAGTTACAAATCAATTTGGGGAGTATTGGCATCTTAGCAATATTTAATCTCTTAATCTATGAACATGGGATAGGTTTTCATTTCTATAAGTCTTCTTTCATTTTTATAATAATATTTTGTAGTTTTCAGAATATAAGTTTTACACTTCTTTTGTTAAATTTGTTCCTAAGTGTTTTATTATTTTTGATGCTATTATAAATGGAATTGTTTTCTTAATTTCATTTTTGGACTGTTCATTGCTAGCATATAAAAATATCAGTTGCTTTTGTTTGCTGATATTGTATCTTTTGCTCAATTTGTCTATTAGCTCTAATAGTTTTTGTGTATGTGGATTCTTTAGGGTTTCTTGGTTATAAGATCATATCATCTGTGAATAGAGATACTTTTTTCATCCAATTTGGATGCTTTTTAATTCTTTTTCTTGCCTAATTGCTCTGGTTAGAACTTTCATTACGATGTTCAATAGAAGTGATGAAAATGGGCATGTTTGTCATGTTCCTGATCTTAGGGGGAAAGCTTTCAGACTTTTATCATTATTATGATGTTAGCTGTGGGTTTTTCATATGTGGCCTTTATCATTGTTGAAGAAATCCCCTCCTATTCTGAGTGTTTATATCATGAAAGAGTGTTGAATTTTGTCAAATGCTTTTTATGTATTAATTGAGATAAAATTTAAAAATCCAAGAAATATAAGAAAATAAATATCATTTTTTTTCAAAAAAAAAAGAAAAAGAGACACTACTTGCTATAAAAGCAAACACAACAACTGAAGTCACTCAGCAGACACCTTCTTGAAGACCTCTTTGCTTTCAGATCTCCCATTTCTCATACAGAAAGGAAAAATAAGAAAAGCAGAAACAGAAGAAAAATATTAATGTAATCAGTGTGATGATATTAAGTGACCTAATGACCTTGGTATTTTGGCTATTATAAGTAGAATTTTGTTCTTCCAGGATGAAGGCAAAATCTGTATAACACAAACATTTCTAAATCCAAACCAATAATCCATTTCTTTTGGTGAAATTGCAAAGCAATGGCTTATGAAGCTGAAGTTACTATGTGTAAAAATTTTATCTTGGCATAACCGTAAGTTAGAAAAACAATGATCTTTCCTTTTCAAAACTTACTTACTAAATCAGAGTTAAAGTCCAGGAGAAAAGGTAGATGACTTTAATGTTTAAAGGAATCCCAGAAAGGTCTCTGCATAATTCTCAGTAGTCCCTGAGCATTTGATGCTGCACAAAATGCTCAGGGACTAAAACTTACTTATCTTTCTATCCCTAACATTTAACACAGGGCCTGCCCTAGAAAGTAGGTACTTATCCAATAAGCACCCAGGAACTAATGTATGTGCATTGAATGCATCCTGAAACTCACATGGAATAAAAATGATTACTCTGTTTACTCTAATTACCTAGAGTAAAACAGCTTAGAAAAGTTTTTTTCAGCAGATCAACAGGTTGCAGAGGCTTACAAAGTACCTTTGTATTGGAGCATGTGGCTCTGTCTTTCTATGAGAAATTTTTCAACAGTCCTAGCCAAAACTGAAAGACAGAATCTGACGTAAATGTCCACAAGCACCTTGCCATACCCTATTTAGAATATATTTCTTTTCTTTTCTTTCTTTCTTTTATTGAGACAAGGTCTTGCTCTGTTGCCCTGGCTAGAGTTCAGAGGTGTCATCATAACTTACTGCAGCCTCAAACTTCTGGGTTCAAGCAATCTTCCTGCCTCAGCCTCCCAAGAAGCTGGGACTACAAGTGTGCACCACCACACTTGGCTAATTTTTCTACTTTTTGTAGAGATGGGGTTTCGCTTTTGCACAGGCTGATCTCAGACTCCTGAGCTCAAGCAATCCTCCTGCCTCAGCCTCACAGAGTGCTAGGACCACAGGCGTGAGCCACCGCGCCCGGCCTAGAATATATTTCTGAACTAAATAAATATGCCAACATGCCCTATCTACCTAGCTTTAGGTAGGTAGGTTCTGATATTAGTCAGTCTTGGGGGTTCAGGAACTTCAAACTGAACTTGTTACCTTCTGTACAGTTCCACCCTGCTCCCTGGAAATCTCAGAGTCACACTCGCCTCTGTCATCTTCCTCATCCAAGTTTACTCTACCTCATAAATCTCTCTTGAATATACTCCCTCCTTTTTTTTGTTCCTACTGCCACTGCTCTAAGTCAAACCCTCATTCTGGACTATTGTAGAGTCACACCAATTTCTCTACTTTCAGTCTTGTTGACACTATTTAATTTTCCATATCATAGCTGGTGTGATCTTTTAAAAAATGCAAAATTGATCTTATTATTCCCTTGCGGAAAAACCATTAATGACATTCCAATACCTATAGGAAAAGCATCTTCTAATCCATTCATTCAGCCTCATCTCCTACCACTTAATTCCCACACGTGTACCCTCCAATAATACTAACCTTAAAATTTCCCTAATATGCCATACTCAGTCATACCCCTATGCCTTTCCACATTTTATTCTCTTTGCTTCTTTTTATTCTCCTTTGCCCTTCCCACTCTCTATGCTTGGTGAACTTCTATTTATCCGTCAGTCCAACTCACAAGTTAGTTTCTTTGTGAAGACTTCCCTGTCTTCCTAAGGCAGAGGTAGTCAATTTGTCCTCTACATTGTGTACATTGTATTGTGGTAATCTTTTTTTTTTTTTTTGTATCTCTGGCTCTCTGACTAAATGTAAGATTAGGGACTGGGTCTGGGTTGGAATCATCTTTATATCCCTAGTCCCTAGCACAGCACTTGGTACAAAGTGGGCATTCAGGAAATATTTATCAATGATCAATCTTTCAACAATATAGTCTTGCTATTGAGGCTTTCAGCAAAGTCACATTGGCAAATGAATAGAAATCTCATAAATACCTGGATTCAGGTGTCCACACTGATGGATCTTGGTTTTAGTACCAGAAAGCTTCTTATACAGATAGAAAACGAATATTTTCTCCCATTAGTCAAATTCATTTTTAATTGAGAGAACTTTAAAATATATTGAAAGGAATATTAGCCTTTCTCCTTAAGTGTCCAAACAAATAGGATGTTGAAGATGACAACTGAATTCTTTTTTTTTTTTTTTTTTTTTGAGACAGAGTCTCACTTTGTTGCCCAGGCTAGAGTGAGTGCCGTGGCGTCAGCCTAGCTCACAGCAACCTCAAACTCCTGGGCTCAAGCGATCCTTCTGCCTCAGCCTCCCGAGTAGCTGGGACTACAGGCATGCACCACCACGCCCGGCTAATTTTTTTGTATATATATTAGTTGGCCAATTAATTTGTTTCTATTTATAGTAGAGACAGGGTCTCGCTCTTGCTCAGGTTGGTTTCGAACTCCTGAACTCAAAGGATCCGCCCGCCTCGGCCTCCCAGAGAGCTAGGATTACAGGCGTGAGCCACCGCGCCCGGCCTGAATTCTTTACATAAAATATTTTGGGGATGAAAAGGGACTTGATTTTCATTTAAAATTATAGTTGCTACACATATACCTATCACTAAGTAAACAATTTGAGTATTCATATTTATGTCTTGTTAAAATAATTATATATGTTTTAGCAAAGGAAATAATCTCCAGAAAAAGTTGGTTGGTTTTGTTAACATAAAACACCTTAAATCTCCTTTTTTTAAATTTCAGAATATTACGGAGCTACAAACATTTAGGCTGCATGATTTGCTTTTGTATAATTTGAGTCAAAGTTATAAGTGTGCCCATTAGCCAGATAGTGTGCATTGTACCTGTTAGGAGTGAATTTATCCATCCCTTCCGCCCCCTCCCACCTGCTTGATTTCCCTTGAATTTTACTTCCATATGTGCACATGAGTGTTGATCAATTAGTTCCAATTTAGTATTGAGTATATGTGGTGTTTCTTTCTTCATTCTTGTGATACTTCACTTGGAAGAATGGTCTCCGGTTCCATCCAGGTTGTTACAAAAGGTATTAGTTCACCGTTTGGTGTTTTTTATTTTTTTTATGTCTGAGTAGTACCCCATGGTATATATATACCACATTTTATTAATCCACTCAAGTATTGATGGACACTTGGGTTCATTTCACATCTTTGCAATTGTTGATTTTGCTGCTATAAACATTCGAGTGCAAGTGTCTATTAATATCTTTTTTTCCTTTGGGTAAATACCCAGTAGTGGGACTGCCAGGTCAAATGGTGGGTCTACTTATAGTTCTTTGAAGTATCTCCATACTCCTTTCCATAGAGATTGTACTAGTTAACTGTCCCACCAATGGTGTGTAAGTGCTCCTTTCTCCCTGCATCCACACCAGCATCTGTTGTTGTCACTGGAGTTAGGTGATATCTCACTGTGGTTTTGATTTGCATTTCCCTGATAAATCTCTTTTTTAAATACAGTCTGGCAAAAAAATAAACAATATTCGAGATTAATTAACCTACTGAATAGTAGATGATTTGCTTCCCAATGACCTTGCAAGAATGTACTTCATCTAGCTTTGGCAAATAAAAAAAATTATTATTTAGCTTCTTTGTGTGGATGCAAAATTAATCTGAAAGTAGTAGAAAAAATGAGTCATTGCTCTAAAGTGTATTAGTGTGTACCTTCTAAAATGAAGCCTACATCTACTGCTGAGTTGAAGAACCTGCAATAAGGCCATAGCAAACAACAAGAAAGCACTTTTCCAGGAAAAAATGTCAAGGATGTTGTAGTTAATAATCTGATTCATGAGTCAGAGGGCTGGTCTCAATGACTTCTTATTTCCCTTTCCATGCCAATATTTTATGGTTCTATGAAATCAAGTCTTCCTAACCTGTGATTTAAATATATTGACTTTAAATAAAATCTGCCTTACCACAAAGCGCATTTGTTAATCAAATCATATTACCAATGTCTTTCACTACAAAACCAGAGATGGCTTCCATAATAAGAAGAATTGGGACCGAATAACAAATTTAAAGGCACATACTCAAGGTTTTAGGGACCCTTTTAAAATGACAGAGTTAAAGGAGGAAAAACCGGTCATTTTGTGATAAAGTGTTAATAATAATTCTCAATACAAATAAAAAACTATGAAGGGTACCTTGCATTGGAAAAATGAGCATCAGATAAGAAACTAAGTGCTTCTAGTAAATATTCTTTTAAAACCAAAAACTATGGTTTTTAAAAGAAAAATTAATCAAGGATTTTTGGACTATATATAATTTAAAGTTATAATCGCTTTCAATATAATCGGGACACATTTTTCTTTAAAGATCATTCCTTATTACATGATTTCTTTTAGGGCCAATTTTCTCACATGGTGGCTTTCTCACATGTAGAAAACTGCAAGAAAAACTTTGAGAGGAATATAACATAGGTAGTCAAGGTCACTGGTTCTGATATTAGTCAGTCTTGGGGGTTCAGAGTCCTCAGGATCCTAGACAAGCTCCTTAAATTAACTGAAGCTGTTTTACCAGCTATAAAATGGGTTGTAATAAGGAACAAGTGAGATAACTCTTTCAAATAACGTGATCAATAATAATTATTATTATTAGGGTTTAGACTACAAATGATCATTAACATCTGGAGCTGCTTGAGTTTTTCACCATGTAGCTTTTTCAATTAAAAACATCTTCATTTTTAAAACTTTTCCATATATCTCTGTTTATTGTTCTTATATAGAATCACAAAAGGACAGAGACTTTTGAAGATCACATTGTAATCCAATGAGGGTTGCTAGAGATTTTAGTTGTCCACTTAGATTTACAAACTTAATTTTTATGATTGATTTTTCAGTATGGGAGGGGGAAAGATGGCCTTTCCATTTCACTTAACAAAAATGGGAAACAGCATAAGAATCACTGGTTTAAGTTGTAATCAATAAAAGCTCTGATTGATTCACGAAACAAGTAGTTATTTATCTAGTGCCTATTATGTACAAAGTCCAAGGCAAACTCCCACCACAGGTGCCCCAAATGAGGAAGATGCCCTTTCTGTTCTCAAGGAGCCTATGCTGCAGTAAACTGTGAGATAAGAGAACGCAAGGTCCAATGTGCTGAGTGCAAATATATTAGCACAAAGTGTGGTCAATTTCTTCTAATGTTTTGAAACATTATTTCCTAATATACCAAATTTCCTTTAGGAATTTAAAATATTAATCCATATATCTTAACTGAGGATGCAGAATCTTTCTATTATCTACTTGATCTCAATGAAAACAGCTTAGGTCCATCTTCAGTTTTCATGCAAATTGGAACTCAGAAAGTTCTCATATTCTCTCTTCGTTTTTGTAATGGTTTCAACTGGTTTCCCAGAAAGTTCTGTTACATATTGTTACTGGTATTTTTACAGAAAGCCGAATGAGTTGCCATTTCTCTGGCAGGCTTAGTTTGCCTCTTTGAATTAAATTGGGCAGACTGACAGGTGTCTAGTTCTCTGAATGACATAATGGAGGTAGTGATTTGTGGTGGTAAAGGACAATATTGGAAACCTGGGTTTGAGTACTGGTTCTACCACTAAGCAGCTATGTGATCTTAGGAGAGACATTTCCCTCTCTATGCCTTCATTACCTCATCTTCAAAAATGAGAATAGTAACATTAATCTCACAGAGCTGGTGTGAGGCTGAAATTTGAAAATGCTTTATAATCCATACAAGTGTGTAAGTTCATGTGGGTTGAGGGGTTGTTTTGTTTCTGAGAGCAAGCTGGTCTTCTCTAGCCCAGGGTCTCTAATAGTCATTGAGTTTTCACACCAATTATATTTATGGTATCCAACATAATATTTTGATATATGTATACATTGTGAGATGATTACCACAATAAAGCTAACTTATACATCATCCCCACAGTTATCCTTTTCTGTGTGTGATGAAAACATTTACGATCTATGTTCTTAGCAATTATCAAGTATACAATACATTATTATGAACTATATTTACCATGTTGTACATTAGATGTCCAGAACAGATTCATCCTGTTAAATTGAAACTTTGCACCATTTGAATAACATCTCCCCATTCTCCACTCACCTCCAACCCCTGGCAACTACTATTCTACTCTCTGCTTCTATGAGTTCAACTCTTTTAGATTCCACCTATAAATGAGATCATGGAGTATGTGTCTTTCTATGCCAGGTTTATTTTACTTAGCATAATGAACCTCCAGGTTCATACATATTGTCACAAATGGCAGGATTTCCTTCATTTTTGAGGCTGAATAATATTCCATTGTATATATGTATAACATATTGTCTTTATCCATTCATCCATCTATGGACACTTAGGTTGATTTCATATCTTGCCTATTGTGAATAATGGTGCAATCAATGTGGGAGTGGAGACACGTCTTTGACATACTGATTTCTTTTCCTTTGGATATAATCCCAGGAGTGGGGTTGCTGGATTGTATGGTAGTTCTATTTTTAAGTTTTTGAGGAACCTTTGTACTGTTTTCCATAATGGCTAAATTAATTCACATTCCCACCAACAGTATACAAGGGTTTTATTTTCTCCACGTCTTTACCAACACTTGTTATCTTTTGTTTTTTTGACAATAGCCATCCTAACAGGTATAAGGTAATAGCTCATTGTGGTTTTAATTTGCATTTCCTTGATAATTAGTGATATTGAACATTTTTAAATATATTTGGCCATTTGTATGTCTTCTTCAGAGAAATGTCTATTCAGGTCCTTTGCTTATTTTTAAATTGGGTTGTTTTTTTCACTATGGGGTTGTTTGTGTTCCTTACACATTTTAGATATTAACCTCTTATGAGAGGTATAGTTTGCAAATATTATTAGGTTTCTTATACACACTAATCATATTCTTTAATAAATTGGGATTGTGATTATCCTAAAGGAAGTTTGCACATTCTCAGCTAAAGAGTCGTAGTTTGAGTAGATATAATCAAGATGACACAGGTAGCATGTGCCTCCTCCATGAAGACGAACCAGAATAGTAAGTAGATACTCACATGTTGAACAGATCATCTAGGAGAGAATGCTAGGATTCGCTCATGATAGAAATGACAGGAAGCACCAAAAGTAAGTAAGGAAGAGGGTTCAAAGCAGCTTGCCTGGCTGGGGACTGACTGAAAGCCAGGAGAAGCTCCTCAATGTGGGGAAACAGTAAGAAGGAAATCCCCAGGGCTTCACACTTCAAAACAATTTTGGCTTTTACAATTTTGGCTAGGGGTTTCTGGGCACCATTCTAACAGCCTAGATATCGGGGATCCACAGACACAGCTGCTGCTTTTGCACTGCTCTGAGGAGGGAGGAGGAGACTGGGGTGTCCCATGCAACCCTGGGAAGGTCCCCATCACCCTCCTACCAGTTGCTGTTGAGACTGAGATGTGAGTGGATCACACTCTCCACTATTACCACTGCTAGGGCCTGAAGACTGGCTTAGCTAGCTTCCAAGTCCCCAGCAAAACTTCACCACAACCTTCACTAATAACCATACCCTAAGCCACTGAGGAAATCAGAGATATCATTGACTCTGTGTACTGCTGAAAAAATCATATAAAGATCACGCTACTGTGGGCACTCAAAACAAAAGCCAAAGTGTCCTACTCAAACAACAATATATATACATCTTCAGGAAAAAATCACTCCTACAAAAGCAATTTCAAAAAATTGGAAGAAGTGACTACCATATCAGAGGCACAGATGTCAGTGGAAAGACAAAGGAATCATATAAAAGCAAGGAAGTATGATACCACCAAAGGACTCACAGCAATTGCCCAACAATAGATCCCAATCAAAAACAACTCTGCAAAATGTCAGATAAAGAATTCGAAATACTGATTTTAAAGGAGCTCAATGAGATGAGAGAAATCTGAAAATCACTACAAAGAAATTAGAAATTCAATTCAGGATATGAATGAGAAATTTACCAAGGAGATAGATAGCTTAGAAAAAACAAAATGGAAAGTCTAGAACTGAAAAACTCATTAAAGGAAATACAAAATACATTAGGAAGCTTCAATAATAGACTAGACCAAGTAGAAGAAGGGATCTCAGAACTTGAAGATAGAACTTTGAAATAATCCAGTCAGACAAAAATAAGGAAAAATGAATAAAAAAGAATGAACAAAGCCTTCAGGATGTCTGGCGCTATCTAAGCAATCGAACTTATGAATTATTATTATTCTTAAGAGGGAAGAGAGACAACAATTTCTTTCATCAGTGTTTTATAATTCTCCTTGTAGAGGTCTTTCACCTCCTTGGTTAAGCATATACCTAGGTATTTCATTTATTTTTTGCAGCTATAGTAAATGGTATTGAGTTCTTTTTTAAAGATTTTTTTTAGGCAGGTAAGCATTTAATTTATTTCATTTCAAGTAACTTTGAAAACATTATATAAATTTTATTATTTTTTAAATTTCAGAATTTTATAGGGGTACACATGTTTTAGTTACATAATTTAATTTTGTACACAGTTTGAGTCAAAGTTATAAGTGTGACCTTCACCCAGTTAGTGTGAATTGTACCCATTAGGTGTGAATTTACCCATCTCTCTTGCTTGCCACCTACTTGATTTCCCTTGAGTTTTACTTCCATATGTGCAAACAAGTAGGTGGCAAGCAAGAGGGATGGGTAAATTCACACCTAATGGGTACCATTCACACTAACTGGGTGACAAAGGTTAAACTACACTTGTAGGTCATCAATTTACTTAGCAGATAACTTGAGTCTTGGTATATGTCTGGTGGCTGGTCTATGATTAAAGACTTCCTTACATTAACTTCAAACATACTAAACCTTTAGAGAAAGCTTCATTTCTTTAACCAATTACAAATCAAAGAATCTTTTAACCCACTTATAACACATAAGCCCACTGCTTCAAGAAGTCCTGCCTTTTCAGAACAAACCAATGTACCCATTCTATGTACTGATTTATGCCTTTATTTGTAATTTCTGTCTCCCTAAAATGTATAAAACCAAATTATAACCCAACCACAGCAGGACCGCTTGCTCAAGGCTTCTTGGGCCTGGCTCTCTGGGCCATGCTTGACATATTCAGCTCAGAATAAACCTCTTTAAATTATTTTACAGAGTTTAGGTTCTTTTCCATGGACATGTCAAACTATCCTTACATCCCTGGGTTAAAACCCACTTGATCTTGGTGAATTATCTTTTTCATGTACTGTTGGATTCAGATTGCTAGTATTTTGTTGAGGATTTTTGCATCTATCTTTGTGAGGGATATTGGTCTATAGTTTCTTTTTTTGTTGTTGTGCCCTTTCCTGGTTTTGGTGTCAGGGTGATACTGGCTTCAAAGAATGAATTAGGGAGCATTCCTTCCTTCTTGATATTATGGAACAGTTTCAGTAGGATAAGTGCCAGTTCTTCTTTGTATTTTTGGTAGAATTCAGCTATGAATCTGGTTGGTCATGGCTTTCTTTGGTTGGTATATTTTTTATTATTAATTCAATCCCACTTGTCATTATTAGTCTGTTCAGGATTTCTATTTCTTCCTAATTCAAGCTTAGGAAGTTGTGTGTTTCTAAAAATTTATCCATTTCCTCTAGATTTTCTAATTTGTGTGCATTGAGGTGTTTGCAGTAGTTTAAGATGATCTTTTTATTTCTTGGTATCTTGTAATGTTTTCTTTTTCACTTCTGATTGAGCTTCTTTGAATACTCTTTCTTCTTCTCTTGGTTAATCTAGCTAGTAGTCTGTCAATTTTGTTTATCTTTTCAAAGAACCATCTTTTCATTTCATTGATCCTTTGTATTTTTTTGTTTCAATTTTATTTAGTTTGGCTCTGATCTTTGTTATTTCTTGTCTTCTGCCAACTTTGGGTTTGGTTTGTTCATGTTTTTCTAGCTCTGTGAGGTGAAATATTATGTTGCTAATTTGTCATCTTTCTGTCTTTTTGTTTTAGGCATTTAGTGGTATGGATTTTCCTCTTAGCACTACTTTTTCTGTATCCTATAGATTTAGGCAGCTAGTGTCACTCGATTCAAAGAATTTTTTATTTCCATCTTGATTTTGTCATTGACCCAAGGATCATTCTGCAGTGGGCTGTTTAATCTCCATGTATTTGTACAGTTTTGAGAGTTCCTCTTGGGATTGATTTCTAGTTTTATTCCACTGTAGTCTGAGGAGATACATGGTATGATTTTCACTTTTTAAAATTATCTGAGGGTGGCTGGTTAGCTCAGTTGATTAGAACATGGTGCTGACAAAATTTGCTGAAACTCGTTTTGTGGCCTAAGATATGTTCTACCTTGGAAAATGATCCAAGTGTATCTGAGAAGAATGTATATTCTGCAGTTTGGGGTTAGAATGTTCTGTAAATGTGTGCTAGGTCCATTTGTTCTGGAGTCTGCTTTAGGTCCAGTGTTTCTTTGTTAATTTTCTGCCTTGGTGATCTGTCTGTTCTGTCAGTGGAGTGTTGAAGTCCTCTAATATAATTATATTGTTGTTTATTTCATTTTTTTGTCTAGTAGTATTTGTTTTATGAATCTGGGAGCTCCAGTGTTATGTGCATATATATTTAGGATTATTATATATTCTTCTTGAATTGATCTCTTTATCATTATATAATGACCACCTTTGTGTTTTCTCACTGTTGTTGACTTGAAGTCTGTTTTATCTGATATAGAAAAGCCACTCCTGCACACTTTTGGTTTCCATTTTAATGGAATATTTTTTTCCACCACATAGACTTAAGAGTCTATGTGACTGTTTACATAGTAAATTGGTTTCTTGGAGATAGCAGATATTTATGCTGTGTTTCTTTATCTATTTTCTCAAACTATATCTTTTAAGTGGGGCAATGTTAACATTGATAAGTGAGATATTATTCCAGTCATCATATTGACTTGACCTAGTTGCTTTATATTCTCCCTCATGTTTCTGTTTTATAAGAGCTATGAGTTTTAACTTTTGAATGTTTTTACACTGGTGAGTATTGACCAATCTTTTGAGTGTTTATAGCACTTCTGAGCATTTTTTATAGGGCAGGTCTAGTGGTGACAAATTTCTTTAGTGTTTGCTTTTCTGGGAAAGATTTTATTTCTAATTCAGTTGTGAAACTTAGTTTTGCAAGATATAAAATTTTTGGTTGACAGTTATTCTGTTTAAGAAGACTCAAGATGGGACCCTAATCCCTTCTGATTTATAAGGCTTCTGTTGAGAAGTCTTCTGTTAATCTGATGGGTTTTCCTTTGTAAGATACTTGATGCTTTTGTTGCACAGCTTGTGGGATTTTCTCCTTCACTTTGACTTTGGCTAGATTAATGACTATGGGCCTTGGTGATGCCCTATAAGTAATGAATCTTCTAGGAGTTCACTTGTCCTTTCTGTATCTGGATGTCTAAATCTCTAGCAAGACAAGGGAAGTTTTCATCAATTATTCCCTCAAATAGTTTTCCATGTTTTTTGCATTTTCTTCTGTTTCCTGAAGGATACCCATGATTCTCATCCTCGGGCATTTTACATAATACCATATTTCTTGGAAATTTTGTTCATTTCTCTTGATTCTTTTTTCTTTATTTTTGACTGGGTTTATCCAAAAGCCTTGTCCCTGAGTTCTGAAATTTTTTCTTTTGCTTGGATTAGTCTGTTGTTAAAACTTTTCACTGTATTTTGAAATTTCCTAAATGATTCATTCATTTCCAGAATCTCTGTTATATTTTTTGTAAAATAAAAAAATCTATGTCTTTGATGAATTTTCATTCATTTCTTGAATTATTTTATTGGTTTCTTTGTGTTGGTTTTCAACTTTCCCATCAATTCCACTGAGCTTATTTTTGGTCCATATTTTGAACTCCATATCTGACATTTCAAAAATTTCCTTTGTGTTAGAGTCCACTGCTGGAGAGCTAGTGTGATCCTAGGGGGTGTCAAACAAGCCTCTTTTATCATATTGAGGTATTGCTATGCTGGCTCCTTGTCATTGGGAACCTATTCCCTAATCTCACAACAGATATCTTTGCAGTTCACCTAGTCTCCTCTGCTGGGAACTCTGCTGCTCAGTGTACAGAGGAAGAGGTAAGCTGTCTATTAACCCATGCAGGTAGGTGCCTACAGTGATATTGTTGGCAATTTGGGTTGGTTGGACCTCAGACACTTGGGAGAGTGTTCAGGTGCCAGTGGTGGTAGACTAGGTTAGGTAATCCCAAGTTCCCAGGTCCCTGGATGGCATGCTTGAGTCCTGGGGGGACCATAAAGAGACTTAGATGGCAAACTTGCTCTCATTCCTCCCTGGGTTCAGGTGCTGGCTATGATAGTGAGGGCTGGGGTGCTCTCCTGCTATGGAAGAATGCTCAGGTAGGAGAGGGGAAGATGTGCAATGGGCCTCTGATAGCAGGGTCATACCACTGTTGATGAGATTAGCAGAGGTCACAGCTGTGGGAAGCACAAACTGCTCACACACCTCTCATCAGCCAAGCTCCAATAAAAAGCTTCCTAAACAAAGCTGAAATATACAAGCAAACATTCAGGGAATTCATCACCCCTCAACCAGCCATACAGGAAATGCTCAAAGGGGGTAGAATAAAAGGTCAATATTCACCACCATGACAATAACAAAGGAAAACATAACTTGCAGGCCTTATAAACAAATCACACAAAGGAGCAAGAGAAAGGAATTAAATGGCAATATCACCCAAGTTTACCAAATCACAAAGACAAAGAGACAGAGAAAAAGAAAGAAACAACGAATTGATTAAAAACAAGAAAATAATTGATAATGTGAAAAGAATAAAGCCTGATATGTCAATATTAACCTGGAACATATATGGGTTAAATGCTCCACTTAAAAATATAGACAGGCAACATGAATAAGAAAACATGATCCAGACTTAAGGCTGGAAGGAGAAGATGGTGGCCCAGAGACACCAGCTGCCAGATCATCTCAGAAAGAAAAAAAAAAGTTTTAGATGAAAAAGAAAAAACAAACAAACAAATAAGATCAGGTATAATTCCAAGGGTAAAGTACCAGAATCTACAATAGATTCTATGAGGAGTTGCAGAGCAAAAGAAGAAGAAGCAAGATATCAGCAGAGGTCAACTCCTGACAGGCTTGAAGTCCAGCAAAAAGGGTAGGTGGAGCGGTTTATTTCTCCCTCCCTTATATCTCGGACAGTCATTAGGCTCCCGAGCTGTTGGGGAGCCTTTTTACTCTCACAAGCCCAAACGCAGCTGCCACCAGTGAACTGGCATTGAAGAAGTAATAAAGAATTCTTCCGATAACAACAAAAAAGCCCTAGACCAGGTGAATATACAGCCAAATTTTACCAGACCTACAAATGAGAGCTGATATCCACAGTGCAGAAATTATTCCATAATATTTAGAAGGAAAGGATCCTCCACAACTCATTGTATAAAGCCAGTATCACCTTGATACCAAAGCCAGGAAAAGATACAACAAAAAAAGAAAACTACACACCAATATCCCTTATGAATATAGATGCAAAAATCCTCAATAAAATACTAGGAACCCAAATGCAGCAGCACATCAAAAAAATAATCCACCATGATGAAGTGGGTTTCATCCCAGGAATGCAAGAATGGTTTAACATATGTAAACTAATAAATGTGATTCATGACATAAACAGAAGCAAAAATAAAGACCAGTAATCATTTCAATAGATGCAGAGAAAGCATTCAACAAAATATAGCACACTTTCATGATAAAAAACCCTCAAAAATTAGGCATAGAAGGAATATATCTGATTATTATAATAGCCATCCATATATGACAAAACCACAACCAACATTATACTGAATGGGGAAAAGTTGAAAGCATTCCCAGTAAGAACTGGAATAAGACAAGGGTACCCACTATCACTACTTCTATTCAACATAGTACTGGAAGTTCTAGCCAGACCAATCAGGCAAGAGAAGGAAGTAAAGGGCATTCAAATCTGCAAAGAGGAGGTCAAACTGTCGCTTTTTACTGACTATATGATCTCATATTTAGAAAACCCCAAACTCTCCACCAAGAGACTCCTGGAATTGATAAATAAATTCAGCAAAGTCTCAGGTTACAAAATCAATGTACACAAATCAGTAGCGTTCCTAAACACCAATAACTGTAAAGCTGAAAGTCAAATCAAAGATATGCAAATTAAAATCACAACATGATATCACTTTACCCTAGTCAGAATGGCTTTTATGAAAAATTCCAAAAACAACAGATGCTGGCCTGGATGCAGAGAGAAAGGCATGCTTATACACTCTTAGTGGGACTGCAAATTAGTACAACCTCTATGGAAAACAGTATGGAGATATCTCAAAGAACTAAAAGTAGACCTACTATTTGATCCAGCAATCCCACTACTGGGTATTTACCCAAAGGAAAAGAAGTCATTTTATCAAAAAGACACTTGCACTTTAGTGTTTGCTGCAGCACAATTCTAAATTGCAAAGATATGGAATCAACCCAAATGTCCATTAATCCATGGGTACATTAAGAAAATGTGGCATATGTATATCATGGAATACTACTTAGCCATGAAGAAGCATGACTTAATGCCTTTTGCAATAATTTGGATGAACTGGAGATCATTATCCTAAGTGAAATATCTAAAGAATGGAAAAGCAAAGACCTCATGTACTTGCTACTAAATTGGAACTAACTGATGAGCACTCATGTGCACAGAAGGAAGTAAACTCAGCAATAATCAAGCAGGGAGGCAGAGGAAGGTGAGGGTGGGCAAAACCCTACCTAACAGATACCATGAACACTATCTGGGTAATGGGCACAGTTATAATGCTGGCTCAAGCACAACAAAATCAATACATGTAACCAAAAACATTTGTATCCCCGTAATATTTAAAAAACATGATCCAACATATGCTATTTACAATAAATACACCTTACCCATAAAGACATATAGACTGAAAGTAAAGGGGTGGAAAAAGATATTTCATGAAAACAGAAAGCAAAGGTGAGCAGGAATAGCTGCACTTATATCAGATAAAACAGACTTTAAATAAAAAACAGTAATAAAAAGAATTATATAATGTTAAAGGAATCATTTCAACAAGAGAATATAACAATTTTAAACATATATGCACCCAACATTAGAGCTCCCAGATTCACAAAACGAACATTACTAGACCTAAAGAAAGAGAGAACAATACAATAACAATGGGAGACTTTAACATGTCACTCAGAGCACTAGACAGATCATTGAGACAGCTAATCAACAAAGAAACATTGGACTTAAATTAAACTTTAGGCCAAATGGACTTAACAGACATACAGACATACATTCTACCCAACAACTACAGAATACACATTTTTTTACCAGCTCATGGAACATCCTCCAAGATAGACCACACATTAGGCCACAAAATAAGTCTTAACTAATGTTTTTAAAAATCAAAATCTTATCAACTATCTTCTCAGACCACAGTGGTATAAAGCTAGAAATCAAATACAAAAAGAAACTCAGAAACTATGGAAATTAAGCAACATGCTCCTAAACAATCACTGTGTCAACAGAAAAAATAAGACAGCAATTGAAAAATTTTTTTAAACAAATGAAAATAAAAATAAAAACACAACATACCAAAACCTATGGGATACAGCAAAAGTAATGCTAGGAGGGACATTTATAGCATTAAATGTCTACATTTAAAAAGTATATATCAAGCAGAGTTCCATGGATGGTTAAAAAAAAAAAAAGAACAGAAAGATCACAAATTAACAACCTAATGTCACACCTCAGGGAATGAGATAAATAAGTACAAACCAAACCCAAAGTTAGCAGAAGAAAGGAAGTAACAAAGATTAGAGCAGAAATAATGAAATAGAAGCCAAAAACTATACAAAGGATCAACAAAACAAAAAGTCACTTCTTTGAAAAGATAAAAAGAATTGATAAATCACTAGCTAGATTAACCAAGAAATGAAGAGATAAGATCCAAATAAACAGAATCAGAAATGAAAAAAGAGACATTACTAGTGATAGCAAAGAAATACAAAAGATCACCAGGGACTATTTTAACAAACTATGTGATCACAAACCAAAAAACCTAGAGGCAATGGATGTTTTCCTAGGAACATACAACCTCCTGAGATTGAACCAGGAAGAAACAGAAACAGACATGTAATATGTAGTGAGATTGAATCAGTAATAAAATTTTCCCAACAGAAACCCCCCAGGACCAGATGGATTCATAGCCAAATTGCACCAAACATACAAAGAACTAATACCAATCCCCCTGAAACTGTTCCAAAAAAATCAAGGAAGAGACAATTGTCCCAACTCATTCTTCTACAAGGCCAGTATCACTCTGATACCAAAACCAGATAAGGACACAGCAAAGAAAGAAACCCACAGAATAGTATTATCCATGATGAACACAGATAATAAAATCCTCAAGAAAATACTAGCAAATCATATCCAACAGCACATCAAAAAATGTATGATCAAATGGGTTGTAGGGATGCAAGGTTTGTTCAACATACACAAATCAATAAATGTGATACATCACCTAAACAGATATAAGGACAGAAACCATATCATAATCTCAATACACATAGACAAAGGATTCAATAAAATTCAACATCCATCATGATAAAAATCCTCAACAAACTAGTCATTGAAGGAACATACTTCAAAATGAGAAAGGTCATATACAGCAAATCCACAGCCAACATCATACTGAATGGGTAAAAGTTGGTAGAATTTCTCTCAAGAACTGGAATAGTATAAGGATGCCCACTTTCACCACTTCTATCCAACATAGTACTGGAAGTCCTAATCAGAACAATCAGGTAAGAGAAAAAAATAAAAGTCATCAAAATTGAGAAAGAGGAGGTCAAACTATCACTTTTTGCTAGTGATATGATCTTATGGCTAGAAAACCCTAAAGATTCTACAAACAAATCTTAGATTTGCTAAATGAATTCAGTAAAGTTTCAAGACACAAAATCAATACACAGAAATCAGTAGCATTTCTACACACCAAGAATGATGTAATTGAGAACCAAATGAAGAGGGCAATCTTGATATAATAGCTACAAAAAATAAAACAAAATACCTAGGAAGGTATTTAACCAAGGATATGAAAGATCTCTACAAGGAAAACTATAAAACACTGATGAAGGAAATTGTAGATGACACAAACAAACGAAAAAACATCCCCTGCTCACGAATATTGTTAAAATGATTGCACTGCCTAAAGCAATTTGCAGGTTCAACGCAATCCCAGCAAAATTCCAACACCATTTTTCACAGAATTAGAAAAAACAATTCTAAATTTCATATGGAACCAAAAAGGAGCCCAAATAGCCAAAGCAATCTTCAGCAAAAGGAACGAAGTTGGAGGCATCATATTGTCTGACTTCTATTAAACTATAAGGCTATAGTAACCCAAACAGCATGTTACTGGTATAAAAATTGACCTATCGATCAATGAAAAAGAATAGAGAACACAGAAACAAAACTACATATTTACAGTCAACTGATCTTTGACAAACCAGAATAAAACATGCACTGGGGAAAGAACACTCTTCAATAATTGATGCTGGGAAAACTGGATTGCCATATGTAGAAGAATGAAACTGGACCCCTATCTCTCACCATACGAAAATCAATTCAAAATGGATTAAAGACTTGAATGTAAAACTTAAAACTATAAAAATCCTAGAAGAAAACCTAGGGAAAACTCTTCTGGACATTGGCCTAAGGCAAATAATTTATGACTAACACCTCAAAGTACCAGCAACAAAAACTAAAATAAACAAATGGGACTTAATTAAACTATGAAGAATCTTCACAGAAAAAGAAATAACACAGTGAACAGACAACCTGCAGAATGGGAGGAAATATTTGCAAACTATGCATCCAACAGGAGACTAATACGCAAAATTTACAAGGACCTCAAACAACTCAATAAAGATAATTAACCCCATTAGAAAGTGGGCTGACAACATGAATAGACATTTTTTAAAGGAAGACAAACAAATGGCCAAAAGCATATGAAACAATGTTCAACATCACTAATCATCAGAGAAATGCAAATTAAAACCAAAATGAGATATCATCTTTCACCAATCAGAATGGCTATTATTAAAAAGACCAAAAACTAACAGATGTTGGAGAGGATGCAGAGAAAAGGGACCTCATATACACTGTTAGTGGGAATGTAAATTAGCGTAATCTCTATGGAAAACAATATGGAGATTTCTCAAAGGACTAAATATAGAACTACCATATGACCCAGCAATCCCATTTCTGGGTATCTATACAAAGAAAAAGAAATCAATATATTAAAAAGATACCTGCACTCCTATGTTTATTGCAGCACTATTTATAATAGCAAAGACATGGAATCAACCCAAGTGTCCATCAAGGGAGAATTGGATAAAGAAACATGCATAAATGTTTTATATTAAACATAAATTTAATTCCTTAATATACTAACCAAAAAAAAAAAAAGAAAGAAAATGTGGTATATACATACAATGGAATACTATTCAGCTGTAAAAAAGAATGCAATCATGTTTTTTGCAGCAATGTGGATGGAACTAGAGGCCATTATCTTAACTGGAACAACTCAGAAAGACAAATACCACATATTCTCAGTTATAATTGGGAGCTAAATAATGTGTACATATAGAAGCAGAGTGTAGAATGATGGACAATGGAGATTTATAGGGGTGGGTTGGTGGGAGGGGGTGTATGATGGGAGTTTGCTTGGTGGGTACAATGTGTGTTGCTTCAGTCATATATGTACTGAAGGCCCTGACTTCACCACAATGCAATATATTATTGTAATAAAATTGCACTTTTATCCCATGAATATATAGAAATAAAAAATGGGAAAAAAAGACTTGTAATTTGACTATGTGATAAAATATTTAAGGCCTGGTGATCACTTTTTCTAACCTCTTTCTCTTTATAAAAAGACAAAATTCTAATAAGCTCAGAGATGAGGTTTTTGAATAGTACAGGATAGAGCAAGAAGATGGTGATGATAAATAATGTTGAAGATGTCAAAGGACTTTCTTTAGAAATTAAATTGGGATAATCCAACTTCCACATTTTACAGTTGAGGAAACAGAGCCTGCTGATAGAGATGAATTGTTATGATGATAATAATAATAATAACAGGTAGTATTTATATACCACCTATTATGTGCCACACACTGTCCTAAGTGTTTGACATGCATTATCTCATTTAATCCCCACAATAATACTCTGGAGTAGGTACACTTATACCCATTTTACAGATGAGAAAACTTGAGCTCAAGGTCATATGATGAGAGGGTAACAGAACCCAAATAATGCAAAGAATCTCTCTGACTTATTTTTCCTTTTAAAAACCATACTGCCTACTGAAAACAATTTGAACTTTTAAATATGACATTTAAGACCTTCCATGATCTGGTCCCAGCGTATCTCTCTAGCCTTGTTTTCTACCGTTCATCTTCATGTATCTTGCACTCCAGCAAACAGTTTGCCAAATATGACATATGCATTCCTCATTTGTTACTTTGGCTGTGATACCTTCTATTCATTCCATCCCTTGTCATCTCCACAGGTCCAAATGTTCCCATCCTTTAAGATCCAGTTCAGATGTCATTCCGTTCACTTAGAAGTGACCTCAACCACCTCTGTGTTTCTGAAACTCTTTGCACTGACCTTCTGTCCAGGTAGGCCTTTTGTTCTGGTTTAGCCAGGGAGGGGAGAATGGTAAAAGAACCTATATTTTTATTCGTTTCCTGGAGCCCTGCCTGCCTTGTAAGTTTTTCATAAGGATGTAATAGGACAATGGATGTAAAGAGGACTTTTGAAGTGTAGAGTACCATAAGGGTCATCATTGCATTTAGGATATCCCTTTTCAGGGAAATTTTCCAGGTCTGGGAAACCAGAGACCTTTCAGGGTACGCCTGTGTTTAGGAGGGCAAATTTCCATTTCTGATCCATATTAAAGAAATTAAAAATGTCAAAATTGAGCAAAAGGGCAAATAATAGAAGGTAACATGGACAAATTAAAATATTGACTTTTATTAGGTGATGAGAATGTAGACAATTATGGTCATGAATTTCTGTTGTTTTACAATAGAGGAACATGAAAAGATAAGAAAATTAGGACAGTTGCTTATAATTAATTGTATGTGCTCATAGCTTTTGTTTGATTTGCAAAATGTGTGTTCATTTAAAAGCCCTAAGAGAGGGCTTATGCGTTTTGCTGATAGAGTGATAAGGCCATAGTACTCTAAATGTAGGGTGGCCACAGGCCCAGGTTCTATTTATGTCTATGTGTGCACATATTAAACCTACCTCCATGCTAAGGGATGACACTCAAAAGCCTTTAGAGAGACAGTGACATCTGCTATGGGGGAGTCACACTTGGGACAACCTGATTGACCATTTTTGGCATATGCTGGTCTAAATTGGCTCATCTATTGGCTAACAATCTTTTCTGAATTAGGTCCAACTCTCATCAGGCACATTTCCATCTGGTTAAGTTTAGAACTCAAGCTGTTTTTTTTTTTAAAAAAATCTACCTTCCACCCATACTAGCCCAGGCAAAAGTTCTTACATATATCACCTCTGTCCTCCTCCAAAAAAAATTTTCATTTCCTTTCGTTTTAAACCAGGAGTTACATGGTTGTTGGGGTTCTTGGAGTCTTGATTTTGAAGAAGAACAAGGATGAGTTTTTAAAGAAGATATCAAAGGAGATAGGGAGGAAAAATGAATACATCTGCAAAAACTAGTGTGCTTGCATGGTAAAACAGGAACACCTAGTATGTAAGGTGCCTGCATTCTCTCAGAGCAGGGAAGTAACCCTGATGAACAACTGCTTAGTGCAGATAGAAGCTTCTTCTATATGGGTCTCTCATTGTTTCTACATCATGCACCAGCCTTTGGGACAGTGCATCATACTATTAAGTCACATAGATGATTAGAAGAGAAATGACAATAAGCAAAGTCCTATGGTATATGACATGTACCAGTAGGACAGTAAATCAGGGGCCTGAGGGCGTTGTGTTATAATCAGCTCAATAATGATGTTGTTGACCTTTTCTTAACATTTTCTGCTTCTCACTTCTGTGTATAAATTCCCATAGGAGACTCGGCTGGTTTAGGGATGGAAGGTGAAGGGTGAGTTGGAGGATTGAGATGCATGGTTAGTATTTCTGCAGAATGTGTTTGCAGCCCTGTTATTGACCTGAGGCAGAGCTGCTCATATCCAAGTGCTCTGTGATTCTGTCATAGGGCTGAGGCTTAGCGAGTGTCTCCTGGCATGAGGAGGAAGGTCCGTGGCTAGTGCGTGCTCTGGCACAGGCTTTGGAAATTGGAATAAAAGGCGAGTGGCAGGATGGCAGTGGGCAGGTGACACATGCTCTTCATTGTCAGGGGATACACCAGCAGTGAAAAACATGGCCGAGAACATGGCGAGCACTTATATACGGCTCTGAACAATAGTGGCAACATGGCATGGGAAAGCATGATCACATGGGTTCACATAGGAGATAATACCTTGGTTACTTACATAAGTGTGCTGACTCATGTCTCCTCAGAAGGCCAGCTAGCTGGGGGGCCAGGCTGGAAAAAAACACTGTGGCAGTCATCTTAGTTTGGCCTAAGAAACCTGTTGCCTATACAAATGCATTTTCCCTTATACCTGGTTGTTACAACTTTGTAAAAACACATTTCATTTAATTCATAGTCTGTATCAGGCTAGCAATTTCAGGAA
The DNA here is from genome assembly GCF_040939455.1 of Microcebus murinus. NCBI lineage: Eukaryota > Metazoa > Chordata > Mammalia > Primates > Cheirogaleidae > Microcebus > Microcebus murinus. The sequence goes on from NC_134136.1 coordinate 7,701,421, forward strand.
TCAATTTCAGAAATCTAGGGGTGTTCAGATCTTTTTTCAACTAAACATTTTTTATTTTGAAAGAAGACATAAGAAATTGCAAAATAGTAGAGAGTTACTGTGTACCCTTCACCCAGATTTCCCCAATAATAACATGTTATATAACCATAGTATATTATCAAAACCAGGAAATTTACATTGGTACGATACTATTAAACTATAGACCTTATTCAGATTCCATCAAGTTTTACACGCATTCATTTGGGGGAGGTATTTTTAAAATGAAATTTTATCACGTGTAACTAACTACCACCACCATCAGAATACAAAACCGTTCCATCACCAGAAAGATGATCCCTTGTGCTACCATTTTATAATCAATCACACTAGGGGTGTTCAATTTTAACTAAGTTTTAACTTCTCTAAAATGGCCTCTGTCAGGAAATACTTTCCTGAAGCCTCTCTTCCAGCTCAAACTGCCATGTCTAACCTTCAGAGGAGCACTATTTTCCCATTAAATCTCTAGCACAAGTGTGAACAATTTCCTCATTGCCTGGTTTTCCCTAGCACAGCTGTAAAAGGTTGAAATGTTTTTAAGATTTGAAAAAATACCAAGGAAGTACACAAAGAAAATAAAAAAGTACAAGACACACAAAAAAATCATGCTTCCAAATAACTTGTTTCTAAGTCCACACTGGCAAACTTGCTTACAAAGCTCTTAATCCTTATCCCAAGCCTTATTCTGCCTCCTTAGATACTTGTGCTTCAGCCCCGAGGTACTGACCAATACAACTTCCCAGACAGCTTGGCTGTTTACTCTCCAAGTCACCATACGGTAGGTATTAATGCATTTCCTGTTACTTGTGAAATGCCTATTCCTTCTTTTCCCTTCTTCCATCAAGTACCCCCACCCCCAACCCTATATGGTCACTTACTCAGTGATGGCTTCCCATCTGACATTTTGTCCACTACTGATTGGTGACGGACACAACTAATATTCTCATCCGTTAGGTGAGACCCCGACATCAATAATATACTAGTGACACAAAGCCTGGTTAAGATCTCTCATTATATACCACCATAAGTAACCGCAGTATTGCTCTGAGTTACGGTGCCTGTTCTCACAGGTTTATCTCTAAGAGGGTCTTCTCTATAGATCTGAACTCATCAGGGAAAGGGACTATATTAGTTTTCTAATAAGTAACAAACCGCCACAAACTTAGCTGATGAAAACAACACCCATTTTTTTATTACCTCACAGTTCTACAGTTCTACATGTGTGCTTGCTTGCTTTTTTCCAGGCCAGATGGAGCACGTCTCTCTGACTTTCTCTTCTACTCCTAGTTGAAGAAAATTACGTTTAAAGCACTCATGTAATTAGGACAGGTCCACTAGATAATCTCCCTATCTTCAGATCAGCTGTGCCACATCATATAACCCAATCACAGGAGTACAATGCATCATCTGCACAGTCCTGGGGATTATGCACACCAGGGGGAGGGGAATCTTGGGGGACATCTTACAATCGTGCCTACAACAGAACATGCTGTTTCTTCTTTTTTTAAAAAAAATCCCTTCACTGGTTTATTCTCCATGCAGAATGAAGTCCGAATGAAATATAGCATAGCTTCCCAATTGGTTTGCCAAGAACAGGTAATAAGACCAGATATTGGGTCCATCAGCCCTGGGAATATGAGTCAAATCCTAGGGTGACATGATCTCTTAAGCCCAGTGGATTCGAGCTGTGAGCTGCCTTGGTGACATACCCCAGAAAGCTGTGCAAATGCTAGAATCTTCTATGTGTGCTTGACATGAAAAGGTCAGGAACATAACTTCAGTGCTTCAAGAAAATCAAAACAAGCTATTCAGACCAATATGAAATGTGCTTAAGAACTTAGACATGCTACTCAAAATTTGTTTGGGGGATGGCCATTATACTTCAGCTAAAATGGAATCGTTTTTTTCCTATATTATTTAAAAGAAAAATGCATGCAACAATAATTATAAACCTATATTGATGGGTACACACAATGTATAAAATATAATTTGTGATAATAACAACATAAATGGGGAGGGAAGAAGCTGTACAGGAGGAGAGATTTTGTACGTGACTGAAGCAAAGTTGGTATTAGGTCAAACCAGACTGTTATAAATTTAAGATGTTAATTGTAATCCCCAGGGTAACCACTAAGAAAATAGCTTAAAAATACACAGAAAAGGAGAAAAGAAGGGAATAAAAATAGTACAATACAAAAAATCAATTAAACACAAAAGAAGGCAGTAATGTTGAAATTGAGGAATAAAAACTGTGTAAGACATACAGAAAACAAATATCAAAGTGGCTGAAGTAAGTCCTTCCTTATCAGTAACTATTTTAAATGTAAATAAATCAAACTCTTCAGTTAAAAGGCAGAGATTGGCAGAATCCATGAAGAAATATGATCTAACAATTCCCACTGAAGTACCATATTAGTCTCAAAAAGTGGTCTCACTGTTTGCAGACTTGATCCCTTATCCAAAATGAGAGTAATCATTCTAAAATAACCCTCCTCTAAAAGCTTTTTCAGTGGCTTCTGATGCTGAGAATGAAATTCAAATACTGTACCATGGCTTATAAGAGTTGCCAAAGATTTGTCCCTACTTTTCCATATACACTGCCCTCTTTCTCCTTCTACACTCCAACCATAAACTCAACTGCTTGCTCTTTTCCACTCTCATTTTTATGTTTTGCACCTTGTTTGTATGTAATGTTTCCTAATTCATGAGCAATTCTTACTAATGCTTCAGGCAACAGTCTCTTTTAGAAAGCCTTCTCTGACCAATGCCCATTGTTCTGAATTGTGCCTATCCTCATTTCAACATTGAAATTTCCCATATTTTTGTGCATATCTCCTCATTGTATCTAGTTATTATTGGTTATTCTGCTACCTAATGATCTTTTCGTTTTTATTACTGCTGGAGAATCCACAAGGACTGTTATACTTGTAGCTAGGTTCCCTGCTGGCTGTTCCACACTTGATTTTATTACATATACTTGGCTTCTAAGTAAGTTTTATTTGAATATGACCAAAATGATTGCTTCTTTCTATTCTTATTCTAAAAGGAAATAATCCATCTGGCATCTTTTACTTGTACTTTTCTATCTGCCTCTCTAATAAATGATACATCCCTCCCCCTACCCCCCAGAAATCAAGTCTATCTTATCCAGCACTGTAATCTCCATCACCTACAGTAGGGTCAGAAATTTCATAAATGCTTAATTGATATTTCTGAATGTACACATCTGACAATTTGTAGCAGTATTCAGCCATGGGTATTTACTTATGGGCTATTGATTCCAGAAGCAAAGAGGGGAAAAGGGGTCCATGAATATAAACCTTTAGGATAATATTAATAACTCAGGTGAGATGGGTAGAATCTGGGCACTGTTCCTATTAAGCAGGAAATTAGAATGCTGAGTGAGAAGGTGGGAAACATGGAGAAGGAGCATGTTTGAAGATTTTATATTTTAATAATAACAATCAAATAAACAAAACACTGGCTCTTTAGAGACCCATATATGCCTAAGGACTTTAGTAGTACTCCCTAAAAATGTGTGTTTTATGCCTTTTCATCTTCCCAAAGTAACCTGAGGTGGCAACCATTATGCATTTACTTGGAATAGAATCATCTTGACCAATATGAGGCCAGGAGTGATGAGCAAGAACTGCTAGACTGGTAGTCTGAATTTTATTTTTCACCCAAATTTTCTTCTGCTATTATAAACATTTACTTAATGATACCATCTATATTAGGTTCAAAGTATTGTGCTGGCTGGTGTTGTGGAGGAATCTTAAGTATGGAAATGTCTTAATAAGCTTACTGTAAAGCAGAGAATGACATAATTACTTATGTCCACAAGTCCAAAGTGTGAGGGGAATATGGAATCAGGAAAGATGAATTTCAACCAAGGTTGGAGATGGGAAATATAAGTTTTTTGAAGGATGCAGGATTTTAGCTGAGCCTTCTTTGAAGAATGGATCAAACTTCTAGGTATGGGGGACTATAGCACTCCATTCAGAAGTAATAACTTCAACAAGGGGTCATAGGTAAAAGTTAACAAAAATTGGGTGATGGCAATGAAAGAGTGTACATGTAAAACTTGTGCATCTCAGTCTGAAATGGAAGATTATACTGGGGTAAAAATTGGGGCTCACTTGTAGAGGGCCTTGAATGCCAGGCTGAGGAACTAGGATTTTGTTAAGGAGCAAGCCTAAAACTTAGACATGTGTTTTAGGAGGATTCCTCTGAAACAGTGGGGGAGTGGGGGAAGGAATGGACTGGAAGAGAGAAGAAAGTAGAGGTACAGACCGCTTCTGGGAGTTACGATTTTCCATTTGCAAGTCATAAATGGGGATAGGGGTGTCAGGTAATCAGAGCCTAAAGTAGGAAGGTGCAATGAGAATGAAGAAGAAAGGACAGCCTGGAGATAGCTTAGGAGTAAATGTCCATTTGAATGAATAAGCAAAAGTGAATGAGCGGACTTTGACAAAATATTTTTTGAGGGATTCTAAAGACTAGGATGACAGAGCTGACTGTAATCAAGATAAAGAATAAAGGAAGGAGTTGTTTTGTGAATCATTCATACATCTGATGCAAAAATGTTGCTTTGGGAGTTCCAGATATGTTCTGAGCAGGTCTTCAGGCAATCAGTGAAGGAACAGCAGATGCTAGAGTTTAAAATAAGACAAGCTTCACACTAATGTAAGTTGGGCACTTCTTAGTTTCCCTTGAATCTTTCATCTTACAGTTGCACATGGAGAATTTTTTTCCTACAAAGGTCAAATACCATTATAGAACAGCTTCTTCGTTCAATTTTTGATAGGAAAAGGCTGGTGACCTCTTAAACTTGGAAGAAGTAATAGAAAGAACAAGATGGAAAGAGAATTATAGGAAAGAAAAATAATTCAGAGTCTTATTTGTTCACTGGAAGTAGGGGGGCGACTTAAAAGGCTATTGCAAGAATTAAAGGTAAAAAGCTCCACAACCAGTGTTACATTGAAAATCTATTCCTCTAACACATATTTACTGAATGCCATAATCAAGGGCCTTACTAGATGCAGAAAAAGTTACAAAGGTGGACAAAATGGTACTCGCTCTCCAGAAGCTTACAGTCCAATGTGGCATAGAGAAGAAAAAAAGTCATGAGTACAAGTCTAGGTGACTCACTGGCAGGATTGCTGGTGCCTTAATAGAGGTAAGAAAAAAATTCCACATTTGTTTTTCATATTGGATCACCTGATTTTCTTGGTCAAAATTCATGGCTTGTTACACATCTTAAACATTATGCTTTGTTGATCTTAACAGCTCTAAAAGTGTGTGAAGGAGTGGAAATGGGGCATTTTGGATTGGAAAATAAAAGATAACTTTATTCTTCAATCTAGCTGTGGCATTTAATTTTTATATTAAGGAGCTCAATATGTTTTCACATACATTCTTACTCTCTTATACCATTCCCGTGAGGCACAGGGATACAGACATTATGCAGAGTCTGCAGTAAGTCATCTTTCCAGGGTCCCTGAAAAACAACGAATAGCAGAGCCAGGACTGGAATGTAGGTTTCCTAATTCCCACCCTAAACTCCACTGGTTAAAACTCCACTTCTTCCCAAGATGTTACGTTTTAAAAAGTTAAGTAAAATCTTCTCTGTTAGGAACTGTCAACTATAATTATTCACGACATTTTTATTTATCCCAAATCTTAGTCCCTGGAAACATTTAAAAAACATTGCATTGGAATTTACTGAAGATGGGTTCTTGAGACTGATAGACTTGGCAGAGACTGGAGACTGAATTCCCAATAAGCCCCACCATTAACAGGAACTTTTTATTTATTTATTTATTTTGAGACAGAGTCTCGCTTTGTTGCCCAGGCTAGAGTGAGTGCCGTGGCGTCAGCCTAGCTCACAGCAACCTCAAACTCCTGAGCTCAAGTGATCCTCCTGCCTCAGCCTCCCGAGTAGCTGGGACTACAGGCATGTGCCATCATGCCCGGCTAATTTTTTTAATATATATTAGTTGGCCAAATTAATTTCTTTCTATTTATAGTAGAGACGGGGTCTCGTTCTTGCTCAGGTTGGTTTCGAACTCCTGAGCTCAAAGGATCCACCCGCCTCGGCCTCCCAGAGAGCTAGGATTACAGGCGTGAGCCACCGCGCCGGGCCCAACAGGAACTTTTTAAAGTCTGAGGTGTGTGATATTCCCTGTGAATTCACCAAAGGACAGGACAAAATCGGATCTCAGCAGCTGCTTTTCCTAATAAAGTGGAGCCCATTTTGCTACAGGGAATGATCACACCCAGATGACTTTAGTAGTCAAATTTCTACAAGATTAACCATTCAAACAACAAGTTGAGCTCCTATTATGTGCTAGGCATGACGTAAATTAGAATTGCATCCTTTCTTATGATAACTGGGACAGGACACCTATAAGCAGAGAGAAATTGGGAACATAAATCTGGATTACTAAACACTGATTCACCCTTTCTTTAGGCTGTTCTTGAATGTGCTGTGTGGATGGTTACAATTTGTGTGTGTGTGTGTGTGTGTGTGTATGTATATATAGATATACCTACTTACATATACACACATAAATATGTATACTTATAAAAGTACACAGAAATGTTATTTCTGAGGAAAAGGGATTTTACTGTTATAACACAGGTGGAAGATGAACTCAACATACTGGTAGCTCTACTTGAAAATCTGTAATTCCAAAGGCAATCACAGCAGCAACAAAAATAAATAAATGGGACCTGATCAAATTAAAAAGCTTCTGCACAGCCAAGGGATCTATCATTAGAGCAAATAAACAACCTACAGAGTGGGAGAAAATGTTTGCATTCTACACACCAGATAAAGGGCTGATAACAAGAATCTATATAGAACTTAAGAAAATTAACCAGAAAAAATCAAACAAGTCCATCAATAAATGGGCAAAGGACATGAACAGAAACTTTTCAAAAGAAGACAGAATAATGGCCAGCAAACAGATAAAACAAAGTGCTCAACATCTCTAATAATCAGGGAAATGCAAATCAAAACCACAGTGGGATATCGCCTAACTCCAGTGAGAATGGCCTTTATCAAAAAGTCCCAAAACAACAAATGCTGGCGAGGATGTGGAGAGAGAGGAACACTCTTACACTGCTGGTGGGACTGCAAACTAGTTCAACCTGTGTGGAAAGCAATATGGAGCTATCTTGAAGAGCTAAAAATAGAAATACCATTTGATCCAGCAATCCCACTACTAGGCATCTACCCAAAGGAAAAAAAGACATTTTATAAAAAAGACACCTGTACTCGAATGTTTATAGCAGCACAATTTACAATTGCAAATATGTGGAAACAACTCAAATGTCCATCAATACATGAGTGGATTAATAAAATGTGGCATATATATATATATAAATATATACACCACGGAATACTACTCAACTACAAAAAGCACCTCTTAAATTATCTAGCACCTCTTAAATTATCCTGGATAGAGCTTGAGCCCATCCTTTGAAGTGAGGTATCACAAGAATGGAAGAATAGGCTCCACATGTACTCACCATCAAATTGGTACTAACTGATCAACACTAATGTGCTCCTATGGTAGTGATATTCATTGGGTGCTGGTCAGGTGTTGGGATGGGTGGAGGGGGGGGTGGGTAAACTCACAACTAATGGAGACAGAGCGCACTCTATGGGGGGGAAGAGCATGCTTCTAGCCCTGACTTGAGCGAGGCAAAGACATTACATGTAACCAAAATGTTTGTACCCAATAATATTGTGAAATAAATTAAAAAAATATATATATATATATATATGAAAATCCGTAATTCAAAGTAAGAAAGACCAATAGGATTGCTAAGAGGATAAAGTATAAAATTTCCTGTGTTTTTCTCCTGTTTTTAAAAGAGGTGGGGGCACACTCCATATCTCAATTAAGATAAATGCTTAGGATGAACCTTAAATTGTCAAAAATTTCTTTATTATGAATGATCTAAATCTTTCCTGCTACTGTTATTTAATTTTTTTTTCATTTCAGCATATTATGGGGGTACAAGTGTTTAGGTTACGTATATTGCCCTTGCCCCACCCAAGTCAGAGCTTCAAGCGTGTCCATCCCCCAGACAGTGGGCATCGCACCCATTAAGTGTGTATGTACCCATCCTCTCCTCCCCCTCCCATCTGCCCGACACCCCATGAATGTTATTCCTATATGTCCACTTAGGTGTTAATCGGTTAAAACCAACTTGATGGTAGGTACACGTGATGCTTGTTTTTCCATTTACAATTTTTCTGCATTAATATGAGGAGGCTGTGTAAGGGTAGGAAAATATAGAACTCAGAATTAGGAGTCCTGGTTTCTCCAAGCTCTGTCTTTCATTCATTCATTCATTCATTCATCCATTCACTCACTCACTCATTTACATGTGCACACCTCAAATATGTATTGAGTGTCTATGTTGTCTTAGTTACCGTGAATGCAATGGTTAACATTACTGTGTGATTTTAGGTAAGTCATCTCTCTTCTTGAGCCTGAATTTGCTCATCTATAAAATGAAAGTGTGGGACTTGCGCTTTAAAAACACTTCTAATCTTGAACAAAAGAGGTAATAGGCATGAAAATGCTTCGCTAATGGCAAAACACTGTAAAACTGTAAGAGTATGTTAAATTGTCCAAAGATAACACACACAACAATTTGTTTTCCCACACTTATTTTCAAGCATTAATTTAATTTTCATAGAGTTCATATAGCTCACTCTGAGTCACAGTTGAGACTGTGACTCCCTCTGCCCAGAAACCAATTCCCTTGTTTGACAAGAGGCCACATTTCTAATAAGGCTTGGAGCTTCAAGTCATGAATCCACATCCTACATGTAGAATATTGTACACTTAAAAATTACTGGAGATGCTAAGTAGCTTTTATTCATATGGGTTATATCTATCAATATTTCCTGTATTGGAAATTAAATTTGAGAAAATATTTACTGTATCTGTTTATTAATTTATTTTTTTGGTTTGTACTCTTTTCTTTATTTCTGTCTATTATGGGGGTACAAATGTTTAGGTTATGTATGTTGCCCTTGCCCCCTTCTTCTCCCTCTAGTCAGAGCTTCAAGCGTGTCTGTCCCCCAGATATTTTAAGTAATAAACATATTGCATAATATAACATTTTAATGAGAAATAACAATATTTTACAACGAATTACTAAGAAGAATGGCACTGTTTTACAGTTTTGAAAATCTCTTTAATGCCTGGCTTCATAGAAGATAGCTGGATTGTCATATCTGCTTCTGAACTGTTGTGATATGTTGTTTTGGCTGAGGAAAATTCAGCCTTAAATGGATGCATAGTTGGACAATGGGGGAGTATTTTCATAGCTTTTCTCAATAATTGTGTATATATTTTTTTGATTTTACAACAAACTTGACAAGTGGTGTTTTCATAAAGTTTGCAATATGGAACCTGACACTAAATCAATGCATTTTTCAGACTCTGTTATAGCAAAGTCCACTGGCCTATCTTGCAGCTTGAATGGATCTTTGACCTATGCAGGCTTTTTAACATCATGCATTGGATATACGAGAAATATTGATTCACTGATTTATGCAGGTCTTCCAAATGTTGACACATCCCATTATAAAATATCCAATCTATCACATTTGTTAACATCGCCACTGATATCTTCAGAAAAGTCACTAAGTGCTGGAAAGTTGTCAGGCTCACAGTAGGGGATATAAGTTTTTCAAAATTCTAATTTTTTTCTTGAGAGCTCAAATTTTATCATTGGTAACAAACACTGCCCATTGTTTTCCTTAAAGTGACATACTCACTTCATTAATTTTTGAGAAAATGTCTGTCAAATACTGAAATCCGAATAGCCATAGTTCTTCTGTCAGTCCTCCTTTCAACTCAGGTTTTTTGGTGTTCCATGAAAAAAAGTGACTAGTTCAGCTCTAAAAAAACTGCACAAGTGCTTTTTTCTTGAGACAACCATCATACTTTAGGATGCAGCAGAAATATTTTATTTAACTTCTCATTTCATTCCACAGAATCTTTTTAAAATGTGTACTCAAAGGTCGAGATTTAATAAAATAACTTTTACTGCTTTATCAAGGATATTCTTAAATGAAACCATCAATTTCTAAATTTTACTCTAAGTACATGACTGGGAAGAATGCAACAGCTAGTAGTACAATGTGGCATCACTGTCCCAAGGGTCCTCAAACTTTTTAAACAGGGGGCCAGTTCACTGTCCCTCAGACCGTTGGAGGGCTGGACTATAGTTTAAAAAAACTATGAACAAATTCCTATGCACACTGCACGTATCTTATTTTGATGTAAAAAAACAAACGGGCAAAAACACCTGCATGTGGCCCTCAGGCTGTAGTTTGAGGACGCCTGGCTAAGGAAGCCATCAGCAGTTTTACCTACCACTGCTTTTGCATCACCAGTGCAAATGTCAACACAGTTGTTCCAGGATAAACTATGAGGTTCAAAAAAGTTACTCAAACACTTTGCATAGTTCACCAACACTTGTGATTGTTCCCAACCATTCACGGCAACTTCAGCCACATTTATGGGTATTTATATTTGCAAGGCGAAAGTATAATTCTGTGGATGATATGAAGTCATTCTCCATATTTGCAGCTAAATATTTAATTAGATGAATTATTATTTCATTGGAAAATGACAGTGGCACAATTTCTTTTACTGACTTTTCATTCAGTAGGCATTCATTCAACAATGTCAACTCTACAAGGCTTAATTATTCTCTTAGTTACTGTATGCTTCTTTAGCCTATTTATGACAATTTACCTGTAAGTTGCTTTGGTGGCATTATTTTTAGTTTGTAAAGCCGTAACAAACAATGTTTGGCATTAAACAGCTTTTTCCATCTATGTTTAAAATATTCAACTCCTTTTTCTGTAAATGCTGAGAGATTAACCTCATATAATATTGCAATTTAACTGGCATCATAGACACAATAGGGCAAATTATTAACATCTATAAAGCTGAAAGACAGTCTTTAAATTTTAATTTATAGTTTTGTCCAGTTTCTTTGGAGCATATTCCTCCCTCCCTTGAGGCAAAGAATTCTATGCTGATATGTCAGTTTCAAGATGAAAACAATTTTCAGCATCTTTAGAGTTGGTTGGTGCAGCTGTGGGTTGGGGGAGTGATTCTTCTAGTCTCCCTTTTGTAAGCCAGTGATCCAGCTCTAAATAGAAAAACAATTATAAATAAAACTTTGTGGCTGGGCGCGGTGGCTCACACCTATAATCCTAGCACTCTGGGAGGCCGAGGTGGGCGGATTGCTCAAGGTCAGGAGTTCGAAACCAACCTGAGCAAGAGTGAGACCCTGTCTCTACTATAAAATAGAAAGAAATTAATTAGCCGACTAAAAATATACAGAAAAAATGAGCCGGGCATGGTGGCACATGCCTGTAGTCCCAGCTACTTGGGAGGCTGAGGCAGGAGGATTGCTTGAGCCCAGGAGATTGAGGTTGCTGTGAGCTAGGCTGACGCCACGGCACTCACTCTAGCCTGGGCAACAAAGCGAGACTCTGTCTCAACAAAATAAAAAATAAATAAATAAAACTTTGTTAGTATAAAATATTAAATTCTAAAATGTTTTAGATAAAATATAAACAGAAGTTTTTGAAAAATTAAAAAAATTATACAAAAGAAGACAAAGTGTACTTAATTCTTGTGCCTCTCCACAGGCATGAGGGAAACTCTAGAATTTTAAAATATTGATTTAGTGGATAACAAGGTAAAAAGATTATAGCAGGTAAATAGATTGATAGCTAGGAAGAAAATAGTAGAAGTACTGAGAACAGAGTTGTGTGTATGTGTGTATATATGTATATACCTCCACATTTATACCCTAAACCTAAAATTCTCCAAAACACAAGAACACACACATTAACTGTCAGAACAATAATGTCATTAAATAGCATGTAGCCTCTGGAAAACAACATGGTATATTTATGAGACGATGACAGTGAAAAATGCAAATAACATCTTGGTATAATTATGAAAACTATTTGGACCTCATCTGAAAGGGTCTCAGGAACTGCGCCCCACCATACTCTGAGAACTTCTAATCTAGGCTTCCTACTTCCTAGTATGACATGGAGTCACTTGATTCATCAATTTCTACATGTTTTCTCATTGGCAAAATGAAGGAAAATTAGACTGGGCCATCTTCTGAAATTGCTTAGAAATCTCAGATAGGAAGGTGAATGATGAACAGTACAATTATTCATCAGCCTCCTTAACTTTATTTACTCTTATTTCCCATTACAGCATGCTTCTGATTCAGTTGAAATTTGGCGATGTACCATCCCTAGCTTCTAGTTAAAAGTGAATTATCAACGAGAGCAGAGCAGTCACAGAAAAGCTAGTTTGTACATTTTCTCCCCCAAAGCAACACACAGAGTTCCCAATCCTTCCCTCCTTCTAACTTGTCAAACCAGTTTCTATTACAGAACAGAAAAATAACCTACAGAAAAATGTTCCTAAGTGCCATGAACAATTAAACATTTCTATTGCTAATGGCAGTGCATTGAAACTAACAAAAGCAATATCTAGTGTGCAAACACTAGCAAAAGAAATATTTCTAAAAAGGCAAACGATCTTCCTTCTGTCATGAAGACAAAAAGAAAACCTAGAATTCAAGCATTCCTACACACAGACATTCATACAACTGACTTACTGGGATGTCTTTTATCATAAGGTGTTTTTTGGGGGAGGGTTATTTATAAAACAAACAAAAAATGTTCTTTATGATAACTGATGATGTGCTTCAAGTACTCTGAGGTCTTAGAAGTTTGTCTTTAGAAGAAGCAAAGAGATTTCTTCTCCCAGGAATGCATCAGTTCTCATATTTAAAAGAAACTTGTTAAATTTTAATGGACTTTACCATGTGTCATCTAGTTTAAATTTCTAACATTGAAAGTAAATTCAAGAAGTCAACTCATAAAAATCTCTACTGTAGTAAATTTGCCTAAAATACCTAAGAGAGATGAATGTCAGTCCACTTCTTTAAAATCTCTAGGGACAGAGATTTTTCTACCACCTTCTTCAAAACATCATTCTAGAGTTTGATATTATTGGTTTATATTGGTTAAAACCCACATGACATATGAGAAATAAAGTCTCAAAATGGGATTAATTGGATGGCACTTTAGGCAAGAAACTGTAATTTGGGGCACTGCTTTTATTTCCTGCTCATTTAAAAAAAATTTTTAATGGAATTCATCCTAATGCTTTCACATTTACCATTCATTGATATTTAGACACTGGCACATCTTGACCTTTATGAGCATAACTTCTTTTCTGGGGATAAGAAAGTATATAGTAAGTTTTATAAAAGTACATTACTCCTTTATGAGATAGCATTATTGTTACTTCCTTTGATTAATGTCTCACTTTGTTGATATATTTGGATTTGCATTGCTCTTCTTCAGGTTTCTTGTGCTAGCCTAATGGCTTTTTAATAGAAATAAGTTTATTGTTTCTAATCAGTGGGGAGCCATAAGACATAGAGCAATTATTCATTAATGCTTCCAAAGTTTTTCCAAAGGCTAAAAATCCTCTTAAAAGCATTGCTGCCAATCCACAAGTAGGGCATAGGCTGAAAGGAAAGAATGGGAATGTAAAGGTTTTGAGGATATGTTCCTTATCAATTTTTATACTTCAATATGTAATTTGCATAGTGTTCAACATATTTATTGAATGAAAGAATTGATTATATATGTTATTCCTAACTCAGGATATTGATGAAAACAAATATATGAAAGCAAATACTTTCAATGGTTTTAATTTTTTTCATAATTTATTTTCATAATTTTCATAATTTTGCTCCTCTGGCTCCTAATTTGCTAAGCACTGCTGAGAAACATCCCTGACTCCAAGAAACAAATCCCACAGGCTTGGTTAGCAAAGCCATATTCAAACCTGAACATAGAAGAGGCCAATTAGGATTAATTAGGCTAATTAGCAAGTGTAAATCTTATTATAAATTTCTTATCCTCCACAAATGCATAGTGTGATGAGGCCTTATTGTAATTCTTGGACCTGGTATTAAGACCCTGTGAAGCCAGATAGGAATAAGTAGTTCCCACACAGCCTTCTTAAGAGAAGTTGTGAAAACAGATTTAAACTAACATCTGGAAGGTCAGGGTTTTTGTTTTGTTTTTAGCTGTATTGTCTTAGGACAGATAAATTGTACAGACTAGTGATTGGATCAAAATATTAAATGTAATAAAGCCCAAAAGAAGACATTAGATAACCCATCTCAATTGATGGTCTCTTACTCTAGTCATTATGTAATCTTTGTAGCATGATGCCCTCCAAATGGACTGAAAACACAATCCTCAAGTGGTTTCTGCTCATACTCTGATTCACATCCTTGGAAATCATCACCTATTAGGCCTGGGTTCTTTTTTTTTTTTTTTTTTGAGACAGAGTCTCGCTTTGTTGCCCAGGCTAGAGTGAGTGCCATGGCGTCGGCCTAGCTCACAACAACCTCAAACTCTTGGGCTCAAGTGATCCTTCTGCCTCAGCCTCCTGAGTAGCTACAGGCATGTGCCACCATGCCCGGCTAATTTTTTCTCTATATATTATATTAGTTGGCCAATTAATTTCTTTCTTTTTATAATAGAGACGGGATCTCGCTCTTGCTCAGGCTGGTTTCGAACTCCTGACCTCGAGCAATCCGCCCACCTCGGCCTCCCAGAGTACTAGGATTACAGGCGTGAGCCACCGCACCCAGCCTAGGCCTGGGTTCTTCACTCTCCTTGGGTTCTTCAAATATGAAGCCAGGGTTAAAGAGGTTGAAAACCACTTTTGGACTCCCACAAAACCTAATCCATTGGTTAGCTGAGATTTGCAGTGGATCCTATCTGTGCTTTGTGTTAGATGGCTGACTCTGGGCTTGTTGCTCAACCACTCAGGACTTCCATTTCATCATAGTTCTGGAGGCTAGAATTCCAAAATTAAGGCATTGAAAGGGCCATGGTCCCTCTCTTCCAGCTTCTGGTAGCCCCGGACATTCCTTGGCTTATGGATACATCACCCCAACCTCTCTATCATACATGGTGGTCATCTCTCTGTGTCTGTCCTCACATTTTCACATTTTTCCCCCCATGGTATTTATTGAGTGAGTGATATTACTATGAAATCCTTCACATAAACCCTAGTTACCAGGATCTGAAAACTTTCCATAGTTCATCAGAAAGAGTTTATTGGAAATCTCTATTATATTTGGGTTAGAGCTGATCAATACAATTAGTATAAAACTTAATTTGCACATGTATTTTTAGGAGACAAATGCTAACCAAATGTCAATCTAAGATGTGAGTCTTAGAACATTAACTATAATTTCAAATATTAAATTAGAATGGTTATACAAATGAATGCAGAGACCACACAAACAAGTTTTATTTTGAGCTACAGGTTAAAAGATACATTAATGCATTTTATGTGATCTTAAAATGTGAAGAGAAGTAATACCTCGGAGACTTTAAAGATGGCACAGCCATATGAAGGTTTCTCTTGAATATATTATATTATTATACTTTTCATTTTTTCTTCTTCCTAAACACAGGCAGACCATAAGAAATGGCAAGACCATAGGGAAACCAAAATTCTGCACTGAAATATCATTTCTGAAAGGACAATCATCAAAGGACAAGTCTAGAATGCTGTTCTTTGCATTTTCTTTTTAGTGCTCAACCCCAAGAATTCTACCACATTTGGAAAAAAATGATTGTATCTGCTTAAGAAAGGCTTACTACCAATAAGAGAAGTCAGCTGGGAAACCAACTGGTTCAAACAAGGGTTCACTTAGTTAATTTCTAATTATTCCATAGGTGGAAATTTGACTTCCAGATTATCAATCCTTAAACTTTCTTCTTCCTCTGGATTTTAAGTCATTTTTCTGCTTTCCCTTTACCAAAGGGTTAAAGTGAGATTAAAGAATGAAAGGGTAAGTAATCAATTTTTATATGTTAATGCATCTGATTAGTAGACAGGAGGGTGAGATGGGATTTAATAACACTTTATGGATTTCATGTATTTCTGAGAATTCTTGACCACCATGAAGTCAGTTGACAGTTCATTGTTCTAGTGCTATTTACTGTTGTATAAATGAATTTGAGGTGTTCCATTAAAAAAAAATAAACAGAAGGAAAGAACATGTATGGTCAGAAAACTTACAAGCTAAATTAAGGGGGAAAATATGGAAAAAATCAGAAACTTTCAGGACTATGAAGTATTTAGAAGCATTATGTATTTGGATGTGTTTTCTACAGAAAGGCCGTCAGAATATGTTCTGAGAATAAAGTATTAGATGAAGATAGGAAAATCACCTTCAGATACTAAATTTAATTAGAGAAAAAGGGGAAAACTAGCTTCTTAGGTATTCACAGTACAAAGATCTTCAGTGTTGTGCATAAGTAACACTTAATTGCATTACATAAGTTCATTTACAGTAGGTAAATACAAATCAGTCGTCTAGGTTGCATTATTCATTTGATGCCAGTTAAGTGGTACGTGGGAATACCTTCCATGGCTCCACTTTTTAAAGGGTCTAAGACTAATGGTGACAGCAGTGGGGGCTGCTACTTTAGTATGCTACCTGAAAGCTCTTACAAGGTTCAACACATGACAGGACAGCAGAAATACATTATGTTTCTTTTATTACTGAAAGCCCAACATGTTTTCTCCTTAAATCCTCCTTTGGGTACACTAAAGTCAGAAACAATTATAACCCATGGCCTTCAACTCCTGAAGATGGTAGTTGCCATGTTCAGAAGAAATGTTTTAATTGAAGAAGAGTCAGACTTTTTTTTATAATATCTAGGAGGGGTCAAATGGCCTAACTTTGGCTGAAAGAATTAACAATCTTGCCAAACCAATTACTACTCTTAGCCTATAAATTAACACCATCTATTCATGCTATTTTCCAGTTTCTGACACACTGGCCATTATTAATTCCATAATTAAATTCACACTGAACACTTCTTCCTTTAGTAGCTACATTAATTGGTGCCAACTCAGAAAAGTACCTGTAAGGGTATACCTCTGCCTAGCTCTTAAAAACATATGGAAGGGTAGAGACAGCACAAAATTAGGCCTCTTCTTTATCATTGACTAGGAAACAATCAGTCCTTCTTTATGCATAGTTATTAATACATCACAACTTGCAAGTACTCTCACATTCATTCTCTCATTTAAGCCTCTTTAGAATCTATGAAAAAGAGCTTATTATATCCATTTTATAGATAAGAAAACTGAGGCTAGGTCAGGCTAAGGGACTAGACCAACATTACACAGTCAGCCAGTGGAAGAGCTAGTGTTCTAAGACAGATCTTTGAATTACAAAGTCATTTTCTTTTTTAGACATGTGCTGGTTATCTGGACTTCTTTTGCTCTGTCTTTCAAAGATACTCCATGATTTGTGTGACACTCCCTATTGTACTACAAATTCCCTGAAAGAGGAATACTATATTCATTTCTTAAATATTAATATGTATCCTATAAGCCTAAAATATGCTATATACTCTGATACTACTAACTCAATATACATCAATTTCTAAGGCTCAGTAGAAGGTAACAAAAAAAAGTTAATTATGCATCCCAATTACTTGAGTAGCTGAAAAATGATAAATTCAGACTGGGAGAAAATATGATCAGATTACTGGGATAAAGCAGTCACCTCTAATTTGACCACTTAAACATGGCATAGTGAAAGAGAGAAATGACCCGAGTTCTAGTCCTCGCTCTGCCATTGATCAACTTTGTAAAACTTGGCTAAGGTAGACATGTCCCCTCTGTGTGTCTCAACTTCCTAAACAGAGAAATGAGGGGATTGGAATAAACTAGGGGTTGGCAAAATCTGGCTAGCATCTGAAGGTGCTTTTATAAATGAAGTTTTACTGGAACACAGCCACTTTGATTTGTGTATGTATTGCCTGTGGCTGCATTTGCACTACAAAGGCAAATTCAAGTAGTTGCCACAAAGACCATTAGGCCAACAAAGTCTCCATATTGACTATCTGGGCCTTTACAGAAAAAGTTTGCTGATTCCTGTACTAAATCATCTCAGTCTTCTTCCTACTCCTAACTATGAAATTACAGTCTCTACAATTGTATTCTATGTATAAATGTGCAGATTCTAATTTATGCAGTAGCTCTTCTTTATAGACAACCTGGCACCTAATATTATTGGAAGAAAGGTTTGTTCTTTATTTTTCATGACTGCAGTTAAGAGCAGCATCTGTAGAAGTTCTTTTTAAAATCATCACTGTTAAAAATATTTTAAGCATGGTATGGCTGGGCGCGGGGCTCCCGCCTGTCATCCTAGCACCCTGTAATCCTAGCACTCTGGGAGGCAGAGGTGGGAGGATCCTTTGAGCTCAGGAGTTGGAGACCAGCCTGAGCAAAAGCAAGACCCTGTCTCTACTAAAAATAGAAAGAAATAGCTGAGTGTGGTGGTGCATGCCTGTAGTCTTAGCTACTCAGGAGACTGAGGCAGGAGTTTGAGGTTGCTGTGAGCTAGGCTGAAACCACGGCACTCTAGCCCGGCAACAGAGTGAGACTCTAAAACATATATACGCATATTTGAAGCATGGTACACAAACCTTTGGATATAGCAGTTGGAGACTCCTGTAATTAAAACCGGAAAATAAAAACCCTGCTTGAGGACCCCAATTTCTTACTTCAATGGAGTGACTTCTTGGAAGGAAAATAACTGGCAACATACTACAATGTCAGGATATGTACAAAACACATTTTGTGTCATGAATCACATAACACAGGTTATATAGTCAATATACTTACCTAGTATCCATTAGCAGCAATTTCTAATTCCCTCACAACACACTTCCACCCCAGCCCCAGCCCTGGGCAACCACTAATCTACCTTCTGTCTCTATAGATTTGCATGTTTTGGAACAGAACCATAGAATATGTAGACCTTTGGGAGTGGCTTTGATTTAGCATGTTTACAAAGTTAATCAATGCTGTAGCATGTATTAATACTTCTTTCTTTTCCATTGTCAAATAATATCCCATGGTATAGATACATAAGATTTTATTTTCATCCATTCATCAGTTGGTGGACACTTGGGTTGTTTATGCTTTTTGGCTATTATGGAAGATGTTACTATAAATGTTCATGTATAAGTTTTTGTGTAGACATGTTTTCACTTTTCCTGGGTGTATACCTAGCAGTGGAACTTTTGGGTCATATGTTAATAGTAACTCTATGTTGACTTTTTTGAGGAGCAGTCAGGCTGTTTTCCAAAGCAACTACACCACTTTACATTCCCACCAGCAATGTATGAGGGTTCCAATTTCTCCACATTCTTGCCAACATTCTTATGTCTTTTTGATTATAGCCACCCTAGTGAGTGTGAAGTGGTATCTCACTATAGTTTTGATTTGCATTTCTCTAATGGCTAATGATGTTGAACATCTTTTCATGTGCTTACTGGCCATTTGTATATCTTCTTTGAAGAATTTCTATTCAGATCTTCTTCCTATTTTTTAAATTAGGTTATTAGACTTTTTACTATCAAGTCATAATTATATTTATGTATTTTTATATATTTTGGATACAATCTCCTATCAGATATATGATTTGCAAATATTTTTCCCATTGTAAGAGTTGTCCTTTCACTTTCTTGATGGTACCATTTGAAGCACAAAAGTTAATTTTGATGACGTTCAATTTATCTATTTTCTCTTGTGTTGCTTGTGCTGTTGGTGTCACATCCAAGAAACCATTTGCTTAATCCAGGGTCATGAAGATTTACTTCTTTGTTTTCTTCTAAGGGTTTTATATTTTTAGCTCTTACATTTAGGTTTATGATCTACTTTACTTTTTTATATGGTGTGGAGTCCACCTTCATTCTTTTGCATATGGATATACAATTGTCTCAGCACCCTTCATTGAAGAGAATTTTTCTTTCCTCAGTCAGTGATCTTTGCACCCATGTCAGAAATCAACTCATCAGAAACATAAGGGTTTATTTATGGACTCTCAATTCTATTTCACTGATGTATATTTGTATCTTTATGCCAGTACCACACACATCTTGATTACTGCACTTTTGGGGTAAGTTTTGCGATTGGGAAGTGAGAGTCCTCTAACTTTGTTTTTATTCACAAATTGCCCTGGCTAGAATCTTCAGTACAATATTAAATAGAAATGGTAAAAGCAAACATTCTTATCTCATTCCTGATCTTAGGAGTTCAGCTTTCAGTCTCTCACCAATGAGTATGGTGTTACCTGTGGGTTTTTCATAAATGACCTTCATCAGATTGAGTTTTCTTATATACCTAATTTATTAAGCATTTTATCATGAGAGTGTGTTGCATTTTGTCGAAAGCTTTTTTTTTTGCATCTATTGAAATGATTGTATGGTTTTTATCCTTTATTCTATTAATATATTACCTTGATTGATTTTTGGATGTTAAATTAGCCTTGCATTTCTGGGACAAATAACACTTGGTCCTGCCATACAATCCTTTTAAAATGTTGTTGGATTCAGTTTGCTTGTATTTTGCTGAGGATTTCTGCATCTATATACATAAGAGATATTGCTCTGTAGTTTTCTTGTGATGTCTTTGGTTGTGATATCAGGATAATACAGGCCTGAGAGAATGAATTGGGAAGTTCCCTCGTCTTCTATTTTTGGAAAAGTTTGTGAAATATTGGTATTAATGCTTTTTAAAATATTTGGTAGAATTAAGTGGGAAAGCAATTTAGGCCTGGGTTTTTCTGTGTGTGATTAAATTAGTAATTTAATCTCTTTATTTGTTATAGATCTATTTGGATTGGCTATTTCTTCTTGAGTCAGTTTTGGTAGTTCATGACTTTCTATGAATTTGTCCATTTCATCTAAGTTTTCTAATTTGTTAGCATACAGTTAATAGCATTCCTTTACAATCTTTTTTACTTCTGTAAGATTGGTAGTGATGTCCCCCTTTTCACTCTTTATTTTAGTAATTTGAGCCTTCACTATAGTCTAGTTAAAAGACTTGACAATTTTGTTATGTTTCAAAAAAAAACTCATAGTATTGTTAATTTCACTACTGATTTTCTATTCTCTATTTCATTAGTTTATGCTCTAATATTTATTATTTATTTCCTTTTGCTTGCTTTAGGTATAGTTGGTTCTTCTTTTTCTAGTTTCTTAAGGTGAAAGTTTAGGTTATTGATTTGAAATATTCCTTCTTTTAAAATATAGGCATTTACAACTGTAACTTCCCGCTACCAACAGCTTTGGCTGCATTCCATGTTTTTCTCGAGTTTTCATTTTCATCTCAGAGTATTTTCTAATTTCCTTGTGATTTCTTCTTTGACCTTTATTTAAAGCATGCTGTTTAATTTCCATATATTTCTGAAGTCTCCAAGTTTCCTTCTATTACTGATTTCTAATTTTGTTCTTATTGTGGTCAGAGAACATTTCTTGTATGATTTTAATCATTTTAAATTTATCAAGGCTTCTGAATGTGGCCTTCTGGATCCTTGAGTGGCCTTTTAACTGAATCCAAATTTTACAGAACAAATCTTTTTAATAAAGGATTATTATAATCTTTAATAAAGGGATTTGTTCTGTGAAGTTTGAATTTGGCCGAGGGGCCACACTTGGGGATCTGGAGGGCCACAGGTGGCCTTGAGGCCGCAGGTTCCCCATCCTTTATTTCCTTGTTGATATTTTGCCTAGTTGTTCTATCCATTATTGAAGGGGGAGGCCTTGAAATCTCCCACTATTATTGTTGAATTGTCTATTTCTCTCTTCAATTGTCAGTTTTTGCTTTATCTATTTTGATCTGTTCTTAGGTGAATATATGTTTAAAATTGTTATATCTTCCTGATGGATCCTTTGATTATTATATGTCCTCATTTCTAGTAACTTTTACTTGCTTTAAAGTTTTGTCTCATATTAGTACAGCCACTCCGACTCTTTTGTGGTATTTGTACAGCGTATCTTTTTCTCCATCCTTTTTCAACCTATTTGTATCTTTTAATATAAAGTACATCTCCTGTAGACAGCATCTAGTTGGACCTTGATTTTTTAAATATAATCTGACTCGACTATTAATTTTTATTTAATGTTATTATGTATATGGTTAGGTATACATCTATATGTCTTCTATTTTGTTTTTTTCTATATGCTTCATGTCTTTTTCCCCCCTCTATTCCTCTTTTATTGCATTCTTTTGTGTAACATAGATATTTTCTAGTGTAACATTTTGATCCCTTTAATGTTTTAAGCATATTTTTTAAAGTTACTTTTCTTAGTGGTTGTTCTAGGGCTTACAATATACATTTTTTTTTTTTTTTTTTGAGACAGAGTCTCATTTTGTTGCCCTGGTTAGAGTGAGTGCCGTGGTGTGGCGTCAGCCTAGCTCACAGCAACCTCAAACTCCTGGGCTCAAGCAATCCTCCTGCCTCGGCTTCTCGAGTAGCTGGGACTACAGGCAGGCGCCACCATGCCTGGCTAATTTTTCTACATATTTTTAGTTGTCCAGCTAATCTCTATTTTTTTTTTGTAGAGACGGGGTCTCACTCTTGCTCAGGCTGGTCTCGAACTCCTCAGCTCAAACGATCCGTCCACCTCGGCCTCCCAGAGTGCTAGGATTACAGATGTGAGCCACCGTGCCTAGCCAATATACATTTTAACTCACCAGAATTTACTTCTGATTTATACTATTTAGTTTCAGGGAAGCATAGAAACCCTACTCCTTTCCTCTCCCTCATTTTTCATACTATTATTGTTATATATATTATATCAACATATTATAAACCCAACAATACATTATTATAATTATTACTTTATATGATCTTATGTCTTTTAAAAACGGTGAGATAAGGGCACAAACATATGCATAGTTTGTTATATTAACCTTCTTATATACCATTTCTGGCTCTCTCCATTCTTCACTGTAGATTTGAGATATCATGTGGTGTCATTCCTTACTCCAAGAAAGCTTTGTTTCCACTCCCCCAAAAATAATAATATATATTGGGGGTTCACAACGTCCCCAATAAAGATAGGGTCACCTGGCAGACTGTGTTGCAAGAGATGAGAGAAACAAAGACACACACAGAAATAATAGTTAAGAAAGTGGGGAGGTCAGGGGACTACCAGCACTCTGGTGCCAAGGTGGCAGTGACTAAACCCCAGCACTTGCTTTTTATTCTCTTTGCCATGTTGTAAAATACAATGATCTCATGTGAAAAAATCACGGGATACAATGATCAAAGGTTTCAGGGCTCCCCCAAAAAATCACAAGGTGTCCTAGCTAATTTCCTTCTCCTTTTTAGAAGTAAAAAACACATAATTCTTCAGTAGGTACAACCCTTTTGGTCAAGGTAAACTGATTTATCCCAAGCTCAAGCTATGTACATGGATATCAATCTTTAATGTCAGTAGCTGCGACTCATTTGATAGAGGAGCAAGGAAACTACATGCTTCCCACTGGGAGACTGGTTTTACATTAACTGAGGCATTGTTGAGAGAAAGGGAGAGAAGGAACTTAGCCCAGGGTGCAAACACTATGGAAGCCTTAAGACCCTTCTCCTGGGCTGACATGTTGCAATCCACCTCTACAGCCATGAAAAGTTTTCATGTCAGGCCACCCATGGCTTTTCATGCATGCATGCCTTGCTGTACTCCCAGATCGCTGATGTATGTCCCCCAACTTGGCAGTTAACATCACCCCTTATTTCAGGCTTCTGCTCAGGCAATTCCTTCATCTCCTCTCCTCTCCCTAAGTCCCAGTGGTCTTAATCCCATCAAATATACATATTGTTTTATGTAGTTGTTTTATGCAGTCAGGAGAAGAAACATTCTATTATACTGTCTTTTGTAAGTACCTATATGATTACCATTACTGGTGCTCCTGGTTTTTTCATGTGAATTTGGATTACTGTCTGGTGTCACTTGCTTTCCTTTGTATTTCTTGTTGTAATGCAGGTCTATTACCAATGAATTTTCTTTTTATTTGTCTGGGAACATCTTTATTTTGCCTTCATGTTTGAATGCTAGTCTTGCTGAATATTCTTGGCTGATAGTTTTTTTTTAATTTCAGAAATCTGAATGTCATCACTGTCTTCTGGTCTTCACTATTCCTGATGAAACTTCACCTGTTACCCTTATTGGGTAACAGGTTTCCTTGTTCACCTGTTTCCTTGTATATGAATGAGCCATTTTTCTTTTACTGCTTTCAAGATGTTCTCCTTCCTACCTTTAGCTTGTAACATGTGATTATGATGTGTCTGGGTGTGGATCTCATTGTTTATCTTACTTGGCATTTGTTGAGTTCCTTTGATGTGTAGATTAATGTTTTTCATCAAATTGAGATTTTTTTTGTCCATTTCTTTGAATTTTTTTGTCCCTTTTTTCCTGGTACTCTCATTATGCATATGTTGATACACTTAATGGTGCCTCACATTTCTGAGGTTTTCTTCATTGTTTTTTACCCCTGTTCTTCAGAACTACATAATCTCTATTGAGATTAATCTCTATCTAGCTTCAAGTTCACAGATTCTTTCTTCTGCCAGCTCAAATATACTATTGAGTTCCTGTGGTGAATTTCTTACTTCAGCTATTGTACTTTTCAACTTCAGAATTTACATTTGGACACACACACACACAAACACACATTCTCTTTGTTGATAAATCTTTTGTCTGCTACATACATCCTCTGGGCCCCTTCTAAGGCAGTGTTTACTGTTTGATTTTTTTCCTGTGTATGGGTCACATTTTCCTGTTTCTTTGTATATCTTGTAATTATTTTGTTGTAAACTAGACATTTTAGATAGCATCTTATAGCAATTCTGGATTCTTATTTTCCTCCCCTGGGGGATTTGTTGTTTGCTTTGTTGTTTATTTCACCTGAAGTGTGCAACCTGATGTTCTATCTTTTAATTCAGCTATCTAGGGGTTGCCCCTGGGTTAGCACAAGGCATTCATTGTCCAGTAAGATTTTTACTCTTTACCATTGGCTGTGTGTGTGCTTGGAGGCTGCTATCAATAGTTTAGAGTTTACGTTTGACCCATGTTCACTAAGGATTCATAGCTTGGAGGTTCCCTCTCTGATCATTCTAAGAGGGCACAACTTTGGACATACACACAGCCTTCCAGATTGCCTGGGATAAGTGTGATTTTATTTTTAAGGAGGTGTTCTTAGGAGTCACCCCTAGGTCAGAGAAGCTTACTGTTCAGTCAGTGTTTGGCCAAAGGTTGTCTTTAAGCTCTTGTGTCAGTGAAGCTTTTGCCCAGTGTTGACGGGTCTGCATGTATTGGAAAATGCTTTCAAGTCTGTCCCATGTTCTGCTCTGATTGTCGTGAGTGGGTGCAGTCCAGCACATGCACACAGCTTGTTTGACCCACAGAGTTGACTGTGCCCCCAGAAGGGTTTTGATTGGCTTCCTCTTTCATTTTCTATTAAACTTCTGGCTGCTTTGCTTGTGCCGGCCCCTCCTAATTAATCTCCACCAAGATCAGCATTGTTTTTGACAACACCCGTAGGGACAGAGTTCTCCTTGCTCTGTTCCAAATGAAGTCAGTTCCCACAGAAAGAGCTGTGGAGTTCTTTATCTTTATTGCATGACTTTCTTTTCCCTTGGGCAGAACTTCTTCATCACTGAACTGGAGCTGGGGGTGGGGGTGGGGCTCATTTTCCTGAAGTGAAATCACCACTCTACTCATGGGCAATGGAGTGGGGTGTAAGACCTTAGTATTTACCAGTTTCCCTCTCTTTGAGTGAAACCTCCAACCTATGAGCAAGATGGGGTTGAAAAAAATCAGGGTTCCATTATTTTCAGCCTGTGTAAGGAATAAAGCTTACATTATAACGGGGTGGGTGGGGGGAAGGCTGGGTGGCAGGAGGGATCTCTAGTCCTTTTGGCTTTGCCTGCCTGGAATAGAGTTTCTGCAACACAGGGTTGGTGGTGGATCAGAAAGGCAGAAAGCTGCCTGTCAGGGTCAAACTGTAGGTCCAGGCTGGGAGCTGAGGGAACAGGGAGCCCTACTTACCCTGTCGTCTTCACCATACCCACCCAGAATAGAGCATCCAGGGTGGAACACTCAGGTAACACTGGGTGGGGGTGGGAGTGTATGGCACAGGTTGTTTCTCAAAGGCCACAACTCTTGCTGCGCTTATCAAGATTTCATAGATTGTCTTGAATAAATGTTTATCCATTTCCATTTCCTATATGCTCTTAGGACAATTATCAGAGACTTTAAATGATTGCTTTTTTAAAAAACAATTTTTACCAGTTAAAGTGTTGTTTTGCCAGAGAAAGTGTCTACTGAGCTCCTTATTTTGCCATTCTGGAAGTCCCGCCCTTCAATTTATTTATTTATTTTTTTGAGACAGAGTCTCGCTTTGTTGCCCAGGCTAGAGTGAGTGCCGTGGCGTCCTAGCTCACAGCAACCTGAAACTCCTGGGCTCGAGCGATCCTTCTGCCTCAGCCTCCCGGGTAGCTGGGACTACAGGCATGTGCCACCATGCCCGGCTAATGTTTTATATATCAGTTGGCCAATTAATTTCTTTCTATTTATAGTAGAGACGGGGTCTCGCTCTTGCTCAGGCTGGTTTCGAACTCCTGACCTTGAGCAATCCGCCCGCCTCGGCCTCCCAAGAGCTAGGATTATAGGCGTGAGCCACAGCGCCCGGCCTCAATTTATTTTTTAATATAACTTCTGAGTGGAAATGTGGTACAACAGGAGGAATGGACTGAGTGTCAGGAGCCAGGGTTTTCATCCCAACTTGGTCTCTAGCAAGCTCAGTACTTCTCCTGAAGTTCAGTTTTCTCATTTGTAGAATGAGAGAATTGTATTAAATGACCCCTAAACTCCTTCCAAGTTTAAAATCTTATAATTTTATGAAATAGAAAGGGAATAGAAAATCATCAGGGAAAAACACTCAACTGTAGCTGTGTGAGAACACAAAAAAATGAAAACAATCCACTGATGTTTTTTAACCAAAAATGTTCCAACCTGTTTTTAATTAGAACATGCACTTCATTTCCAACTCTTTCTAGCTAACCAAAATGCTAGTTTATTGCACAGTTTGCAGTCAAGACATTTCTCCACCATTCTTTCTTAATCGTTAGAACTGAGAAACTGGGAGCAATAGAAACTTGCCTTTCAATGACTGGTCATCAAAAATATGACAGCTTAATGCTAACTGAAAGCACTATAATTTGCTACCATTTTACCCACATTATAAGATCAGCTAACAATTATGTTCTCTCTGAAACAATTCCAAGTTTTCACCTTCTGCATATGGCTATAAGGCCATATTTCCAGAGTAACCATTAATTATCTGTACTTACTCTGAGTGCATGAATTACAAAATATTAGTTTCCCCTGGGCACTGCAGGAAAGAGTTGCTTCAATGGCATACCCATTTCTAATCACAAAGACATTTATTTAGTAATGATTATCTACACAGATTGCTATAAACAATAAAATTGTGATAAAGGGCCTCTCCTGGCTGGGTTGTTTTAACTAACCAGTTTAACAAGTTTATTTGACTTAATATTTACATTCAAAATCTATATACTCAAAGAAGAGAAAGAAGGAACCTTTCTATAATTTAAGAAAACTGCAATTGTAAACATAATTAAATGCTTTCAACTACTAATCTATAATAGAATATCCTGTAAGAAAGCTGCCAGGTAAGAGAATTGTGAATATACACTGGCAAAAGTTGCTACTCACTGACACATTCAGCAAGTAGGAAGGATAAGAATAAGATGGCAGTATGGACAAAGTGATCCAGAAACAAGGAATCATACAATCTTTAAATACCTTGCCTTTAAAGCAAAATATATTTTTAAAACAATCATCTTCACAAACTGAGCTTTGTCAACATCTAAAAGAAAGACAATTTTTTTTCTTAAGATATATAAAAGGTGTAAATCCCTGTAGAGGAAAAACAAATGCATATCTTGAGTTTGTTCAAGTCCAAATGCTAAGGCCTCTTTCTGATTCTCACAAGTGACCCTCAGACTTGAGCTGTTAAAAAATTTCCAAATGAGCCCATCTGCTCACCAAGATATTTCTATGTTAAGAACCTTCAGTAAGGCATCTGGCCCAGTTTTTATAATCCCAAATTACCTTGGTTTCAATTTAATTTTTGTAAACTGGGATTCCCTTAGGAATAAAGTAAAATTTTCAATCTTTAAAATAAAGGGATGTAAAAAATAAAATCCTATCACCTTGTTCCATTTTCAGAGCCTATATTCTAAAACTGTAGCTTATGCATCCTAATACATTAAAAAACATTATGTTATAACACTGATTTGGAAATTTATAAACTTTATCCTTTTGTGTGAGTATGTAATATTGTAATGTAAAATTAGTACATTATAATTAAATGCCCTTTTTCTTGGCATTTCCTCTGAATGAATCATCCTAGGAGGCTTTTCTTTCATCTTAATTTGTCTATATTTCCCTGTATAGAACCACCTTAATATGATGTGGTTAAGAGAAATGTCTTAAAGACTCAGCTATGGCCCGTACAATAACTGTTTTTCAGGCAATTTAAGTTTTTATTAGCTGAAAATAATAGTTAATGACCACAATGGCCTAGGGATCACCTGCAATCATATGAAAAGAAAATAGTTTTAAATCTCTTAGTGGGGAAATTATTCACACCCTGAAAACATTCCTACCCTTCTAGGACTAAATGTTCCTCATATTACAAAATAATTTACTTTGAACACTACTATTCACACTTCAAAATGAATTATTACTGACAGTTACTTCATTCTTACCTGCTTGTTCATGCAACTAAGCTAAATCTTTTCCATCAGCATCACTGGAAATATAGAAGGAATTAACAGAGAAGCAAAATTTCTATTTAGACATTTAACCACATTTCCAGTAATGCAGCTGATTTATTCAAATGAAGTGCTTTTTCCCCCTCAGAGGAACAATGTCTTCAGAGTAAGAAATGTCAAAAACAAAACAAAACAAACCAAAACAAAACCCTAAGCCATTTTGCAGTTGATTATGCATCTCAGTGTTAACTCCTTCTTTAAAAGCAAGATCCTACATTGCTTACTCTGGTATTAAAGACCATAAAACACTGGCTTCAACTGATATATATATAAAAAATTAGCCGGGCATGGTGGCGCATGCCTGTAGTCCCAGCTACTCAGGAGGCTGAGACAGAAGGATCGCTCGAGCCCAGGAGTTTGAGGTTGCTGTGAGCTAGGCTGACGCCACGGCACTCACACTAGCCTGGGCAACAAAGCGAGACTCTGTCTCAAAAAAAAAAAAAAAAAAAAAAAAAAAACACTGGCTTCATGTTACTTATCAAATTGCCTTTATATAACAAAAGTGGACATCCAAGTTAGATAAGTTTAGATATCCATCCATCAATGTCAACAATACAAAACAGAAAAAAAATCTCTTCCATATCAAATTATCATTTAAAATACCTTAAAATCATAAACTATTAAAATAAGTATTCTAGGACCTTTCCTGAGAAACAAAACCTCGATATATATGGTTATGTGGCCATTTATGAGAAGCACAAGCTTTCAAACTGAATGATTAGTACCAAACAAATTAAAGCAAATTCATATTGGAAAAGAGAGGAACTTTCTAAGTGAACATAAACCAACATTTTAGTTATTTCTAGTAGGTAACACCTTTTTTTTTTCCTGTTTTATTTTCCCAGCTAAAACTTGATTATATTATTTGGGTTCTTCCTTATTATGTCAGGCTTAAAGAAACTCATTAAATTACTAAAAAGGAAGGTAAGACCCTATAATAAAGTGATTCTAAAGCATCAACACAGATTAAAAGTCCTGATCATCTAAAAGGGTGTGTGTGTGTATGTGTGTATATATATATATATATATATATATATATATATATATATATATATATGTATTACTCTCCTAATTACCTGAAGGTCTTTAATGATTTTTTAAGTGGACATTGATTTACACACATGTGAGCATGTGCATGTACATATATATGCATGTACAACATCCCATTTACTTGTTTCTTTGTATAACTTCAGACAGCAAAAGCAGTGAATTTAAGATAGAAATAGAAAAAGACATTAACTTCCTAAGCTTTTTAGATCCCTCCCAGTATAGCAACTCTCAAATTACATCAGGGTTTATAAGTCTTTGAAGAAAAATGTGGCCAGACACAATAACTCATGCCTGTAATTCCAGCACTTTGGGAGGCCACAGTGGGAGGATCACTTGAGGCCAGGAGTTTGAGACCAGCCTGGGCAACATAGACCTAATCTCTACAAAAAAAAAAAATTAAAAAATTAGCTAGGTGTAGGGGTACACACATGCAGTCCCAGCTACTTGGGAGGCTACGGCAGGAGGAACACTGAGCTCAAGGGTTCGAGGGTCCAGCCTGGGCAACAGAGTGAGACCCTATCTCTAAAAATAAAAAAATAAAATAATAAAATAAAGAAAATGGATAAATGTTGGTCCAAAACAAAAACAATGCCTCATTATGGTGGAAACATAAAATTCCAGTCACTAGATGATAGTTATGGTGCTGTGTAATGATGAAGAATATTCTGCATACCAACATGACCATTAAGATTTTTCCTCCAAAAAGTACACAGTTGCAAATACTTATGTATCTATCAAGTAAGACATTGAATTATAAATGCATGTCTATTTCTGACAAGTTCTAACTTTAAATGTGTTTATGAATTCATTTTAACATCAATGAAGTATTTCATTTGGAGGGAGGAGAGAAAAGAAACAATGAACCTACACTATCCTCTTTTTCTTTAAGAAACATTTTCCCTCTAAATTGTTAAGATAAAGGAGGTTTTACCAACTACAAAAATTTGAAAACCAATCTGATTTATCTGGTTATGGATATCAAAGGAACGTCAGGCCTCAAGAAGGGTAATGCTAGCAAAAATTATGCATTGAGTATAACCAGGGCAATAACAAGAAAATAATCTGGGGATAAATACAGATACCACATTAAATAGCTTATGAAAGATGTAAAACTCAAATCCCCTCTTAAGTAAATCTCATCTAAAAGAAGGATTGTAGAAAATGGGAATGTATGATTTTTTTTAATAAACAATTATGCTTCAGTGCAAATGTATAGTCCAAAACAAAAAAGAAAAGGAAAAAAAAAGAACATCTCATGTGACTTAGCAGGAACAGTTTCCACAGCCTTTCACACTGTTGATAATTTCTTCTTGTAGTTTCTTCCTTTCCTCCTCTTTGGACATATTTTCTTTCTTTGCAATCCATTTGGAGTTATCATGGTTCTGCACACGGCTACTCTGTGTATGCCACATTTCTGAATAGATACTGCCAGGGTTAGCAAGCAAGCCATGGTGGGTACCACGTTCAGCTACCTTACCCTAAAAAGCAAACATACAGAAAGGTCATTTAACTAGCATAATAACTGAAAAGTATATAATACTTTCTAACTAAGAATTCTGAAGGATTTGCATTCATTAAAATACCTCTCCCAAGTCCTCATCCACAGTGTAAGTGGGAAAAACTTAGGTAGGAATGTCTTCTTCACTGTTGAGCTACCCAGCCCCAGTGAACAAACAAAAAGCTATTGAAATTTCTAATATGATAAACACCATTTTACTTAAAGGAAATGAAATTTTAATGTTTTATTTTTAATTCTAGAGGGCAGAAAGGGAAAGTCAAAGGTATACGAAGGTGATATTTTCTGTAATCTGCAAATATTCAAATCAAAAGCACTGTTATTTATACAGGGATTTAAAAATAATATCCTGAAATCCTTATGTGTACTTTGAAATAAAAAAGATTTCATGAAATAAAAAAGATTTCATGAAAACGAGAAGTTTACTTCTTCCAGTAGCTATTTTTGTTAACAATGGTTATTAAACTTAACACTGCGCAGATTTGGTATAGATTCCAAACTCTGATCTACAATTAATTTGTCTCTTGACAGCTATTGTTAAACATGCTGGGAGAAAAAGGAATTTTGTCACTTTTACTGGTATTCCTGGTGATAGGACTTTTATGATATACTCTTAAGCAAAATAACTAAAATTTGTCCATGCCCATGTCTGAGTATTTACATATAAGGTTAAACTGCTATTTCTTGATTTATTAATTTCTGGCATCATCTACTGACTTCATATTGTAGAAGATGGAGACTCAGCACTTATACTATCTACATTCCCACTGCTCCATTCATCACTTTCCTAATAACATCAGTTATACACCTAAGTGGACATATAGGAGTAATATTTATAGGGTGTCGGGAGGGTGGGAGGGGGAGGAGGGGATGGATATATACAACCACAACGAGTAAGATGTGCAATGTTTCAGGGATGGACACGCTTGAAGCTCTTACTCGAGGGGGGGAGGGGGGGCATGGGCAATATATGTAAACCTTAACACTTGTACCCCCATAATACGCTAAAATAAAACAAACAAACAAAAAACATCCCCATCGATAAGGAAACAGATCAACAAAATGTGGTATTCATAAAATGGGATTTTATGCAACAGTTAGAATGAATGAGCTGGATCTATCAACACGAATAAAGCTCAAAACAAAGTTGAGGGGGAAGAAAAGGAAGACACAAAATAATGTGTTATATAGCATAATACTTATGTGTGCAAAATGTGCTTTAAATGATCTGAAAGGATAAATACCAAATGAACAGTAATTGCCTTAGGGACGGGGTATAAAGACAGGGGTTAGACTGGATGTGTTGGTTAAGGGGGCTTTAAATGTATCTGCAGCATTTGATTTCTTTTTCAAAAGGCTAGAAAAAATATTGTAAAAATGCTAACAGTTTTTATTATAATTATGGGTGGTACAAATACAGATATGGATGTCTATTAAACTAAAAAAAATAATATCAGTTATATCACAAATTTTGGTTCAGTGTTTACCTTATTATGACTAGGTAAGTATTTCCTGTTGAGCCAAGTATGTACTAGGATTTTATACATATTTTCTCATATAGTTTTTTATTCTTCCTAGACTTAGTAACTGTCTTGTTTTTTCATTTGCTTATTTTTCTATGTCAATATTGGAAATCTCTCCAAAGTTTATTAGAGAATTATAAAACCCTTCTAAATATAGTTTTTTTTTCATAATCAACTATATTAGGTAATTGATTAGCTCATTTCCCCCCACTCCCTGGAGATACTGCTCTCAGAGCTTTTAGGTTCTTTTCTATATCCTCAATTCTGTAGTTTTATGATAATGTGCCTTGGTATAGCTTTTTCTTTTCATTTCCATTCATTGTGGTGGGTACTTGATAGGCCCTTTCAATCTGAAAACTCTTGCTCTGAAGTTCTGGACACTTTTTTGGTATTATATTATTCCTTTGATAATTTCCTCTCCTCTTTTTTGTCCTTGATAGAACTAACATTAGTCAGACCTTAGACCTCATAGACCAGGGTGGGGAACCTGTGGCCTTCTAGGTCCTCAAGTGCGGCCTTTTGACTGAATCTAAATTTTATAGAACAAATCCTTTTATTTTTATTAATACACTTTTGTCTTTTATATTTTTTATTTTTAAAATGAATGTATTTACGAAACCAAAGAATAAAATAAGAATAAAATAATATTTCGTTTTAACGAAATAATCCTCCCAGATTGATGGGCAGAATTAGAACATTAGTAAGCCGTAAGGGCTAAGTTGACGGCTGCTACACTCATAATTTAGTTCTAACTGCCCCTGCCTGACTGGCACCACTACCGCACAAGGCTGATTGGCAAGAGTTTATGGGGGTCAGGTACACCAGTCTGTTATCAGCTTTGGATAACAGCGCACTATGTTTTTGTTTGAAGTGGAATTTGTGAATAGCTGCACAGCTCAACAGTATTTTTTAATTCTGTCAGCTTAACAATCCATTACATCGGAGAAGATCAAGAGAATGCTGAAGGAAGAAAGTAGATGTTTTAATGAGGATTGGGAATTCCAATATTATCTTGTTTCTGCTAAAGATAAGATGATTTGCTTGCTTTGTGATACTGCAATATCAACATTAAAGAAATTCAATGCTCATCAACATTATAACACTCATAAGGACCACAAATATTTCAAATTAGAGGGAGAGGCACAAAAGGTTGTATTGCAGAAATTAAAAGATGAAAAGTACAATAAAAGACAATTATTTCAAGCAGCAGTAAGACCTGGAAATAATGCCACTGAGACAACTTATAAAGTAGCTTATATACTTGGGAAAAAAAGGGAAGCCATTCAGTGATGTAGAAATTGTGAAAGAACGCGTTGTTGAAGGTGTAGGATGCTTAGACCCCAAAAACGTTTCAAAATACTAAAACTGCCTCTTTCAAGGAGAACCATAACTGATCGACAGCATGAATTAGCCTTCAACTTAACAAAAGGTCATGTTAGTTTCACTAGGCAATGAAACTCTGTGATCTTTATAATCAAGTGACTACAGAACCATCAAATTATAAACATAAAGAGATTTTAGTTTAGATATAGGTGCTATGATCATTAATAATTTAGTTCCAATTATAATCCCAAACCCAAGTGACAATGATGTGACATAACTGTATAGATACTATGGACATCATGGCATGAGGCAGGTAAGTATGTGCCTCCTAAAATACTTTGACATTTTATACTTGTTTTCAAGCTCTAACTACATGACTGCATAGAATTGGAAAGCTTAATAAAAAAAAGCACAAAGCAGATTTTACTTCTGATTCATGAATATTGATGATACAATAGGGTATATTTACAAATTTTCCCATTTAAGACATTCTGGTACAATCATACCAGATCATCATAATGGTAAAATGATACTGGTACAATCATACTGGAAAAATCAGTTTATTTTCTAATGAATGTAAACATTTATGAACAAACCAACAGAAAGGCCTAGGATCACAGGTGTACATGTAACTTAGAAAGGAAACAGTATTACACCACAGCATTGAATATCCTATAAGAAATTTTAGTGGAGTAAAAAGTCTCTCTCAATAACTAAATATACAGACAGTACTTGAGAATGCTGCTTCTCTCTGAACTCTCAGTATGCAGGCTTTCAACATGATAAAGAATCAAAGATGTACTTATTAGAAGGGAAGATAATCAGAGAAAAGGCTAAATGCAAGGTGGAAAACTGAATAATATTAGAAATAATCGAGTACTAGGGGGTGGGGAGAAGAGGTCCTTATAGAGAGGAGAAAAGGAAAATTATTACAATTTTCAAATCTACCAATCACAATAGTGGTAACTCTGTTTTGTTTAGAACATTTACATAGTATACTTATATAGTAGTTCCTTTAGAAGAGATTAAGTGGGCTTTTTCTTACTTTCTCCATAA
Source organism: Microcebus murinus (assembly GCF_040939455.1). Lineage (NCBI taxonomy): Eukaryota > Metazoa > Chordata > Mammalia > Primates > Cheirogaleidae > Microcebus > Microcebus murinus. The sequence goes on from NC_134136.1 coordinate 7,736,782, forward strand.
GGAAAAACATAAAATAAAAATGGCTTTGTTTGAAAATGACTGCTTTATTTTATGGTAATTTTCCTTTAGACATCAAAGGTGTGTGCAGGTATTAGAAAAATGAAAATAAATAATATGGCAAAGACACTCAGCAAAGATTCTATTCAGAGCAAAAATGAATACAAAAAAATTATATATATATCCTTGAAAACCTGCTTCTATCATGAAGATTTAATGCTTTCATGATGAAACTTTTGCTTGTAGTACTTTAATAGAAAGTGAATTAATACAGTTTATTCCTTCTTGGAAGTGATATGCATTATTTCCAATCAAAGGGGGCTAAAACCAGAATGTTTATCAGCATTCAATCTCATCTAAAGAATACAAATTCTATATATTTTATTAGAAACAGTATTTAAATTTCTTGTATCTATACTAATTTCCAATGCTCCTGAAATATTAAACTTTAAAATTAAATCTTTTACCTGGTCCAAGACAATGATTTCATCTGCATCAACCACTGTTGACAATCTGTGTGCAATGAAAATAGAAGTTCTGTGTTTGACCACATCCCTCATGGCACTAAGAATGGTCTACAAGTTTGATAAGAAAAACAGGAGAAAAAAAACTACTCATTAGGTAAATGTAAATTAAAATAATCATATATTTCCTAAAGGAACATATAAAATGTCAATCTTTTATTATGTACACTTTATATCAGTATCAAATATTTGACTTAATATGATAGTTACTAAAAAGAGGAGGACAAAATTAAGAAAAAGAGGAGGCAAACATGACCACATGATCATGGAAAAAAATTCTTTAAGATAGGTAATATTACTCTTAATTACAAAGTCAAGGAGAAGGTAGATATTTTCTATAATTTAAAACAAATAAACAATTCTAGTGATACCAGGAACATAGCCAGATATGTTTATCAATGAGAACAAAACTAAAATGAGGAGAGATTCAAGTGATAGGACTCAAAGAAATTTAAAATAATCCAAAGAAAGGAGGAGACTCAAAGGGTACAGGAACATTTGCTTTCCCTTAGTTCAAACTCAGAGGACTAAGACAAGGGCTATTTTTAACCTGAGGAAATCTCTTTTTCAAAAGCATTGACTTCTTAATGCACCCTGAGAGATAACATTTTGTTTACACCTGTAACGTATAAGAGAGTTGTATATATATTCAGCTATACTTGGAAACCTGGGTCTAAGAGCAGCTAGCTAGATGGAAATAGCAGTGTGGAGGATGGGAACACAACCAATGGCTTCCTACAGATATTTCTAAACATATTATTTACTAAAGGTATAAAATTGTCAAGAGCAGATGGTTACCCAAGAAAAGAAGACCTTATATTTTACTAGAGCGGACTGATAATCAAGTACCAGGCCAATCCTAAGAAAAACTGTGATGTTTATGGGGACTCCCTTTCTTTACCCTTAAGAACTTAAACTCTGACATCCTACTGAGGACTTTGGACCTTTAAAAAGGCCCATTAGATTTTTTCTTGCTGATTTTCGTGAATTCTAAGTATATTCTAGTTATCAGCCCTTTATCGGATATGTAGGATGCAAAAATTTTTTCCCATTCTGTAGGTTGTCTGTTTACTTTCATGACTGTTTCTTTGGCAGTGCAGAAGCTTTTTAGTTTCATCATGTCCCATTTTTTAATTTTTGTTGCTGCTTTGATTGCCTTTGGGGACTTCTTCATAAACTCTTTGCCTAGGCCGATGTCTAGGAGAGTGTTTCCAACATTTTCCTCTAGAATTCTAATAGTTTCATACCTTAGGTTTAAGTCTGTTATCCAGCGTGAGTTGATTTTTGTGAGAGGTGAAAGGTGTGGCTCCTGTTTTAGCCTTCTACAAGTGACTATCCAGTTTTCCCAGCACCATTTATTGAAAAGGGATTCTTTTCCCCAGCGTATGTTTTTGTCTGTATTCCCATAATATGCCGAAATAAAAAAAAATAATAATAAACACTAAAAAAAAAAAAAGGCCCATTAGGCAGGGCGAAGTGGCTCATGCCTGTAATCCTAGCACTCTGGGAGGCCAAGGTGGGCAGATTGCTCGAGGTCAGGAGTTCGAGACCAGCCTGAGCAAGAGCGAGACCCCGTCTCTACTATAAACAGAAAGAAATTAATTGGCCAACTAGTATATATAGGAAAAATTAGCCAGGCGCGGTGGCGCATGCCTGTAGTCCCAGCTACTCAGGAGGCTGAGGCAGGAGGATCGCTTGAGCCCAGGAGTTTGAGGTTGCTGTGAGCTAGGCTGATGCCACGGCGCTCACTCTAGTCTGGGCAACAAAGCAAGACTCTGTCTCAAAATAAATAAATAAAACAAAAATAAAAAGGCCCATTAAAACTGACCAAATCTTCTGGTAATTCCTTCCCTTGGGGGTTCTATGTTAGCTCTTAATGGCTTATGCTCTGACATGAGAAAGCTATGTGACTTGAATGATAACTGTCAGTAGGACTTTTAATTTGTGGTAGTATGACACATTTTAGGTATGTTGCAGATCGAATAATGTGTCCCAAGACTTAACCCCATATGCAAATATTATGTCATAGACCCTTTAAAGCCAAATTAGGCCTATCCTTCAATACCAGGTTTATACAATGTATTAAATTAAAAGGTAGGTGACTGAATGCATTGACAAAATCTGCCTATCTTCAGTTCTAGATGAAGGGGATTTGTTTATAAAATTGTCATTGTTGAGACTTTTGTATGTAATATAGATGTTGTTATGAAGTCTAATGTGGTTGCTGGGTTAGTGTCATGAAGTCAGTGTCACAACATTTTGGTGTCTCACAACACTTCTTGTGGAATGAATACAAATTGATACCAGCATTGCAGATTGTATGCCTGATTTGCACCTCTGTGAGTTGCCCCATGATAAGCGAAAGGCTTTCTGGTGTGTACTGTGTCACAAGTGTCGCAATCACTTACATGACTTGTTTTAATGAGTGTTAAGTGGCAACAGGAGAGAAAGAAAAAAAAACAAAAAACAAAAAAACAAAACCTCCTTCCTCTGCACATTAGGCAATTCCTATGCAAGATACAAGGGTAATACAATAACAGCGTAAGGTATCACACAGCTCCAAAAGGAACCATATTTGCAAATGGACTTAACACTATGATATCTAGTTCAATGCAACCTGGCACTCTTAAGCATCATCACTTGGAATATGGGGGAAAGGGCTAGGCATTTTGCTTCAATGAAATTCAATGGGAGGTGCTAAAGAGCAAAATACCATTTTATTAAAACTTTCAAGGAAAAAGGTAAACATTAAGAGCTTTATATTTTCATCATCATTTACCTCTTCAGTAATTGAATCTAATGATGAAGTGGCTTCATCATAGAGTATGACTGGAGGGTCCTTCAAAATAGCTCTTGCAATTGCTACTCTTTGTTTTTCTCCTCCTGGTAAAGAAAAATTTTAGTTTAAGTAAGCATAGTGTAGACAGATTTTATGTTTCTAGAGTTTCCATTGATTATAACCACCAATTAAAACCTTCAACATTTACCTTCAACCTTCCTGATTGCTGTTCATTTGACAGAGTTGTAGAGTCTAAGTTCATATATGATATCCTTTTACAAATTAAAATTCCCTGGAACATACATGCAATACTAAATTCTGACTTCAAGGCAGGTGAAAGAATGAAAACAAGGCAGGGAGGTAACAACTTTGATTCCACAATTATTCTTCTGACCAGAAGTATGCTCATTCCATATGTTACTTTATATTACAGATCATTTTCAATAAACAGCAATCTCAGACAGAAAACTTTTAATGTAAAGGCATTGACAATGCCAAAAACAAATTCAATATCTGAACCCTGAAAACCTGAAGACATGAAACTATGCATATCTAAATTCATATCTTACCATAAAAAAGTACCATTCATCTAGTATTCTCAAGGATTTTTCTTTTGACAGAAAGCTATTATTTTCATAGCATTCTTCAAAGTTAAGGGTACATACTAGATACCTCTTATTTCCCCTTAGTTATTTGCTATAAGTCTCTGGCATAACAGATTATTTTTTAAGAGATGAGGTCCCTCTCTTTCACCCAGGCTAGAGTGCAGTGGCATGATCATAGCTCACCGTAGCCTTGAATTCCTGGGCTCAAGCGATCCTCCTATCTCAGCCTCCTAAGCAGCTAGGATTACAGGCATATGCCACCACATCCAGCTCAGATTTTTAAAGTAGAAAGGAAACAGAGGCTCAGAAAGGTTAAGTGATTTACTCAAGGTCACAGAGCAAGTTCCAGTGAAATCTGAACTAGACCTGTCTCAGTCCAATGCTCTTCCTATCACAATGTACATGCCCATAAATACAAGAATACATAAATATTCTTGTATTTATTCATAAATACAAGAATAAATATTTAGGAAATATTTCCTAAACAGTGAAACTATTTAGTGAAATATAAAGAAACCTTTCTTTCATTACTAGGATTCCTGTAAGTCTAAGTTCATTAATCTTACATAGAAGTATAGTTGGTAGTATAGGAAATGGTGCTTTACTGAATATGCCCCTTTTGGCTTCTTTTCTTGTGTGTTATACATTAATTTAACAATTTTTGAAAAAAAAAACTTGTATTTTTCAGCTTCAATAACCTCTTCAGGAAACAAGCTCTACCTGGTGATTATCTGTTATATTAAGTATTATTTTATTTTTACTTGTTCCACAATTGTTATCTTCAACCTGTAAAGGGGGCTCCCTGTGTCTAATATTAGTAAGTTCATATTCATGCTAGCTATATCCTTCCCTATCTCCTAAGACCAAAATTCTCTTATCAAAGTATCATAAGAATTATCTTCCCACTCACCTATCAACATAGTAGCAGAAAGCTTTTCAAAGAAGTAGATACTCAGAGGAAGGATTAGTTTTGACATGTCTCTCAAATTTCAAATGGAAACCAACTCACTTTAAATTCTATACAATAGTATTTTGAAACTTGGAGAAGAAACGTCTGTTTATTCTTTAACATAATTATTAGCATAGATTCTAAATAATAAGTTGCTCATTTTGAGATGTTTAGTTGTTAGGTAAATGCGTATTAGATAAGAATAAAATATCTTTATCCATTCCTACCCCCACAGGCACACAGGGAGGAGAAAAGGATTAGAAAATGGAATATGGCAAAGCTGGCTAAAGCAATGTCATATATTGAGAGGGCTAGTCTATATTATATAATAAACTGGAGATCATCAGAATTAGCCAAATGAATACATAATTAATTGGAAACTATCACCAAATAAGAGCAATAAAGTGTAAAGAGGGACTAGAATGACACAGGCATCTTATATCACCAGGTAATGACCAAATAACTACCACAAATCAACTAAACTTGAAAATAATCTTTGCTTAGGATTTTCTAAACCTAGATCAAAACTTTCCAATAGGCTGCAAATTCCTTGAGAGTAGCCCTGCTTATCTTTCATCTTTTTAACTATCAAATCATTTAGCATAGTAGCTTATACACAGTATGTATCTAATAAATGTGAATAAATGAAGCCAGTTTGTGATGAAGAGAAATGAGGATTCATTAAAATTCACACAGAGTATTCTTCATTCTGTTTTTGCCTTAACCCTACCCCTAATCTATACAATTTCTCTCCACACTAAACTAGCTATCATTATACTTCTGAAATTCAAATAGTTTGGGGCAAAGAAATATTTTTATAGATCCTCCAAAACAATCCAAAGTCATTTTAGGGTAATTCATTCTTAAACCTAGCAATCTCATAATTAAACACTTAAATAGAAATGTATAAGCCCCCAAATTTCCTTGACCACTGAATCAACAAGGACATGAAATTGAAGTTGCTATACGGAAAACATAGCAGGTAACAGGATCAAGTGTAAGGAGGTCTAAAGTACTGGAGACATCCCCTTATGATCTAGGAAGTTATGATAACAAATACACTATTTCCTACCAAATTACTTCTCTCTACTATTACCACTTTCCCAGGTGATAAATGATCTTGGCTTTCCTTTAATATAAAGATCATGGATAATAAGTTAACACTTATCTGAGCATATATTGATAACTTAATATCAAGCACCTACAGTGTTTACAGCTAAAAAAGAGACTTGTATGACTTGAGATCAGTTACTTCTAGGATGTTGAATTGTTGACAGTAAGGGGTAGGAGATTAGGAAGCCCATCAAATGCGACTAGATGAACACCAGTTTTGAACTCTGTTGTTACATTTTCTTAAAAATAGCTTTGACAAATTAGAGTTTGAAAGGAGTATACAAGTGGGGGGCAGGTCTAAAATCTTTGATCACCTGAAAGCTTGAGTCCTCGTTCACCAACTTGGGTGTCATATCCACGTGGCATTCGAAGAATTGCATCATGAAGTCCAGCTAATTTTGCCACTGCATATACTTCCTCAGGTGAAGCACTGATGTTTCCATATAAGAGGTTGTAGTAAATAGTATTATGGAAGAGGACAGCATCCTGAGGCAAATATATATACATATATATATGTATGTGTGTGTGTGTATATATATATGTATATATATAACACATACATATGTATTTCATTATAAAAAATTTAAATAGTAAAGACACAAAGGCATAAAGAGTAAACATGACAGCCCCTTCCATCACCCCTCATCCCTGCAATTCCATTTCCCTTCCTAGAACTAATCACCATAAATAATTTGTTATGCATCATTCTGGACTTTTTTCTATGTGTTTATATGTCTAAACCAGGGGTCCTCAAACGTTTTAAACAGGGGGCCAGTTCACTGTCCCTCAGACCGTTGGAGGGCTGGACTATAGTTTAAAAAAACTATGAACAAATTCCTATGCACACTGCACATATCTTATTTTGAAGTAAAAAACAAACGGGCAAAAACACCCACATGTGGCCCGCAGGCTGTAGTTTGAGGACACCTGTCCTAAACATATGCTTTTTTCCCCCAATACAAGTTGGGGCCATTCTATACATATTATTTTGCAAATTGCTTTTTTACTTATCATATCCTGGAGATTGTCTATGTCAGTAACAGAAACATACCTCATTCTTTTTAACAGTTTATATTCCATACTATGGATACATCATAATTTATTTATCTATTCCACTATTGATAGATATTAATGTGACTTCCAAATTTTTGCTGTTAATGCTATAATGCTGGGATAAAACATTATATATATATGACTTTTTATACCCATATGTTTCTGTAAGGATTCCTAGAAGTAAATTGATGGGTTAAAAGGTGAGCATACATTTATCCTTTGATAGCATTGCCCGACTGTCTTCCAAAAATCTCCAACAGCAACCAATAATGTATGAGTACACTGTAACCAATAGTATTAATATATGAGGGTGCTAGTTCCTCATCAACCCTGGATATTGACAATTTTTTGTTGTTGCTACTTTTAGGAAAGAAATGGGCTGGGTGTGGTGGCTCACGCCTGTAATCCTAGCACTCTGGGAGGCTGAGGCGGGTGGATCCTTTGAGCTCAGGAGTTTGAGACCAGCCTGAGCAAGAGCGAGACTCTATCTCTACTAAAAAAAATAGAAGAAATTAGCTGGACAACTAAAATAATATATAGAAAAAATTAGCTGGGCATGGTGGTGCATGCCTGTAGTCCCAGCTACTCAGGAGGCTGAGGCAGGAGGATTGCTTGAGCCCAGGAGTTTGAGGCTGCTGTGAGCTAGGCTGACGCCACGGCACTCTAGCCCGGGCAACAGAGTGAGACTCTGTCTCAAAAAAAAAAAAAAAAAAAAGAAAGAAAAAAAGAAATGTACTTTTTGTTTAAATTAGCATTTTCCTAATTACTAACGAGGTCTGTATATGTTTTCCTATGTTTCTAAGAAGCTTTGACATTGGACTTAAAACACAGAAAATAAAAAAACATATGATACACACACACACACAGAGACAGTACACTGTAAGCATTCATTGAATATTTCAGCTTATTCTGACATGGCACACTAAAGCTAATCAATCTACTTAAAGTGAGCATCGCTCATTTTTCTTTCAGTCTCCAAATGGTTGTAAGTAGGTGAAATAAAATGACTTCGTTAGTTCACATTAACCAGGATATCCAATTAATTAAAATCTCGTTTAACATTATAATCAGACCCAGAATTTCAGATATTATTTCAAATAATATTTAAATCATTTAAATATCTACTACGAATATTAAAAATTTCTCATATTGATATAGTACTTAAACTCAATAAGCTCATTCTATAAATACAAAATACTTATTTTTAAATATTTTATTTTCAGAAAAAAGCTAACAAAAATAAAGTAAAATAAAAATTAAATACTGGACTTTTTCATGATTTTCGCTAAATAGATTTTAGCTGTTCTTGTCACAAAAATGGGTAACTATGTGAGATGACAGATGTTAATCTGATTACTATAGTAACCATTTTATTATCTATATGTATCTCATAACATGTTGTATACCTTAAATATATATAATAATATTGATAAATCTTAAAAATTAAATAATCCATAATACTATCCTCCAGCAATAACCACTATTAACATTTTGGTATATTTTCTCCTATCTTTTCTTCTACTTAAGTGCATTAATTTAGTATTATAAAATTAGGATATTATATTTTGTGGTATCCTATTTTTCAATAAACTGTATTTTTCATAATAATATTCTTTTAAAACATTTATAAATGACTGCATGACATTTGATCCTATGATGATAATTTAATTCACTTACTGTTGAACATTTATATTGTTTCCAAATTTTGCTATTATAAATAATGCTATAATGAATATCTTCGCATATAAAGACTTGTTCACATCTCTGTTCATTTTGTAACTACAATTTCCTACAAGCAGAATTATCAGAATAAAGGGCATGAATATTTTTCAAGCACCTGATACATATTGCCAATTTGCTTGTCAGGAAAGCTGTATACTTTCACCAGCAAAACAACAGACTGTTTTACACAGCCTTGCCCAAGCTGGATATTGTGAATTTTAAAATCCTTGCCAATCTTTTAAGTGAAAAATGGTATCCTATTGTTGATTTAATTTATATTGCTAAGGTCTCCAATAAGGATGAGCATCTTTTCTTTTGTTTACTGACCATGTATATTTTCCTTTTGGTAATGTTTTATTTCTCAAAAGAATGAGGATAATTGTTATATTGCCCAAGAGAATGGTGGGAATCTAGTTACATGGATGAGGGCACTGAGCCCTAAGTAGTCACAGCCCAGAATCCAGTTCACTTGACATATAGTTTAGGTCAGTATTTCTTAACATAACGTCTATGAACCGTCTATATCAGAATCACCTAGCAGATATTTTCAAAAGTGCAGGTTTCTAGACCCCACATAGCTCTCTCTAAAATCAGAACTTGGGTGTGTGAAAAAGAACTGGAATTTGCCAACTAATATTTGGGATTCTCTGTGAAAGACAGGACAGAGAAGAATGCCATGAGTTGGATCACTTGGGGACCTTTTATAACCTACATATTTCCATCCAATCACTTTCTAACAGTTTTTCCCTTCCCCTCCCCAATATTTTGATCTATTCTGCCAAGGATTTGATTCTGGTTCCAGAAGCCAACTTTTAATAAATATTAGTGGTAACTAATTCCTAGGTCTCTCTATAAGTTTTCAACATAAAAAAGCTCACATTCTATAAGGCTATCTATCACTTAACTTCTCAGATCTTATTTTGAATTTACTTTCCTTCTAAAGTCACTGAGCAAATGTTTATTAAGTGCTTACTATGGGTCAGGCATTATGCCTGGTACTGAGGGTACAGTAGTGAACACAGTATACAAATTTGAGGTTGGCAGCCAAATTACTTTATAATTATCATAAATTCGCTGTGTTAAAAACTGTTCCAAATGATAACAGTAGTTTTCGTTTACTGAACAATTATGTAATGGACATTGTGCTTGGTGCTTTACATATGTTATTTCTAATCTATAATAATAATCCTAGCCTATAAGATAAATGGTATGCTTATTTTACAGATGAGGAAACTGAGGCCCAAGGTTATCGAATTAATTAAGGGTTAGAATCCAGGTCTGTGCTCTTTCCATTCTCTTATGCTATCATTTTAGGGCTTCAACATCTTCCCATCCTACATATTTTCCATTCAAGTGTTTTTCTTTTCCATTTTTTTAAAAAACTCTTTTTGGTAATAAAATTTCCCTGTAGGATCCGATACTACCTACTTTACTAGCATAAGTTGACTCCATGGATTCAAATTATTTTAGTTAGAGATCCACCAACCCAATACCAAAAAATAATTTTTTTTTTCTGTTTTTAAATACCTGAGGTACCACTCCCACTGCCCTCCGAAGGCTTTCCAGGCTCACATCTTGTATATTTTGACCAGCAAGGTAAATGCTACCTTTTTGAGGCTCATAGAAGCGAAACAGCAGCCTTACTATTGTGCTTTTCCTGAAATTGGAGATAAAGAAAGGTTATTTAGCTCCTACTGGCATTAGAGAACCCCCATTTTAAACCACAACAATCATTTTATTAAGATAAAAAATATTACATTGGGAATCATCAATCAATAATGCAGAATTTTATAAATAACTAAATTACCCACCCTGACCCACTACCTCCTACAATGGCCACTTTCTTTCCTGCAGGGACTTCAAATGATATTCCACTAAGGACTTTCTGCCCCTCAATGTACTCAAAATGCACATTATCAAAGGCCACCGTAGCTGTCTGTGGTGTGATCTGAAGGGAAGGTGCCATCACTTTGTCCTAGCAGGGAAGAGAAAAAAAAAGCCACTTTACACACTATCTTAGAGTATAGCTATACAGACAACTTTCTAATTCACAGAGAGAAAAAGGAAAATAATGGGGAAGGAGGAGGTTTATAAATGGATTTAAACCATTTCCAAGCATGCTTTTAAAGATTTGTTTTTTCACTCCTCACTGCTAAGGTAAAAATTCCTGAATGTTTTAGTTTCTAGGCAAACGTTTTTTAGGGGAGATTATGGGCAAGGGAGTAAACGGTTTGAGGATATGAGGAGAGGCAATCAAACATTCTGTATCATTATTAGCAAAAGTAAATTCAGCTTAAGTACCAATAATTTAACAAAATTTAGTTTCTAGATATAATATTCTTTGCTAACACTGTAATGTTTTTAAACACAGATGTGAAAGCCATAGCAACCTATTAACACACATGATAGTCCCAATTCCTGCAAGAAAGAAATTAGTTTGCTAACATGGTGATGTAAGAATATTTCCCTAGAATAATCCTATTAATAGGATGATGCTCAAATAATTTTTGAAAAGGTACTATATAGATTACTTACTTTAATTCGGGTGTCTACCTTGAGTAGAGTGAATAAGGTGTTCATATCTATGAGTGCTTGTCTAGTCTCTCTATATACAGTTCCCAGAAAGTTAAGGGGTAATGAAAGCTGAAAAAGCAGTCCATTCACCATTACTAGATCTCCAACGGTAAGGGTACCTTAACATGCATTTGAAAGAGGAGGAAAAAAAGTATATTTTAAATGAATGTTATACATTTTTCCAGTTTAAGAGGAGTTTACAGCCTATTATGGAATACAGTTCAAAATATACATAATCAACAAGTCTTAGGCGTACTCAAGCTCAAAGTATTCTAATTCATGATTTAGGTAAAACAGGGAGCTTGGTATATGTTATGTGGAGTGGAAAAGCCCATCAGTATACTATATATGTTATACACAAAAAAGAATGGCTTAATTGAGGATAGAAATGGAAGGCTAAAAATCTCTCCTTTCTTTCCTAAGACACTAGCAACAGTTTCCCTGTAGTGTAAAATAGAAATTTTAAAAAAGAGTATACGTTAAAAATTGGAGCAAATGAGGCCGGATGCAGTGACTCATGCCTGTAATCCTAGCACTCTGGGAGGCTGAGGTAGGAGGATTGCTTGAGGTCAGGAGTTTGAGACCAGCCTGAGCAAAAGTAAGACCCCCCCGTCTCTACTAAAAATAGAAAAATTAGCTGGGTGTGGTGGCATGCGCCTGTAATTCCAGCTACTCAGAAGGCTGAGGCAGGAGAATTGCTTGAGCCCAGGAGTTTGAGGTTGCTGTGAGCTAGGCTGATGCCATAGCACTCTAGCCCAGGTGACAGAGCAAGACTCTGTCTCAAAAGCAAAAAAATCCCAAAAAAAACCCCCAAAAACCAAAAAACAAAAAACCTGGAGCAAATGGGTGTCATGACTAAGAATGATATATCACATATTTAGGTCACAGTAAATGAATCTTAACTGAGTAGGGAGATTTACAGCCACAGACATTATTTGCTTTTGAAGTGTTTTGCAAATGAAAAAAATAGTAGAAAGATTAAAAGGTTACTGGTAATTCTAAAAAAAAAAAAAAGAAAAGACTGCTTCTTAGTCCTTTGGACTAAACACGAAATTAATTACATTGCTTTTCAGGTCTACAAGAGAAATTAGAAATACCAGAAGCTAAAAAAAAAAAAAAAAAAAAAGTTTCTGAAAGAATCAGGTTGTAGACCCATAAAATGTATAAACTGTAATCCTACTCAATGAGACAGCCAGTGCTAAACAAATGGAAGTAAAAAACATTACCAAACAATCAAGAGAACACATTCTGATACAAAAAAGAAAGTACTCCAAGGATATTAAAGCATTTTATTGAATATCCTTTATAATTAAGATTAATATACACATTCCTTTCATTCATCTTTATTAATAAAAATTAGGTTAAACAGCCTATAAATGTGATAACCACAGATCCATTACCTGCCACAATTCCCTTACTGGCGAGCACCATTATAGCCGTTAAACCGACACTGAAAATAGCATTTTGACCAAAGTTCAGCATAGCCAGAGTGGAGGTACTTTTCAATGAAGCAGTCTCATACGTCTTCAAAAATCCATCATATCTCTGTGCTTCATATTTTTCATTATTAAAATACTACAAAATATATAAAAATGATAACTATGGTCACGTATAATTGGAATTTATTCTCTTAAGTGATTAGTACACTTTTCATCAGACTTCATGTATAGATACAACTTTGTACTTAAAACTCTATTTTAAAAATTGATTTTCAATATATTGGACTATGATACACCTGCAGTTTTCCACAATGGATTGTATTTGAAAACTACACAAAATTCATCCAACAAACATTTACTGAATGCTTAGCTAATTCAAACCCAGATTTTAAAAAAGTCTTTAATGATACTTCTGTCACAAAGCCTTCCCTTGGGACTCTGCATTGACAGCTCCCCCTGCCTTTAGCATATCATGCCTTCTTGTCTAGTCACCTGCATACATAAACTCTCCCAGCAGATTATAAAATTCTGGGAGTGCAGGGATTACACAGTAATCATGTTTTTTTTTTATCACCCTCCCCCATCAAAGCACTTAGTGTAGTGCTTTATATATAAGAGGCATTCGGTAACTATTTGTTAAATGGAAAAAGGAATAAATAAATGAAAGAATCAATGAGATGCACTATGCTAAGCACTCTGAGATATAGTCAAGAATTTATATGCCAGTTTAATTAGCTTAATGTTCATTCTGAATCAAGATGCTATCCGTATACAGTCATGTGTCACTTAACGACAGAGACACATTCTAAGAAATGCATCATTTAGGTCATTTCGTTGTGCAAATATCATGGTGTACTTACACAAACCTAGATGGTACAGCCTACTATACATGTAGGCTATATGGTATAGCCTAATGCTCCTAAGCTACAAACTTGTACAACATGTCACTGTAATGAATATCGTAGGTAACTGTAACACAATGGTAAGTATTTGTGTATCTAAACATAAACAAGGTACAGTAAAAATATGGTATAAAAGACAAAAACTGGGGCGCTTGTAGAGGTACTTACCATGAGTGGAGCTTGTAGGACTAGATGTTGCTCTGGGTGAGTCAGTGAGTGAATGATGAGTAAAGTCAAGGCCTAGGACATTACTGTATGCTACTATAGACTTTATAAACACTGTACATGTAGGCTATGCTAAATTTATTGAAAATACTTTTCCTTCTTTAATAATAAATTAATCTTAGCTTGCCATAACTTTTTTACTTTATAAACTTTTAATTTTTTTAAACTCTTTGACTCTTTTGTAATAACACAGCTTAAAACATACATATAGCTGCACAAATTATTTTCTTTTGTATCCTTATTCTATAAGCTTTTTTCTTATATTCTATAAGCTTTTTAAAATTTTTTATTTATTTTTACTTTTTAAACCTTTTTGTTACAAACTAAAACACAAACACACAGGTTAGCCTAGGCCTACACAGTGTCAGGTTCGTCGATACCACTATCATTCACCTCCACGTCTTGTCCCACTGGAAAGGTCTTCAGGGGCAGTAACAGGCATGACGCTGTCATGTCTTATGATAACAACGCTTTCTTCTGGAATACCTCCCTGAAGGACCTGCCTGAGGCTGTTTAACAGTTAACTTTTTTTTATATATATAAGTAGAAGGATTATGCTCTAAAACAACAACAAAAAGTATAGCACAGTAAATACATAAACCAGTTACACTGTCATTTATTATCACTATCAAGTATTATGCACTGTACACAATTGTATGTGCTATACTTTTATGACTGGCATTTATGCAGTAGGTTTGCTTATACCAGCATCACTACAAACACGTGAATAATGAACTGCACTAGGACATTACAATAGTTATGATGTTACAATGGCTACGATGTCACTAGGTGATAGGAAATTTTCAACTCCATTATTATCTTGGGGGACCACCATCATTGCACGTGCTGCCTGCTGTTAACCAAAATGTCGTTATGTGATGCATGACTGTATTTATGATCACTTATAAATTAATTCAGAAGGCAAAATTCTGATGGTGCCAAACAAAAACTGAGGAGGGAAAATGGGTAATTTCTGAACAATTACCCTATCACACCTAGAAATCCTACCCTAATCTGAAGCTCTAACTTACAACACCTATTAAATTAAATGGCAGAACAAATCTTAGTGCAGTGTAAAAGGCAGAGGAAAGTATAATTAAACATATTACCTTCACAGTTTCATAATTCAGCAGTGAGTCTATAGCAGCATTACCTGCATCATTATCCGCTTTGTTCATCTCTATTCTAAATCTAGTTCTGTAAGACAAAGATTTGCACAGATATGAAATATATGTTATAAAAGCATAACTAGTTTCTAAACCTTGGCTGGCCTCTGGGGAATACCTTACCTCCACCGTGTGACTGCAATTGTAAAGGCTGTGTATGCACCAAGGGTTGTGAGGGTTACCAAAGCAAACTGGGCACCACATTTGTAATACTGGAAAAACATGTCAAGAGAAAAAGTCATTGTTCTTGCCAAACAGTTTATAATACGCAACAGCAAATCTCTCTCAGTCAAAATATTTTAATAAAAATATGATGGTGGGTAATTATATATGTGAAAAACTAATAATAGGTGAAAAGCCAAATACCTTAGAAAATCTACTTTAGGTAACAAGGGAAGGAAGCCGAACTGCACTTGCCACATTGATACTACCGTCAAATGCTAATAATAAGATAGTATAATAAACAAAGAAGAATTTTAAAAATCTACTTTTAATTATAAATAATGAAATTGTCTAAAGTGTTATGAATGGTGAATAGAAACACAGATATTCTAAGCATATCAGTCCAATGCCACACACAAAAATCTCTGCTAAAAAAACCTCGCGAGTACTAGTTAATGACGATCTATGTGTAGAACTGAATAGTTCTTTATAATAACAGGATAAAGAATTTGGACAGTCCCTTGAAGCTTGTGGTAAAATAATTAAACAAACTGCATAATCTTTCCGACATCACGAAATTTTGCTTTCAAACCGATGGGCATGCAACAGTACAATAGATTCAAACATTGAATGCTACTAATGGGAATGTAAGATAAAAGCTTATTATGAAAAATGTTTTACTTACCAAAACACTGCTGACAAGCATCACCTCAAACATGATGGGAAGAAGATTAAATACCAAAGCACTCAGGACAAAACTGATACCCCTTGTTCCTCTGTCAATAGCTTTAGATAAAGCTCCTGTCTGTCTGCTCAGGTGGAAACCCAGATCCAGGTTGTGAAGATGGAGAAAGACATTTTTGGCTATTCTTCGGATTGAATTTTGGGCTACCTTGCCAAATACTGCATTTCGAACTTCGTTAAAAAAGGCAGCTCCAGCTCTTGATACACCATCTAATGATACATTCAAAAGAAGAAATGGAGTATAAAAATACTGGAATCACCAGAGTGTAAAAATGGCAAGGGCTCAGAAAATGTTTGTACAATGAATAATTCAGTGAATAAATATATAACAGAATATTTACACTAAAAGAAATCTAGAAATCATCTAGCCTAATGAGCACCAACCTTTCCACCACCATGGATCTCATTCAGTGTTATTTTTCCCTAGATTTCAGATATTAAAAGATTTCTTCCAATTAGAATACTTAAATAATAGCCCATATGGCCTTATTGTGGAAAAACGTATGGTATCTATTAAGGTTTTTGATTTAATCTAATTCCCCCAAGTTACAAATGATAAAATTAAGATCCTAAAAAAATCAAGTGCCTCCACTCATGTCTCCTAAATCTCATAAAGTGTCCTTTCTAATACATGGGGACACACAGCATTCATATTCTGTTCTAGATTTGTTTCACGGCTGTTGAATATATTTTAATAAAATATTAATGTACATATATATATTGGCATTTAGCTATTTCCTATTTAACAGCTAATAATAGGAGCAAGAAAATAACTGGCCTTACAGAAAGGGATCTTATAAAAAGCCTAACTATTAGAAATAGTTGTTATGAATTTAATGCCTTATTTCATATTATTATCTCCTGTAACTTGGAAAATGCTACTGTTATCATAGAATTTTTGAAAATTATATCATACAAAGAAATTAAGAAAAAAACATATCAAAAAAGATCTCACATAAAACAATAAACATCCAAAATGCTAAGTTGTGTTTGTGGTGAAAAGGTCATCTGTTCAAATATGATGAAACCTTCCTGAAGAGAATCAACACCTGTAGACAGATTAAAGAATCACACATACAGCCAATCAGAACTGCTGTTGCCATGGTTGCAACTGTATTTGGTGCATCACTCAGGTTCAGCATGTTTCCCGACATCTGGTTGAGGCTGTCTACAGCATATTTAAACATGAAGGGGACCACAATATTCATGGCCTAAAAACATAACAACATCAATTACTCATTATATGCAAAATATTTATTTATAGAAGTACAAATATTTACCTTAAATCAGTATTTATGGTAACATTTAGATATTTACCATTTACTGGTATTAGAATGATTTTCCCTATTTATAAAGATAAAATCTTTGGCATTGGAGAGCTATCATTTCAGGATTTCTATATTACATGGCCATGTTAATATTCATTTACAAGCTATGTAAATTAGTCAAATGTTCCCACTTCCATGAAATCATCCCTGATCAGCCACTCAAAAATGCTCTCTCCATTATGTGAAATCCTACAGAGCTCATGGAACTTATGACAAACTGTCTCATCACTGTGTATGCATTTTCTTTTCCTACTAGAGCCCTGAGAGTCTGTATCATATTACTCTTTTTGTTCTACCCATGCTAAGCATATTGCTTTGGATACAGTAGGTATTTAATAAATATTTTTAAGATGATTTACTCACCAAAATAATAGTAAAACGGAAATTATATAGCAAAAAGGATTGCAAATGCAGATAAATTACAAGTATCTGCGGCTAATTCACTATTGGAAAAAAAACACATCTATTTGCACCACAAAAAGATTCTTTGCCCAATAACATACCAAAAAGAGCCCAATGAATATCAAACTAAGCTTTCAATAATGAACATATTATTCCATGAGAATATATCAAAAGAAAATTTTAAATACATACGTTCCTATAGTCAAGGCAAATATTTAATCATTCACATTTTACATTTTCTATAGTGACAGTATTAAAAATATCAACCACTTAGGAACAGGAAGTTTGTTAGATGCCAGAGTTCTCCTTAAAGAAATTAAAGTGATATATATAAATAGCATGTGAAAACAATTCTATAAGGCTTAATAAAAACACTGAAATTTCAGCTCTTATTAATGTTCCATTGTTAAGCCATCCATTTTTGTTAAATGTAAGAATTTACTGCCAACAAGTCTAAGTCTAGCTAGAACTGACAGAAGCTATATAACTCTTCCCATCAAGATTTCAAGGTAAGGTATACAAGAGTTTTAGCAACCAGGCAGGTGTTCTAACATTCAACAATATCATTAAAATACACAGCAGATACTGGGATGCTTTTAAGAATGTAATATTATGAGGTAAATTGCCTAAACATTAGTGTTTCAAAATATAATCTAACAGAATATATGGCAGGTCACAAATAGCATAAATGTCTCAATTCTGATTTCCTTATAACCCTATAACCTCAGGCTCTTGCTTCTGCTTGAAATGGCCTCCCCTCCCCTATCCGCCTCTCCACTCTTCAAAGCTCAATTTGAATCTCATTTCTATCCTAATGCCTTCTCTGAAACTTGTATTCAATTTGGTACTTATATTTTCCATCTCTTATCTTTTGGTTATAGTTTATGACTCAATATTTATCACTTTTCTGATATATTTCTCATTCACTTTATATGTATATATGCATGGATACACCGCCTTCTTAATGTACAAATCTTTTGTGACAAAACAAACATTTAGTGAACAACAGCTGTATCAGTCAGGTATGGTGCTAGGTACCTTTCATAAAGGTGAGGGTGGAAAGAAATAATAATTCTACAAAATGGGTATTATCTCTAGAGTTGAGGAAACTCAGGTTCCCTGAGGTTTAATTACTTGTTTGGTAAGCAACAGAGATTAAAATCTAGATCTGGCTGGTCCGAAGGTAGTGAGTTATCTCACTTGATTGTGCACAGTCAGTTACAGATTGAACTCCTTGTTCTACTACTCCCCCCACCACTACTGCACTTGACTAGTCTTCAAAACAAAACAAAATCCAGATCTGACGCCTGAAGTCAGATTTTTTCTAGTATATCATAGCCATATTAGCATTTTATATACATTTTACTTCTTTTTACCCTAAAACGGATACTCTCAACTGCACTGTTTAAAACAGCTACAGTTGTAAAATATGTCACGAGGAATTTAAATAATTTGAGCAGATTCCTGGTTTTCCACACAAGTCCACAATCCCTTACCTGCATTCCAATACACTTTCTTGAGTAGGAGAAAAAGCAATAGTTACAACTAGCATTCAATTCAATTCTCATAACTCACACTATAGTGACAACTATAGTGAGTGATGACTGAAACTAATGTATCACCAATGAAGCTGTGCAATTTTACTTTCTTGAAAATGTTTTTTGAGTTTAGTCAAATTTGGGAGCATACTTGTGTATAGAACATGTGAAGGTCATCTGCCCTGTGTTGTTACTGGCAGGAAAAGGGCAATTAGCACAGTGCTAAAACATGACACTACCTCTAATAATAACTGAATACTGTCAGTTTTACCATAAAAGTAATTTTAAAAAGGAAAGAAATATACCATGTGTATTAAAAAAGGAAAGAAATACACTAAAGAAATAGGATTATATTATGTGTAGATGTTCTTATTAATATGTATGTGTAGGTTTCATTGGCCTTGTGATATTTGGGGGCAGGGGTGGCAAATACTAGTTTCCCCCAATATCCCACCTTCAGCAGAACTAGACTTAAGCCATCCCAAATGAGAATATTTTTTTAAAAAACTTTTCATTTTGAAAACTCACAGGAAGTTGCAAAAGTAGTACAGAGACACATGTACCCTCTTCTCAATGACATCTTTTTTTTTTTTAATTTTAAAGAGATTTATTCTGAGCCAAATTTGAGGACCATGACCTGGAGCCACTGCCAAGAGGCCTTGGGCAAGTGGACTCCCTCAATGACATCTTATATAGCTGTAGTTCAGTATCAAAACCAGAAAGATAACATTGGCACACTACTGTTAACTAGACTACAGAACTCATTCAGTTTTCACCATTTTTAAACCTGTACTCATGTGTGTGAGTGGAGGGGTATATGACTGTTTATATGATTCTATGTAATTTTATCCTATGTACAAATTTGTGTAACCACCTCAATCAAGACACACAACTATTCCATCACCACAAAAGAACTCCTTTCTGCTACCACTTTATATTCACTCCCATTCTATCCTGCCTTACCTTAGTCCTTATGCCCGGGCAACCACTAATTTGTTCTTGATCTATATAGTTTAGTCATTTTGAGAATATTATTAATATTATAAATGGAATCATATAGTATTAATAGCTAATTTTTTGAGACTGGCTTTTGTTTCACTCAGAATAATGCCCTTGAAGTTCATCAAAGTTGTTGCATGTATCAAGAGCACATCCTTTTTTATTGCTATTATTCCATAGATTATTTATTCAACCATTATTCAATCCATTCCATGGACTATTTATTCAACCATTCACTCTAAAGGACATTTTGTTTGTTTGCAATGTTGGGCTATTATGAGTAAAGATGTTATTAACTTTCTCATACAGGTGAACGTAATATTTCATTTCTCTGGATAAAATCCCAAGAGTCCAATTGCTAAGTCATATGGCAAGTCTATGTTAAACGTTTTAAGAAACTGCTACACCCTTTCCAGAATAGTTGTACCATTTTACAATAACCAGCAAAATATTAGTGATCCAGTGACTCTGCATCCTCACCAACATGTGCTATCATTTTTTTTTATTTTGAAACTGTTCTAATAGGTGTGTAGTAATATCTTAAGTGGTTCTAATTTGCATTTCTCTAATGGCAATAACGTTGAGCATCTTTTCATGTGTTTATTTGCAATTTGTATCTCCTCTTTGGTAAAATATCTGTTCAAAGTCTTTTGTACATTTTATAATTGGATTGTTTTTGTGGTGTTGAATTTTAAGAGTTCTTTATATATACTAGATATAAGGGCTCTGTTAGATATGTGGTTTAGAAATATTTTCTCTCAGTCTATTGTATTTTGTCCTACCAAAGAGCCCAAACTCCCACCCCACTCAGCAGTAATGAGGAACCCTTTCTCCTTGGAGTCAACGGAGGCTGAAGTGGGAACCTGGACTTTCATCCCCACCTGCTTTTATCCCCACCTGCTCTACTGAAGCAGTATCATAAAGAGACCTGCTAAACAGAAGATTTACATAAGATTCAGAATCCTCTAACATAATACTCAAAATGTCCAGATTTCAATAAAAAATTATCATTTCGAAAACCAGTAAGATATCAATTTCAATATTATAATCAACAGGCACTAACACTGGGGGGACACAAATATTAGAACTGTCTGACAAAGAAATCAGAGTAGCCATCATAAAAGCACTTCAAGGAACATTTATGAACATGTTTGAAATACGTGAAAAAAAAAATAGATGTCTCAGCAAATGTATAAAGAACACCCTGCTGGCTTTGAAGATGGAGGAAGAGGCCATGAGCCAAGAAATGCAGGCAAACACTAACAGCAGGAAAGGCAAGGAAACAGATTTCTCCCAAAAGCCTACTGAGGGAGCACAGCAATGCCAAATATTAATACATTTATTTTGATCCAATGAAACCTAATTTTGTACTTCTGATTTCCAAAATGTATAATAATAAATTTGTGTTGTTTTAAGCTACTAAGTTTGTGATAATTCATTATAGCAGCTATAGGAAACAAAGAAAATTCAATAGGGAAAGGATAGCCTTGGTGTTGGAAAAAAAAAAGAACCTCCATTTAAATCTCATACAAGAATTAACTCAAAATGGAGCACTTCTGCCAGTCCAGATTTAATTTTTTAAAAACTGGAGCACGTGTCTAAATGTAAAAGATAAAAATATAAAACTTTTAGGTGAAAACATAGAAAATATTAATGACTTTGACTTAGGCAAATAGTTCTTAGACATGACAACAAGAGCATAATCTATAAAGAAAAAAAATAAACTGAAATTCATCAAAATTAAAAACATTTGTTCTACATAAGATGTTATTAAGGGACTTAAAAAACAAGCTACAGATTAAAAGAAAATTTTTGCAAATCATGTATCCGAGAAAGGTCTCACAGGCAGAATATATAAAGAATTTGCTAGTGTCAAGAGGCAAAACAAATAGCCCGATTAAAAAATGGACAAAACACTTACACACTTCACAAATGCTTGATATATGCAAATTAAAGCCACAAGATACCACTATATACCTGACAACACTGAGTGTTAGCAAAGAAGTAAGCAACAGGAACTCTTACACATTGTGGGTGAGAATACAAAAACAGCTACTCTAGAAAACAGTTTGGCAATTTCTTAAAGAATTAAAAATATATTTAGCATGATACAGCATTCCATACCTATGTATTTACCCTAAAGAAATGGAAACTTATGTCAAACAAAACCCTGTACCTGAACGTTTATGACAGCTCTAGTTATAATTGCCAAAATGTCCTTGAATGAGTGAACAGATAAATAAACTCTGTTATATCCATACCATGGAATATTACTCAGCAATGAAAAGAAACTGACATATTCAATGACTTCAGTCAGCTCAATTATATAACACATAATTCCATTTATATAGTATACTCAAAATGTCAAAATTATAGTGATTGAAGACAAATCAATGTTTCCCAGAAGTTAGGGGTCTAGAGAAGATATGAATACAAATATGTAACACAAGGGTGATTTGGGGAGTGATGGTACTTTTTTGTATCTTGACTGTGGTGATAATCACATGAATATATACATGTGTTGAAAATCATAGAAATGTGTAACAGAAATAGCACATTTCACTGATTATACATTAACATTAATTAAAAAAATAAAGTAAGTGTTTCAGGTCACAACAGACCTGGTTCCCTACGGATAGGAGATATCTAAAAATAAGAATAGATGACAGAATATTTTAATCAAAATTGATTCAATATGAAGTTTCGTATACCTGTTACTTTCTAAAAATTAAGAAAATAGTTACTTTTACTAGATTATGATCCTGTGACAAAAGGTATATTTAATCTGTGACTGCAATGTACACATTAAGTACAAGAGAAATAAAGGGACTTATCTTTATAAAACTTTTACCCTCTCCAGACCCCTACGTCAAAAGCTTTTCTCATACGTATAATCTGCTAAACTCTTGAATTTTCAGAGACTGGTATATCATTAAGAAATTGAATTCACTCAATTTTTAGCACAAAAATATATAATTTGGGACACTAAAGAATAGAGTTAAGGGAAAAGTAAAATCACCATAAAGGACAGTCGAAAGTATGTCATATCTACATGATGCCAAAACTACTGGTCAATATGTTAAGCTTGATGAGAGTCTCAAATTCCAGATTTAATTATCATTAGTCATCTGAGGAACCCAATTCTTTCAGATTTTTAAATATCCAAACCCCTCAATAATTAATCTCTTTCAGAGTGGCTTTTGTTAACTAGGGGCTCTGTAAGCAGTGCTGCTAAGAAGGGTCCAATATATCTCAACAAGTAGAAGAGAAATTTTTTTCTTTGTTTAATTGTCTCTCTAGTCACAAAAGATTCAGGAGATAAAGAAAATAAAGACCAAGAACACTAAAGGGAGATTTGATTAGCAAAGGAAAAGAAGGGGGAAGGAAAACTGGACAAGGTACTTAGACCATTTGTAAAGACCATCAAGGTAGTGGTAGGACCTTCGCAGAAATGAAATCTCTATTCTATTAAAAGGAAAAAAAAAAGACAAGCAAGCAAGAACTACAAAACAATTACATGAATTCAACAAATGGAAATTCTTTTATACTTTATAAAATAAGTTATTAATTCATGAAAATTAGACCTGGGTAACAAAAAACATGACATAAAAGATTTTCATCATATAAGATAAATTCTTCTGGTTTGTATATAAAGTTTAGTTTGAGTATTAGAGAGTAACCTGAACAGAAAACAGCCTGTTTAATCCAATCCTTGCAACACAGTTGAATATGGATTCTGAGAAAGGGACGCAAGAGGTATGACTAACCTACATGAATAAAAGATACACTGAAGACTCCATATGCAAGACTGTTACGTAATATTTGTAAGAAATTTGTTTATTGTTTTTATTTAACATATTAGTTTGATCAGGAAACTATAAACATAACAGAGCTGAGAGATATAAATAGAGAGGAACCGTATGTCACTGTCAAATAACAGACAACTAAAACACGGTATAGGCAAATTGAAAATCAAGAAGTCAAAATATTCAAAAAATAAACTTGTTTTACCTTATTTTACAGCTGAAGCCCTCAGAACTGAAAGCAAATTAAAGAACATGGACAAGCAGTTGATTTATACAGTGTCAACTGTACTAATCTAACATATAAGTCCTTTTATCTAAGATCTCTAGGACAGGGGCCCTCAAACTTTTTAAACGGGCCAGTTCACTGTCCCTCAGACCGCTGGAGAGTGCGCATTGTGGGCCCAGGATGAGTCGGCTGCTAAGCAGGACAGGCAGCAGCGGCAAAAACACCCTGCGGGCCAGATAAATGTCCTAGGCGGGTGGCATATGGCCCACGGGCCATAGTTTGAGGACGCCTGCTCTAGGAGATAAAAAATTTGGAGGGGAAAAGTACATCAGACTAATATTTAATGAACAACCTCAATGTAACCAGTAGAAATGACATGATGTATAAACTTGATTCATTTTTTTTTAGTGAAAATATCAACATTTTCATTTTTTTCCCTTTTTCTCAGATACTTTAGATTACCTAAAAGCTGGCCCCTCCACTGGGGGCTATACCTCTTTACTTTGGTACGATGGACCCAAGTTTTCACTTCTGATAATTTTAACAAGGTGTGAGTTGTTAGAGCCACTTCACAGGGTCCCTTCCGCTTTTCTGCTTCCAACTGGGGCCAGGACCTGAGACAGGCAAACTCATTTATAGTGGTTATCAACTGATCCACTCATTTGACATATTGTTTTACTCTATTCTCTTTTACTTATGGTTATATTACCATACTTACCTCAGGGTACCAGGAAGGGTCTCTCATAAATTATTTTTTAGGGGCTTAACTTAAGCCTGTTTCTAAAGGGCTACTCTTATCCAGAGGAGGGCAAGCGGGAATACGCTATTTCATTTTAGATGGTTTTTTTGTATCAATTTCAGGATGTATATAATTTCTATTCTAGGTGTAGGGCTTTGCTTACTTGCTGGGTTACCTCTGCTACAAAGGGGGATCCATTATTACTCTTATGAAATGTCCAGCACTCAGCAGAGTATGCTCTTGAGTCCTGTTGACAATGGGTGGCCTGCTGATGTCCTTGCTATAGGAGGAGGAGCTGCCAAGCCATCTCTGTAGCTGTCTGTCCACGGCATCCATCACCAGTGTGTCATTCTCTATCTGTTCAGCCTCTTTCCCTAGACTGAACGATGTGCAGGCTTGCTGAGGCCTGATCGCCAAAGTGCAATGTCAGTCTCTTGTATACGTCTTCAGGCCCTGGTATTCATCCAGCAGGAGCTTGGTGGTACCCCTCCCCCTCAACAGAGGTAAGCTTCTGCCACTTCTGAAACAACCCAGGTGATCTGCTGCTCGCCCAGGTCTGCCTCCTGGGCCCACTGTGACAAGTTTCGCAGCCACTGCTTGTCTACAACTGCCTCACTACCCCCTGGCCCCCTCCCCCATCACCCCCTGCGTGGTTCACAGAGCACTAGGCATGGCTGGTGTCAGGGATTGGGGTGGCAGCTGGGTGAAGAGACCCCCCCCCCGAACCCCTTCTGTCCACATGGGTAGTACCAATCAAATCCCCACTGTCAATTCTGCCCAGGGCTCCTGTGGGGATATTTGGTTCCAGTGCCCCTCCTTTGCTGTCTGAGTCCTGGACTTAAAATATATATATATATATACTCTCCTGGAGGCTTCCCGCAATGTGGAGTCCTTTGCAACTTTGGGCAATGTTCCTTTCAAGGTCCTTTTTCTTTACAAAAAGTCAGTCTGGGGCAGCTTTTTCACCCTTTCCTTCTGACTGTTTCAAAAGACCCTGCCAGAAGCTATTCTTGCACATTCAAGCCCTCTATTTGATATTGCTGAACACTGCCCTGCTATAGCTATGGGTTCCCTCTGGCCTATATTGAGTCTGCTGCCAGGAGAGATCATTCTGAACTCCGAGTCATAATTTACTGGGTGTGGGACTGAAGAGTTAGTTCAGGCGACGCCCTCCCCAGCTCCTCCCATGGTGCCAGGATGGTGGTGGCAGCAGGCATTCCTTCCCCCTTTGCTACATGCCGCTTGGCGACAGGCTGTGTGCACCAGTCTTCCCTCCTGCCAGGGCGACCCCTGGGCTGTGGCCCTGCCTGGAGGTGGGAGGGGAGCCTCATTGATCAAAAATGTCACAAACACAGATCATTTTGTATACTGTAAACAATGACTTTATCTCAAGCAATGAACTTGAGACTTAACATTTTACCTCTGTAGTAGCAGGTGGACCTTTTGAGCTCTGAATTTTCCTGGACATAATTTGCCTTTTAGTAAAAACTTGTGCACGAGAATTGGCCATCCTAGAAAACCTGGCCTACCTTTGAACCTTATACAAACACTTGCAAATAGAACCTTATACAAACCAACTGGGGTGCCCAAAGGGGGTCATTCTCCTTATCTTTCTTTATTTTAAAGGATTTAATAGGCAATGGAGAAGACCCATTAGAATGTACCTCCAAGTCAAAATCAGGGTCCAAACAACAAATTCCTGGGAAAAGAACCAACAGCTCAGAATAAACCCAATCAACCACCACTTCTTCCTTACACTCCATTCAAGCGGTACCAATCACCACTTTTCTTCACATTCCATATAAGCAGTACCACAACAGAAAATCTCACCAGGCAAGTGGTGCAAAAACTCACAAACATACACAAACAATATAGGGAATTCCCAAAACAAATAATCTAAAATGACATGGCTTGTCAATAAAATGAGATTTTTCATTTAACAGCCACTTCTCCTCACACTCCATCGTGTACATTAGATTCCAATAACACCATTCTCTTTGCACATGAGTTTGTAGCTATAAGTTAACCATTCAGCCAAAGTTTTTCCCAGGGGGCTTTGAGATGGAACTTCCTTATGTTGCAACAAAATGAGCAAATAAGAGACAATACAGGGGATACAAAACTGCCAGGGCCCATCAAACAAATGGGAATCCAAAGGGGACAAACGCCATCCCAAATTGCACCTCAACCAGTGCCTCAAATGCCCTACCACAGGGCTGAAAAGTTCACAAATGGAAATCCAAAAGGGATAAACACCACCACAAATGGACATGGGAATCCAAAGGAGACAAACGTCACCCCAACTGGAAGGTTCAAAACCCTCCCCAAATGGGTGGCTTAATCCTCCTGTTCCCTGGGCCTCCAACAAATGCCTCACAGGGCTGGAAGATTCAAAACCCTCTCTAAATGGATGTTCTAATCCCTCTGTTCTCTGTGAAACCCTACCCTAATGTGGCCCAGTCCCCCCCCCCCCCCCGTTCCCTGGGAACCACAAATGAGCTCCAAATTCAAACCAGGTTCCACAGTTCCACTCAACCTCATGACTTCCACCCCCCAAAAATGCCTCAAAACAAAGCCAACAAGAAGGTCTGAACCCCTCCACCCCAAATGAGTGGTATCAAGGTCTCAGGGTGTACCTGGGGAACTTATTCAACAAATGGCTGAGGCTGTCCAGACATCTCAGAATCCATTTCCTTCTCCTCACCTCAGTTCAGGTTGTGGGGAGCCACATCTATATCAGGGAGAGTGAGACAGCGACAGCGGTTCCCGGGAGCTAAAACAGGCTCTGGCAGCTGCCGGAGCGTCTCTTGCTCTCTGACCTCGAAAAGAAGTTACTCCTACCTGTGAAGACCCATGACTTTGACGCGGGGCTGTTCCCTCCCTCTTCCAGCAGTCGTGGGGTGCCATTCAACCAGGGCATTGATAGGCCCACCCAGGGATGGCAAATTCTGTTACCAAAAGTTCAGCACTTGTCCCCAAGGTCGCATCAAAAGAACGAGGACAAGTGTTTTGAGGAGGTGGAAAGAGGAGTTTATGAATTTGCCAGCAAATGAGGAGGTTGAAAGACTCCTGTCTTAAAGTACCAATGTCCTGTCATTAATTTTTGTTAATATGGCCTTTTACAGTAAAATTTGTTTGACCTATTAATAAAATTAGCAGGCATCTGGATTAACTGGTAATGAGTTAAAATATATTACAGGGTAGGACTTCCAGTTTCCTGTCTGACTTGTAAAGAGCTTGGAAATCATGACTCCCATGCTCACAATAAGAAAAAAGCTGAACTGAAAACCAATAACTCTTCTTGGATTTAACAGAGAATTGAGGTCACAGAACAAGCTACTGCCCTGAAAACTGGACAAACATAAATATATGGAATCACAGCTTACTGGGAGAAGCAGCTGTGGCTGGAACCAGTAAATGGTAGGTAGGAACACTACCAGTAAATGGTAGGTAGGTAGGAAGGGTAATTGACTAATTGCTGGAGAATAAGCAAGGACTACACCTAAAGATTAAGACTCCTGGGGGTACAAACTTTCATGAGTTTTATTTCCAATATCCTTACTAAGTTCTTATGGTAAATATGTAAGAATAATGCCCTCATATTTTGAGCAGGGAGAGAAGAAAAGTAATCATTTTGAAATATGTCCAGAGTATTCTGTTCTCATTAACAAAGGGTTTCTCTCAAGGGAAATTATATTATCAAAGCCTAACTGACTTGGAATTTATCAGAGTATGACCATCATGGCGAAAGGGAGATACCCAATTCCACCTCCTCCAGCCTTCCTGTTTCATCTAAGCAGAGAGGGGAAAGCTGAGAAGTACCTGTGAGTGTCACATCCTAGGGGCACAGGCTTCACCAAAAGTCTGAAACCTAATCATAGGATTATAGAAGGACTCTCCCCAGCCCACTTACCATCACATCAATAAGGTTCCTCTATAATAAAAAGATTACAACTGAAAGGACTGTAAGATTCATAACCTATTTAAAAAGAAGTCTTTAGGGAAACTCAAAGACAATAGGTGAGACAGACACTAGAGGAAATTCTAGCCTGACACCTACAGCTACAACAAACATTACAGATAGCCAACTCCTAGCCTTTATAACATAAATCATGTTAAGGGCCTATTTATCTCAGTACCTTTTACCCCAAATGTTGCATCCAGCTTTCAAAAAAAAAAAAATTACAAGGCATGCTAACAGGCAAAAACCAGTCTAAATAGAGAAACTAAGCATCAGAACCAGACTCAGAAAAAGCAGAGATTTTAGAATCATCAGACCAGGAATTTAATGTGCTAAAAGGCTCTAAAAAAAAGTGGATAGTGTGCAAGAACAGAAGGGTAATGTAAGCAGAGACAGGGAAAACTCTACGAAAGAATGAAAAGGTTATAAGGTTATACAAGAGATCAGAAATACCATAAGAGAAATGAAGAATGTCTTTGATGAGCTCATCAGTAGAAAAGAATCAGTAAGTTTGACAATTTATGTCAATGGAAACTTCACAAAATGAAAAGCATAGAATAAAAAGAATTTAAAAATGGAAAAGAATATGTAAGAACTATGGAAAAATTATAAAAAGTTTAACATATGTGTGCTGAGAATACCAGAAGGAAAAGAGAAAAAGAAACAGAAGAAATATTTTGAAATAATAATGGCTGAGAATTTTCTAAAATTAATGAAAACACCAAGCCACAGATCCAGGAAGCTCAGAGAACACTGAGCATAATAAATCCTAAAAAAACCTGTACTTTGGCATATCACATTCAAACTGCAAAATAAATAAATAAATATAAAGAAAGAATCTTAAAAGAAGCCAGAGGAATCAAGTATATACTAACATCTGGGCAGGAAAAAATTATTAAAAAAAAATAACAAAATCCAGAAGGAAAACCACCTATAAAGGGCCAAAGATAAAAATAACATTGCTCAAACAATTCAGCAAGAAAAAACAAACAAACAACCTCATCAAAAAATAGACAAAAGATATCAACAGAAGTATTTCAAAAGAATATAGATAAATGGCCAACAAACATATGAAAAAATGTTCAATATCACTAATCATCAGGGAAATTCAAATTAAAACCATAATGAGATACCACCTTACTCTTGTCAGAATGGCCATTATTTAAAAGTCAAAAAACAACAGACGCTGGTATGGACGTAAGGAGAAAAGAACACTTATACATTGTTGGTGGGACTGTAAACTAGTACAGCCTCTATGGAAAACAATATGGAGATTCCCCAAAGAAATAAATGTAGGCCTACCATTCAATCCAGCAATCCCACCACTCAGTATCTATCAAAAGGAAAAGAAGTCATTTTTTCAAAAATACACCTGCACTCGAATGTTTATTGCAGCACAATTCACAATTGCAAAGATATGGAATCAATCTAAGTACCCAACAATTTATGAGTGGATAAAGAAAATGTAACGTGTGTGTGTGTGTGTGTGTGTGTGTATGTGGGTGTGTGCGCATGTGTATATACCATGGAGTACTACTCAGCCATAAAAAGGAATGAAATAATGTCTTTTGCAGCAACTTGGATGATAATGGAGACTATTATCCTAAGTAAAGTGAGTGAATGGAGACTATTATCCATTTCTCAGGAATGGAAAAACAAAAACCACATGTATTCACTAATAATTGGGAACTAAACGATGGGCACACACAGGCACAAAGAGATGTAAAAACAATGGAAAATAAAAAGACGGGTAGGAGAGGGGATGCAGGGTAAAAACTATTGAGTACAACATGATTATGGTGACAGGCATACTAAAAGCCCCAACTTAAGTATTACAAGATAGCTGTGTAATAAAATCATTTGTAACCCCTTAATATTTGAAAAAAATTAAAACAGCAATGAGATGCCACGTTATCCCTGTCAGAATAGCCATCATTAAAAAGTCGAAAAATAACAGATGTTACTGTAAATGCAAAGAAAAAGGAACTTTTACACACTGTCGGTAGGACTGCAAAATAGTACAACACCTATGGAAAACAGTATGGAGATTCCTCAAAGAGCTAAGAGTAGACCTTCCATTCAATCCAGCAATCTGACTACTGGGTATCTATCCAAAGGAAAATAAGTCATTGTATGCAAAAAAGACACCTGCACTTGAATGTTTATTACAGCATAATCCACAATTGCAAAGATACAAAGACATGGAATCAACCTAAGTGCCCGTTAATTCATGAAAGGATAAAGAAAATGTGGTGTGTATATATGTATACAAACCAAACACACAAACACACATATATACCCTGGAGTACTACTCAGCCATAAAAGGAATGAAATAATGTCTTTCATAGCAACTTGGACGGAACTGCAGATCATTATCCTAAGTATCTCAGGAATGGAAAAATAAACAGCACATGTTCTCACTAATAAGTGGGAGCTAAGTGATGGGTACACAGGGGCAGAAAGAGATACAAAGGACATTGGAAACTAAGAAGGAGGAGGTTGGGAAGAGGGTGAGGGATAAAAATAAAAATTTAAGTATCAGATACAATGAACACTGTCCTGGTGACTGAAAGCCCTGACTTCAGCATTACACAGTGTATCCATGTAACAAAAACATTTGTACCCCTTTAATATTTTGAAAGAAAAAAAAATAGCAATGGACTTTTCTTCAGAAAATATGTAAGCAAATACAAAGTGGACTGAAATATTTAAACTGTTGAAAGTAAAAAAAAAAATACCCATCAATGTAGAATTCTGTTTGTTCTCAGTACAACTGTCATTTGAAAGTGACAAAAAATAAACACTTTCCCCCCCAAAAAAAACAAAAACTGAGGGAATCTATTGCCAATACATGTGTCTTCTAAGAACTGTTATTAAAAAACAAGCTCTTCAGAAAGAAGGAAAATTATATAGAACAAAAGCTCAGACTTCATGAGTAAAGGAAGCATATTAGAGAAGGAGTAAATTAATATCAAATAAAATCATTTATTTTTCATTCTTAATAGATTAAGAGTTTCTTCATATTAATAACAGCAACAATGTAATGGGTAATTAGAGATTATGAATAGGTAGAATGAATGACAGCAATGTATAAATGATGAGAGGAATAAATTGGGAATACTGTTATACACACTACCCATGAAGCAGTATAATGTTATATGAAAGTGAACTGAGATTGGTTATAAATATACATTGTAAATTCTGTGTCAACCACCAAAAAAATTGAAAAGTTTAATTGGAATGTTAAGATTAGAAAAAATAAAACCATACAAAATGCTTAATTAAAGCCAGAGAAGGAAGAAAAAGATTAAAAGAAAACTGAAATAAAAACAAAAAACAAAGAGCATGGGCAATGAATAGAAAACAGTTACACATATGGTCAATATTAATCCAATAGTATCAGTTGATCATTTTAAATGTGAATAGTATAGACCAAATAAAAGACAGATTGTCAGAGTAGATTAAAAAACATAATCCAACTATAGACCTCACTTGAAATATAAAGACATGATAGATTAAAAGTAAATATAGGAGAAAAAATATATACCATGCTAACACTAATCAAAGTAAAGCTGGAGTAACTATATTAATATCAGACAAAGCAGACTTCAGATTAAGGAAAATTAACGGGGATTAAAAAAGGGGCATCACATAATGATAAAAAGGTCAATTATCCTAAAAGATATAACAATCTTTCATGTGTATTCACATGAAACAACACGTGAATACGTGTTATGTATTCACATAACAACATCAAAAATGTGTGAGGCAAAACTGATAGAACAGGCAAAAAAATATATAGATAAATCCTCTATTATAGTTTGAGACTTCAACACCCCTTTATCAGTAATTGACAGATGTATTTGGTAGAAAATCAGTAAGCATACAGTTGAAATAAACAGCACCATCAATCACTTGATTCTAAATGGCACCTTCAGGATACTCTATCCAATAATAGCAGAACGCACATTCTTCTCAAACTCATATAGATCATTCACCAAGATAAACCTCATTCTGGGCCACAAAACACACCATAACAAATTTAAAAGGATATACCTGATACAAAATATGTTCTCCAACAAGAATGGAAT
Organism: Microcebus murinus; assembly: GCF_040939455.1. Lineage (NCBI taxonomy): Eukaryota > Metazoa > Chordata > Mammalia > Primates > Cheirogaleidae > Microcebus > Microcebus murinus. Next base: position 7,769,826 of record NC_134136.1, read on the forward strand.
TAAATTAGAAAAGAAGAACAGAAAGGTGGCTAAAATATTCTAAAGATTAAACAACACACTTTTAAATACACCTGGGTCAAGTCTCCAGAGAAATTTCTAAATATTTTGAACTAAATAGAAATGAAAATACAACTTACCAAAATTTGTGATATGCAGTGAAAGCAGTGCTTAGAGGAAAATTTATAGCATTGAATGCATATATTAGAAATATATCTAAAATCTAAAGAAATATCTGAAATCAGTAATCTAAGCTTCCACCTTAGTAAACTAGAAATAGAAGAGCAAATTAAATCCAAAGTAAGCAGAAGAATAAAATTGGAGCAGAAATCAATGAAATAGAAAACAGGAAACCAACAGAGGAAGTTAACAATAAGGATTAATACAATTGATAAGCCTCTAGTCAGGCTAACAAAACAAAAAGGAGACTACATAAATTTTTAATATCAGAAATGAAAGAGGGGCCATCACTACTGATTCTATGAACATTAAAAGGATAATAAAGGGATGTTATGAGCAACTCTATGCCTACATACTGTATAACTTAGATGAAATGGACAAATTTCTTAAAAGATCCCCTTCTATAAAAAGAGGGATAAATTGAATATGTCTATATCTTTAAAGAAGTTGAATCCATAACTAATAACCTTCCAAAACAAGAAAGCAGCAGGTCTAAATGATTTTACTGGTGATATTTTAGCAAATGCTTAAAGAAGAAATGATGCAAATTTTCTATAATTTCTTCCAGAAAACAGAGGTAGAGGGAATACTTCCTAACTCATTCTAGGAGGACAGCATCACTCTAATACAAAAACCAGACAACTGCATGAAAGGAAAACTACAGACGACTCATTCTCCTGAACATAGATAAAAAAAAATCCTCAACAAAATATTAGCAAATCAAATCCAACAATGTATAAAAATAATTTTATAACATGATCAAGCAGAATTTATTGTAGGTTCAACATTTGGAAAGCTGCTTCAACATTTGAAAATCAATTAATGTAATCCATCACTATCAATAGGTTAAAGAATAAAAATCATATGATATCAACAGATAAATACCATTTAACAAAATCCAATACCAATGATAAGAACTCTCAGCAAAGTAAGAACAGGAGAAACCTTACTCAACTTGATTAAAAAATGTACAAAAAATCCTACAGTTAACAACAAACTTAATGGTGACAAACAAGATGTTCCCTCCACCCGAGACTGTGAATAGGCCAAGTGTATCCTCTTTTACCGTACCTATTCAACACTGTACTGGAAGTCATAGCTAATTCTATCAGATAAGAAAATAAAAGTATACATTTTAGAAAGGAAGAAAGAAAACTGGCTTTGTAGGTGATATGATTGTCTATGTAGAAAATCAGAAAAAATAATTGAAAAAAAACCTACTGAAACTAATAAGCAATTATAGCAAGGTTGCAGGATACAAGGTTAATTTACAAAAGTCAACTACTTTCCTATATACCACCAATGAACAATATACAATTGGAAATAAAATACACACCATTTGAATTAGTACCAAAAACCGAAATAGTTATAAATCTAACAAATGCGTACAAGAGCTATATGAAGAAAACTATAAAACTCAAAGAAATAAAAGAAGCTAAATTAATGGAGAGATACTTCATGGTCATGGATAGGAATCAATACTGTTGAGATGTCAGTTTTTCCCAGCTTGATCTACAGATTCAATATAATCCCAATTAAAATCCTGGCAAGCAAGAAAAAAAATCAAACAACCCTATCAAAAAGTGGGCAAAGGTAATCCTTTCCCCCCTACAATGCTCATCGCATCCTTAAGATGTGGGTCTCCCCCCCCTCAGATCCCTGTTGAACACTACAATTATTTGAACACCATAGTTTTAGGCTGTCAGTACCAATTTGATGGTGAGTATCCCTTTTTAGGGAGAGGCAAAGAAACACACTGTAACCAAAATGTCTAAAAAAAAAATTTTTTTTGTTAATGGGAGTTGAACAGGTGGAAGGGGGGAGAAGGGAAGGGTACGCACTTTCATGGTGGGTGCAGGGCGCACCACTTGAAGACTGGACACGCTTGAAGCTCTGGCAGAGCGGGGTGGGGAGGGGGACAGGGGCAAGATATGTAACTCTAACAATATTTGTACCCACAGAATTTGGGAAAAAATAAATTAAAAAAAAGTGGGCAAAGGACATGAACAGAAACTTTTCAAAAGAAGACAGAATAATGGCTAACAAACATATGAAAAACGTTCAACATCCCTAATTATCAGGGAAATGCAAATCAAAACCACAATGAGATATCACTTATTTCCAGTGAGAATGGCCTTTATCAAAAAGTCCCAAAATAATAGATGTTGGCGTGGATGCGGAGAGATAGGAACACTCCTACACTGCTGGTGGGACTGCAAACTAGTTCAACCTTTATGGAAAGCAATATGGAGATACCTTAAAGTGATACAAGTAGATCTACCATTTGATCCGGCAATCCCATTACTGGGTATCTACCCAAAAGATCAAATGACACTCTACAACAAAGACACCTGCACTCAAATGTTTATAGCAGCACAATTCACAATTACAAAGCTGTGGAAACAACCCAAGTGCCCATCAATTCATGAGTGGATTAATAAAATGTGGTATATGTATGTATACCATGGAGTACTATTCAGCTATAAGAAACAATGGTGATATAGCACATCTTGTATTTTCCTGGATAGAGCTGGAACCCATTCTATTAAGTGAAGTATCCCAAGAATGGAAAAACAAGCACCACATATACTCACCAACAAATTGGTATTAACTGATCAGCACCTAAGTGGACACATAGGAATTATACTAATTGGGTATTGGCAGGTGGGAGGGGAGAGGAGGGGGCAGGTATATACATACATAATGAGTGAGATGTGCACCGTCTAGGGAATGGTTACAGTTGAAGCTCAGACTTGTGGGGGAGGAGGGGCAAGGGCATTATTTGAAACCTTAAAATTGTACCCCCATAATATGCTGAAATAAAAAAAAAAATCCTGGCAAGTAATTTTGTGGATATGGACAAACTGATTCTAAAGTTTATATACAAAGGCAAAAACCTGAAAATAGCCAACACAATACGAAAGAAGAAAACAACATTGGATGGCTAAACTACCTGACCATAAGACTTACTATAAAAACTACTGTAATCCAGTGTGGTACTGGTGAAAGAACAGACAAATAGATCAATGGAAATAGAATAGAGAGCACAAAAATAGACTCCCACAAATATATTCAATTGATCTTTGACAAAAGGAACAAAGGCAACCCAATGGGGAAAGGATAGTCTTCTCAATAAATGGTATTAGAGTAATTGGACATGAAAAAAAAAAGAATCTAGATACTGATCTTACATCATTCAGAAAAATCTTTCATAAAAATTAACTCCAAATAGATCATAGACCTCAATGTAGAACACAAAACTATAAATCTTCTAGAAGATAAGACAGGATAAAATCTAGGTAACCTTAGGTTTGGCAATGACTTCTGAAATGTAGTACCAAAAGCATGATCCATGAAATATTAGTAAGTAGGATTTCATTAATATTAAAACCTTTTGATTTGCAAAAGACACTGTCAAGAGAATGAGAAGACAAGCCACAGACTAGGAGAAAATATTTACAAAAGACTTACCTGATAAAAGACTGGTATCTAAAACATACAAGGAACTCTTAAATCTCAACAATAAGAAAACAAACAACTCAATTTAAAAATGGGCAAAAGATGTGAACAGACACCTCACCAAAGAAGATATACAGATGCCAAATAAGCATACGATAAGATGCTCAACATCATATGCCATCAGGCACTTACAAATTGGAACAAAAATGAGATGGTACTACATACCTATCAGAATGGTTAAAGTCTAAAACACTGATAATACTGAATACTGGTGAGGATGATTGTAGAGCAACAAGAACTCTCATTCATTGCTGGTGGGAATATAGAATAGTACAGGCACTATAAAAGACAGTTCAGCAAAACTAAACATAGTCTTACCATACAATCCAGCAATTAAGCTCCTTGTTATTTATCCAAATGGGTTGAAAACTTATATCCACATAAAAACCTGTATACAAATGTTTATTACACCTTTATTCATAACTGCCAAGATCTGGAAGCAACCAAGATGTCCTTCAAAAGGTGAAGGTTTGGTACATCCATAAAATTGTATGGTACATCCATACAATGTAATATAATCAGTGATAGAAAGAAATGAACTGTCACAAAAAAACATGAAAGAACCTGAAATGCATATTGCTAAGTGAAGAATGTCAGTCTAAAAAGGCTACATAATATGATTCCAACTATATGACATTCTGGAAAAGGCAAAACTAGAGAGACAGTAACATGATCAATGGTTGTCAGGAATTTGGGAGGAAGGAAGGAAGGATGAATAAGTGGATAACATGGGATTTTTAGGGCAAGGAAACTATTGTATATGATACTATAATGGTAGATAAATGGCATTATACATTTTCCAAAAACCACATAACTATAAAACACAAAGAGTAAATCCTAATGTAAACTATGGACTTAAACTGCACTTGAGAAGAAAGGTGTATATAAGAACACTCTGCACTTACTGCACAATTTTTCTGTAAACCTAAAACTTCTCTAAAATATAGTCTTTTAATTTAAAAAAGTATTCTAGGGTATAAATCATACTTCTCAACTTAATTAAAGGCTTTGGGTAGCATTGTTTCATTTTAAAGTGTTTTTCAGAAAGGTTTCAAAATATCAAAGTCAAGGAAGAAGTGTATAATTTTTTTGAAGTTACAAATGTCAAATTAGTTATAGGAAAATGCTAGCTCCTCCATGAAGCCTTCCCTTAAGTGCTTAACCACTGGCACTCTCATAGAGTTCCACTTGTGCCTCCCTTTGGATGTTTATATCATGTCTTTTATGACATGATATATACATATAAATGTATAAAATAATTATTTATATATTTTTCTCCTTTGGTACACTGCAACTCCAAAGAAAGGCACATGTTTTATTTATCACTTTTGTATTTCTAGCTGCCTAACATAGTACCTTGTATCTAGTAGTTACTCAATAAATATGTACTCAATACATATATTATCCCTTACTTTACATAATACATGCATTCCTGCCTGGAAAAAGGGGTACTGATTTCATTTTTATAAATCACAGTCTCCCCTAAAATTATTTTATAATTTTAAAGATAGCTTACTGTGATTTCAAACAGATTACTGAGAGTATCTTTTTGAAATTGATACTTTAATTCACTTTGCTCCCAATTTCTTTCTCAACTAAGTGACTTATAAGATGGCAATGGTTAGAAAATATGAATAAACTATTTTTAATAGCAAAGGTAACACCTATTTTATAATATCCGATGATTTCAATAAATATTTTTTATATTGTCCTTAAATCCTGGCATGATTATATGTAAAATGCTAATAGAAAGGTTGAATTTTTAAAAAATCCTTAGATCTTCTAATCTCAAAGCCCTCAGATTAATGATGAAATATTACTATGAAATATGCACAGATGTTCAGTAAAGACATTACATATAATTTATAGGACTTAAGGAATGAAGACAAATTGTATTATGTCTCTGTCTCTCTTGGTAGCTGAACCCCTAAAATACCTCGTATATAACCCTAAACATATTAAACATTAAGGATGAAATCCTCCTCCCTTTTTCTTCTTCTTACTTGACATTTCTTTCTTTTTTCTCTCTTTCTCACCTATACCTCAGGCTAGTCATGATATCACCACAGTCATATAGATGGTTGGGTGGCACTTAGAGCTAAGAAGGTTCCTGAACCCTGCACTAAAATTCCCAGAATACGTCTAAAGTAGGAAAGACCAGAGTATAAAGGGGCCTAGATTGGTCCAAAATGTTTATACATCAAAGCATTTAATCAGGTTTGAAGAAAAATAGGAAACCAAGGAATGAAAGGGTATAACGATACACCTTTGCGCACCACTTAAAAAGCATACTTGTGATACTGCTCAAAAATAAACAATGATCCGTTTTTAAAGGTTGGAAGAGTGATCACTTTTAAACAGAGAAGTCCACAAAGCTAGAAAAATGTTGTTTGGAATGGTTAAATGCTACTACTATGCTCTACATGCCTAAAATTATTCTATGGTCTAGTTCCTGTCTAGTAAAAAGAAAATTGTTTTCTATATGCTTTGGAAGTACTAGCAGGCATTCATCATAACATCTGGCAATTTCTTCCTTTTCCTGATTCAAAAGAAATCAAACATACTTTCTGAGGATTTTCTACATTCATTTCTGTTTACTTGCAATTCATTTACATGAGTTTAATGCACCACTTTCTATTCTATGGGTAGTCAGTATTCGTTGACTAAAGAACCAAATATTAACCTTCTAAAAATATTTCAGTCCTTAAGGAAGTTCGCTTAAATCCAGATTTCATACCATGATATTTACCTGTCATGAAGCAACAGAAATCTGTATTTTGAAGGATTGGAACTCATTCTAAAAATAAATTCTAACACAAATATCATTACTTAAGACTCCTCCCTTTGGCTAGCTTAATTAGTCATGCTCTGACTGGTTTTCTTCTATTCAAAAGAAAGTCCAGAAAACAATCTGCCTTTAACTTGTCAGCAAGGTACTTGCATCCAACTAAGAAAGGATTAAAGGTCAATTTGCTAATTATGCCTTGCATAAGAGCTCAGAATCACCTTTATCCTTAAGTAATTTGTATGTAAGAGACAACAACCAGTACTGGGCAAAAAATAAACATGAGAGTTAAAAAGAAATTTCAACATTAGCTACCAAAATTCGATTCATAATACTTGTTTTATCTGTTCAGCTTAAACAAACAGAATAAAGTATGGATTCTTGATCTGTTTTTCAGGGTCTTGAGTTAAGCAAATACACTCCCTAGAAATGATTGAGATCCATTGGAGATTACTCAACAGAGCCCATAGATGAGAAAGGAGACACTAAAATGGAGTCTGTGAATTATTTTGGTTTTACTCTTAACTCTTCAATTACTCCTTCCCAATTTCCTCAATTTCCTCTACTGTTTACTTTACTTCCCTAGAGGAACACATTAATCAAAGGTTCTGTCTCTACTTGTCTTCTATTTCTGCTCTTTTCCTTGGTGAACTCATTAATTTTTACTGTTTCAACAATCACTTCTTAATCTCTCTAGTCCTGGGCTCCTTCCTGAGCTTGTCTTACATTTGGTCTTAGTAGTTGAATAGCTCTGGATGCTCTGCTAGCACCTCAAACTTAACATATCCAAAGCCAAGATTTTCATTTTCCCAATCAAGACTTCCTGACTTACTATCTACTTCTGTTAAAAGCATTATCATTCTTTCATCCTTGGTATCATCTTTCAATCCTATGCCTCTTTTTAAAAACTCTGATAGCCCATCCATTGCTAAGTCTATTGACTGTTATCTCACAATTTCACTTGCATCTTTATTTCTACCACCACTCTAGTTGGTGCTATTGCTTCTTACCTAGACTATTACAGTAGTCTCATAACTGGTCAGTAAATATATGCTGAATGAATGGAGGAAATGAATGGTATCCCTACTTTAGGTCTCTTACCACTTTAGTCCATCTTCTACAATAGGGCCAGATTAATTTCCTAAAACACAGCTCTAATCTTATTGCTCTTCTATTCAAAATAGAAGCTACTACTTACTGCATAATATATTTTTCTGATTCACAGTTAAGATACTTCACATTAAGAGCTCTAGCTGTCTTTCTAAGCTTATTGCCAATTCCACTGAAACACTTCCCCCTCACTGGACCCAAAACAGACTACTCACTTCTCCACACATACTATAATATATGTTCTCTCTCATCTAGGCCATTGTTCATGCTATTCCTATGCCTGTAATAACCCTACTCATCAATCAAGGTCTATCTCAGATGCTATCTCCTCTCTGAAACCTTTCCCGACTCCCCATTATAGTGGCTCCTTACCTTTTCTCTGAAACCCCGCAACACCTGACTGGTACTTCTTTAAATCATTTATGATCTACCTTGTATTACGGCCATAAAATAAAACTTGCCTTATCCTGTATGATTTGAGGGAAGAACTTTGATTTATTCATATTTGAATACTCTGCATTGCCAAGAACAATATTTTATATGATAAGTTCTCAATAAATATTTTTAGGGTAGGGAAAAGAATGAGTAAATAAAAGGGAACATACATGGTTATAAGGATGAAATAAGTGGTAAGAACTGGGTTCTAAAACAAAATATTAATCCTTCTATGTAAGAGGAGTAACCAAATTACAGCCAAATTTCATTTATACTTGTTTTAAGCAAACACTTTTATTTATATTTTTGGAAATCTAAATTTATTTATTTTTATTTTAACACTTATATTGCATTTTACTACCTGTCAGGTACTGTTCTAAGTCTTTTATATGTTAATTTGTTTAACCCTTATAAAAACCCTATTTACAAATCAGGAAACTAAGGTGTGGAGACTAAGCAACTTGCTCAAGGTTATAAGATTAGTAAGTGGCTCAGGCAGACTGACTCCAGAGAAAGACTTCATCATGACTATATTGTACCTATAATTCCCTGAGTTTAAAATCTGAGCAAATTGAAAATAAGGTTTTGTTCTTGAAAACTCAGAGAAATCATTCTATTGCTTTATAGTACAATAACAAAGTGAGAAAGCTGCTGAAATACAGAAGACCCCTATACTGAATGTACCAAAATGTCCAGATTTTGTGGCTGGTAGTTTTTGCTTGTTTGCTTTTTAGTTTTTCTGCTTTTTCCCTTGATATTAAGCTGCTACTTACCACTTATGGCCATCAGTGTGCCTAAAATGCCTTCACGCGATTTTCAATTTACCAGGATCTGGGAACCAAGCTTATCAGAAATAATATGTACTAAAAAGGAGCCAATGAGGCTCTAAGGAGCTTCTTTTATAAAGTTACTTATGCTTTGTTACAACCAATGTTCTTATATATTGCACTGGCTTCAGGAGTGAATTCCATTAAGTTGAGGCTTTCAGAAGTCTGGTCCAGAGATGAATTGGGCATTGCCATATAATTTCTGCTGACTGTACAAAATAATTATGCAAACTAAATGAGAGTCCTAAAAATTGAACATATTCCTCCCAAAGTGGTTTATAGCATTCCAGAATTCACGCCTAGAAATTGTTGTCTTATTTCTTAGTTAAAACAACACACAATGTATAGTTTCTCTTATTCTTACCTTTGCACCACCCAAAAATCCCAAGGAAATGGCAACTCTTGCTCTTAGATCTGGCCTGTCTTTGGGCCACACATAAGAAAGCATTGCTTTTATGATTTTCCGAGTATCAACATCTTTTAACTGTTCAAAGAGAGAAAACAAAGCAGTGAATAATATGCCATTTCAAATGTAACCATACTTCAATAATGCAGTTATATAAATATTTAAAAATACATGAAAACATTACAAACACAACTTTTACTCTGAATCTAAGGCCAGTATCTTTCAAAGTCACAATATTTTGGAGAAAAAGAAACTATTTCAATTACTTTTAAAAAGCTACTCATTTCTCTCAAATTTCTTACTTTCAATTTTAGCCACCCTCATATTACTAAAAAGGTATTTATTTAGTGGTAACGAGGGACAGGCACTATACATTTATTTATTAAACTATCAAAACATTACATAAAACTTTAAAAACATTTCCATATTTCCATCTTTGGAGTCAAAAGTTTTATATACTTTTGGGCTATTTTTCAGTATTTTTATTTAAAATATTTTGAAGTCCTAAGTCCAAACTCATAGTAGTGCAGAGTTACAATACTCTGTTTAGGAAAATAGAGGTTTGGTATTAACCATATCAAACAGAGTCTGGGTTATTAAAAATTTCAACAAAAACACAATTTTACAGTCACGCTTAATCTGACCTAAATCCACCTCATATTTTTCTTTTTCCCATGTTCCTGGGGCAACATTCTCATTAAATACCTTTTAGTTTCAATTTTAGAGGCAGAATATTAAGAATCAAAACCATACTTTTTAAAACCAAAATAAAGAGATCAATACATATATATTCCAAAGCTACTATATTATTATAGTTGGCAAAACAATTCCCATTTAAAAAATTAAAATATTAACTCAATTTCTGGAAAAGGTAATAAAACAAAAAAGACTCGAAAAGATAATGCTCATTGCTGGTGAGGGTGTATGGAAATGAGCACTCTAATGTACTGTTAACAGGCACTATAATACACTGACACAATCTTTCTAGAAAGCAATTTGATATCTATTACAAGCTTTTAAAATAATTCTGCCTTTTGTCTCAAGAATTCCACGTCTGGGAATTTATGCTAAAAAAAAAAAAAAAAAAAAAAAAACCTTAGAAATATGCTCCAAGTTGACTCAATTTTATCTCTTAAAAATCTCTTGAGTCTATTTCTTTCCATTTCAAACCACCAACCTAACCCAAGTTATCATCAATTCTTACCTAAATCACTGCAAAGACCTAACTGATCTCCCTGTATCTACTCTGTTCTCTAATAAGTTCACTCTGCAATCAGATACAACTTCCAGCTTGAGACCCTTGAGCAGCATCCTATCATTCTTGGGATAAACACCAAAGTCCATAACATGGCTTAGAAGGCCCTGTTTAGCCTGGTCCCTGACTACTTGTCATGTCATGTCTTATACCAAAGCTTTCAGTGTTCAGGCCACACTGGCTTTCTTTTAGTTCTTCAAATATGCCATAATGCCTCCTGCGATAAGGGCCTTTGCACAATAGTGTTCTCTCTGTCTGGAATAATCTCTCTCTCTGTAACACCTCCCCTTCTGGTCCCTCAACCTCTTTCAACTAACTTCCAGGTCAAGCAGCACTTCCTCAATAAAGGTTTCCCTAACCCTTCCGTCAGGATCCTTTGCTGTATTCTCTCACACAACAGTACTCCTTTCTTTCAGAGTATCCATTTCAATTATAAACTATATATACAGCAGTACAATTATTTGATTAACATCCGGTCTCCTGCTAGAATTTAAATTCCATGTGAGTAGTAACTCTCTGTTTTGTGCTCACTGTTGTAACCCAATAACAAATAAGTGGCTGACGCACAGTAGGTAGTCAATGAGTATTTATTGAAAGGAATGAAAATTTATTAGTAGGTATAAGGATGTTCACATCCATGCTGTTTTAATAGAAATAAAATTGGAAACAGCCTGAATGATAAACATTAGAGAATAGCATAAAAAATTAGAATGAATGCATGTCAAAATACGGCCATTCAGAGATATACATAGTGACATAGAAACATGTTAAATAAAAAAAAAAATAAAGAAACTTATTTTTTGTGGAAAAAAACGTGAGGTATGTATGAGTTCACACATGCATGCTAATGATGTGGAAAACAAGACCTCCAAAAGTGTTAACATCAGTAGCTGTGAGTAGGTGGAATCATTGATAATTTTTTGTATTCTTCTTTTTGCTTACTTGTGTTTTCTGTAATTCAAATCTCTTCAAGGGGTGGAAAGTTAACACAATTTCAAGTAGATTTGCAAAGCAAGGAAAGTGGGGGAAATTGTCAACATATGAGACCCAGGACAGTACATTATATAATACAGGTTAGTTTTATAGTATGATTATTCCCCCTAGGGCTCAGCAAACTATTTTCCTAGTCTTCTAGGCAGGTTATTGCATACGGACTAGCAGAAATAAAATTGCACATATTGTACTGAAAATTGAAGGACTACCTTCCTAAGCTGCTTTAAATACATAAGATAGCAAATATATGAAATGCTAAAAAGGATAGTTCTTAATGCTTTATTTTATACACACACATACACGTGATCTTATAACTGGCAAGGTGTTAAAAAAAGGGAATAAGGCAGTAATTTTAAAATTCACTTTCCCAATCGAACTATTACAAAATAATTTAATGCATTATGACACCAACTGGGGCATTTCAACCACTTTCCCATTTCACAAGTTTCGTCTGCCTTATTTTCTTGATGGAATAATGGAAAAAAGGCCCTGTTTCCACATATCTTTAGAAACAGTCTCCTATCAAAACCTTCTACAACATACCCCAAAATTTTTTCAAAAAGGACACAGAAAAGTTATGGCTAAGAGCAAGAAAATTATTCTAGTTGGCTTAATAGTACATAAAATGTCACCACTTCATTTAGCAAAATGGGTTCCAGAGTTGTGTAATCATGCATTATGAGTCCATTAAGCTCTAAAGTACATGACTTCAGTTAGTTTAGATAAAGTTTGAAAAATGACATTTTTTAAAAAACTGGAGACCACGTCAAAGAGGCATTTCAGAGGCTGAGACACATTTTCAAAGAATTTGAAACCAACTTATTCCAGCTGCACAAGAGTAAAATAAAATTGGTGGCCTCAACACAGAACCCGAAAGACAATATACCACCTTTCAAAACCACCACAGTTAATTCATACTGGATACTCAATGGTAGTCCTGAAAGACAAAAGGGTTATTATCTAAGGCTGAAAAGAGACCAACCACTAGCTTTTTATTTATTTATTTTTTTGAGACAGAGTCTCACTTTGTTGCCCGGGCTAGAGTGCCGTGGCATCAGCCTTGCTCACAGTAACCTCAAACTCCTGGGCTCAGGTGATCCTCCTGCCTCAGTCTCCCGAGTAGCTGAGACGAAGGGATGTGCCACCATGCCTGGCTAATTTTTTCTATACGTATATTTTAATTGTCTGGCTAGTTTTTTTCTATTTTTAGTGGAGATGGGGTCTCACTCTTGCTCAGGCTGGTCTTGAACTCCTGACTTCCAGTGATCCACCCGCCTCGGCCTCCCAGAGTGCTAGGATTACGGGCGTGAGCCACCGTGCCCAGCCCCAATCACTAGCTTAAGACTGAATTAGACATCATATTCACATCAACTATTCATTTTCTCCCTGACTCAATAGAGTATAAATAGATAATACAAATAGCATATGTACCCTTTTAAGACCACGTTCTTAAAGTGTACGAAATGATCAAGGAAGATGACAAGGAATTTGGTTATTTAAAAAAGCACTGTAGAAAAAGTAATCACATTACAGTATAGGGGGGAAAAAAAATCAAACAACGATTTAAGGAAATGGAAATTTTTTCTCAAGGGTCAAAATTCCTGAAGTAACTAATGGATGACATCATAACAGTTTTTCTTTAGGTATCTTTTATACATAAACAGAAAGCATAAAATTCTTTAACTCTTCTGTTTTATCATTTTCATAGTAAATAGAATTTAAAAGATATTTTAAAAACATAACTGTTATGACTATATTATGACAACAGAAGCTAAGATTGAATGCTCTAGAAATAGCATTAAAAGGCCTGCAAAATAAGTGCAAATCTACTTTCCTTCTCTGCTAACAGAACATTATACAATGTGGTCTCCTTGCTGTAGTTATTATAGATAGCTCCAAATTTAGAACACAGAAGTGACATTTTAAGCCCCATTACAATGTAAAACCAGTACTGCGTTCCTATGAGGAATAAAAGTTTTTAGAGAGGTCTCAACTATATATTGAAATTAGATAGGCATAACTAAAGAAAAGCAATTAGATTCAGGGAAAAAAAAAACCACAAGGGTAACAAAAAAAGGAATTCAAATTGGCTTACTAAGATCTTTGAATAGTGATAAAATTGTATTTACTTTTTTCTAGAAATTAGTTTAGAAGAAAAAGTTTAGAAATGTCAGAGAGCTGTCAAAGATTAAAGTAACTGAAAACAAGGTGGTCCAAGGGGGAAAAAGCAGGTGCCAGGAAAAAAAAAAAAACTTCACTGATATCAAAAACAATGCTCAATAAATATTTATTAAATTAATTAATTAATGTATCTATTCTCAAAGACACGAGGATAATTTTTTTCTTTTTAAGAGACAAGGTCTCACTCTGTCACCCAGGCTGGAGTACAGTGGTATGATCATAGCTCACTGCAGCCTTGAACTCTCAGTCTCAAGTGATCCTCCTGCCTCAGTTTCCCAAGTAGCTAAGACTACAGATGCATGCTACCATGCTACCATACTGGGATTTTTTTTTTTTTTTAGAGATGAGGTCTTGCTATGTTGCCCAGGCTAGTCTTGAACTCCTTGCCTTGAGCAATTTTCCCACCTCAGCCTCCAAAAGCAGTGGGGAAGAAAAATTAATATTAATAATATTTTAAAATTTTAATTTTAAAAAATTAAATATTTAAAAATTAATATTAAAACTATTTAAAAATTAATATTAATTTTTAAAATTAATGTTAATAATTCCTATTAATATCCTGAAGTATACCTAATACTTAATTTACTAAATCACCACAACTTTTGACAGATTTTTAAATATTTACTTATTTGGTATTAATATATAGGTTAATAAGCTTCATCAGGATGGATAGGTAAGAAGAAATATTGAAAGGAACGTCTACTTGTACACAGGAAGATGAAACAACACAATCATAACACAGTTGGCCAAAGTTGAATACATGCTTTGCTCCTCAGATGGGTAACTTTATATTTCTCTCCAGAAAAGGTTGTCAAGCACTGAAACAACAGCAAATTTTTCCACCACAATCTCATTCCTTTCAAGGAAGTGAAGCCTAATGGGCTTTGATAAGAAAATGAAAGCGTAAGAAAAAAGAAAATGATCTTTTGGTAAAGACAGCAGAATCACCTTTTTCTTAGCTGATGAGGAATTAATTTATCTAACAATTCTGGTTTTGCAGACATTCCTAAATTCTAATAGCAAGAAATGTAATAGCACCTACGAAATCAGGCTTTCTGCTAGAAAAAAGAAAATTAAAAAAAAAAAAGAATGTATTAACTCACAGAATCAAGGGATTGATTAAGAAAGAAACTACTTGGGGGCAAAACTTGTGGTGAAGAAGAAAAAATATATACAAAAAAAATTTTGGAATGTATCAGTTTTGTAAAAATAATGGGCCACAGGCTAAATGTTTTCTCCTTAAGGAACCAATTTGGCAGAGAAGTTGGAAGTACTCACAATTTCAAGAGATAAGCAAACTTTCCAGAGAAGAGAACTATCTCTTCAACCCAGCAATTGCAATTAAAGGAATAACTGAAACAACTACTTCAAAACTGTTAGGGATAACAGTGGCTTGATAAAAGCTAGGTCAAAAGAAGACAAGCAAGTTCAGTAGATGTCTAAACTGAAAAATCTAGAGGGTAACTAGAAAATTTTTCTCATATTGTTGAGGACATAAGTATAGTGAATTTTGGACGGGAGAGAAAAATATGTATTAATTGTCAGGAAAGAAAAAAAATAAAAAATTGTCAGGAAAGGCTTTGCAATTATTGTTACTTTCTCTATATCTCAGGGTTTGTTTTCTAAGCTCTGTTGGTCTGAAACTTCAATGAAGAGCTTATTAAAGTGGTGATTAGGCCCTTTTCTTAAATGGATTATGCTACACATGAGATGGATTTGTACCCAACAGTACATTTAATAATTTACAATTAAAAAAAAAAAACAACCAACCAGACTTATGTTCACATTGGCCAGTCAGTGAATTTTGTATCCCTAAAGGAAGACAATTTGAGAAATCAAATGAAGATCATATGAAATGAGAGCTAGAAAACAGCTATCCCATGTCATCCAGGTATTCCACTGGTCTGAGTGCCCACTCATTTTAACAAGCATAGAGACTCTATCTCACTATCTCCCCAATCCTCCAATTTTTAATACTCTAAATTGTTTCACTTCTGATCACATCAAGATTTATACAAAGCTCTCTGATTGCTCTAGTAAGTGCTAATTTCTCTTCTAAAACTACTAGCTCTATCTGTATCCAATCAATGAGAATGTGTTTTTAACATTAAAAAAAAAGAGTATGTCAAGCAAAGTCTGGGAAGTAGTCCTTTCATTAAGTTCTGCATTATTCATGTTCTTATTAGCACAGGACTAACTAAATTTAGTAACAGATGCTTCTTCAAAGAAGCATATAAATAAAAACTTCCCCAAAATCCCTAAAAAATCTGAAGATTCTATTATAAAACAAATAACTCCTTAGTTCATCTCTTTAAAACGGAAGTTTTCAAATACTGAAATTGTCATTCCTTTCTCACAAACCCTTTATGATAGCCACACTGGATAAACAGATGTTTTAAATACCTTCTGAGCAGTATTATTAATGCTAATTAATAGCTGTTAAGAACATACAAGTGCAAATGAATAAAAAGTAAAACAAAGCATGGTGGCATATACCTATGGTCCCAGCTACTTGGGAGGCTGAGGAGGGAGATTTGCTTGAGTCTAGGAGTTCAAGACCAGCTTGGGCAACATAGTGAGACTCTGCCTCTAACTAACTAGCTAAATAAATAAATAGTAAAGCAATAGAGAGTTCAGCTGATTATAAGGTAAAATGTATTACTTGACAGAGTGATAGAACTTCTTTGTGGCAGTTTAGATATTCTTCCATCTAAACTAAGTTTCTAGACAGCAGGGACTTTGTCTTGTTCACTAATTTATCTTCAGTACTTAGCACAGAGTTTAGCAGAGAGCAGGTATTCAATACATATTTTTTAAATGAATAGATTATAGTAGAGGACAGGCCTTACAGTTTCACATTATAACAACAGTAGCTAGTATTTATTGAGCATCTTTTATGTGCTAGGCACTATTTAAGAGCTTTAACATGGTGTACGGAGGTAACTAATTTAAATTCCCTTCGGTATTATTATCATCCTCATTTGACATATGAAGAAACCGAAGCGCAAAAAGATTAAGTAACTTTTTCAAGTTCATTCCACTAGGAAATGATAGAGCCACAATTCAAATCTAGGCAGTCTGGCTCTAGAGTTCAGGCTCTTAACTACAACTCCATGCTCTCTTTTTTCTTATAGCCTCCTAGCTCTATTATTCTGATTCCATTTAGCTAACAAAGCTAATGTAATATCAAGATGACGGGAAAAAGAATAAAGATGTAAAGACCAAATACAAAGTATTACAATAAGTTTGGCTTTGTTCTATTTTGTTAGAGAAGAAAGAAACTGTCTTGAAGTTTATATTGCTTGAGCCTAAGAGAATTGACTGCTTCTCCTTTATTAGTCAACATATTTTTGGTTGTGTTTAGAGCATTATTAGCAACTATCCTTAAGATTAGGCCTTGGTGACAGATAATCCTGAAAACTGTCAAATAGCACACCAAAACTAATAATGCATGGATAAAGAAATCTCATCATTTGGTTTAATTTTTACAAATTCTATTTTATGATACTTTGCTGTTTCTTAAGATAATCATGAAGGATAGTAATATACAAAAATGGGACAGAAACATGAATGTGAAGTGTTTTGAGTTCCTTGAAAGAAAAGAGCTACACTGGGAATCTAGGAAAGAGGGGGGAAAAGCATTGAAAAGTTTTTCTTGCCAATCACTTCCTACCAATAAAATAACTAATAGTTATTTCTCTCTCTACAATTTAAAGAGTACTTTTATATAAAATTTGTTCACCTGACCACCAATCATGAAAATATCATTTCTACTCAGAGATACCACATATGTATACTGATTAATGGTCAAGCAGAGGAAGACAATAAAGGCAAGCTCAGAGAAAAATGGCCAGAGAACTGTATAACAGTACTTCAATGACATTTTCACTCACTTAGAAAAAGTGTAATGCAATTAAATCTTTTTATTTCAGTGGCCATACTGCTTAGCATGCCTGTACAATGATAATAATGATAATGATAAATAATATGGATAATTAGATGGATCATGTATATAGAGAATTTACCATGAAGCTAGGGGATATTCTAGGATCTTTCTATGTAAGTATAGAGAAGGGGAAGTATTAACCTTTAAGCACACATACAAATTACTTGTAAGTGCTAAATCTAATTTGCCTACTTATTTATTAGGCTAGATTATATGATAAATAACCTCAATCAATGCTACTTTAAAGAACTAAAGCATTCGGGTTGATAAATAACTTCTTTTTTAGTCAATCATGAATTTTTGTTTGTTTTAAGCCTGAGAAAATATCATCTATGTAACCATGGTAAATTAATATGATTTTGCATTAAAGAATATGCAGCTAGATGAGTCAATCAAAATATTCTATAATATGATCATCTTAAATACATATATCTTCCATGCAAGCTCAATCATCAGCAAGAATTTCCAGTTACTTGTTATCGGCTCTTACCCCTTCTTTCGGGTCTGTGTGGAGCCCTCCTCCTGCGTGACCATGCCAACATGTCCTCTTTTCTATCAGTGGCCATGCCTGGAGAGCCTAGTTGAAGATGATACCAAATAGTTCATTAGCTATTACAAAATTTAATATGTTTAAAAATCTGGATTAGACAGTCCAATCTAATGAACATCCCCAAAACAAATTCAGAGGCATAGCTTTTAGCCTGGCTAAACACCATCAGAATTAGCTTATAGCTAAATTTATACAAGGAATACTAAGACGTAACAAATACTCATACAGAAGTCACTTTCTCTAAATAGCTTTTAAAATTAATGTTTAAACATTGTATTATACTTCTACTTGACTTATATGGGCTTTCTTGATGTCATTCACTACTATAGTGTTGATAATCTGTTTATTCCATTATTGGCAAGCAAGTATATTATACAGTTAATTTATATCTCACTTGCTTTCCTTGTGTATACATTTTTGTTTAATAATTAATACAGTTGATTTTACACAACTGAGTCTTTTTCTTATTAGTCTAGCTCACATTATATATTCAGAAACAAAGTATTTTTAATACTTCATAGTCTGTCTTATCCTGTAGTCATTTGCATACATGTTTTGTCTTTCCTATTACAAGATAAAGTTTTTTTTTGAGACAGAGTCTTACTCTTTTTTTTTTTTTTTTTTTTTTTTGAGACAGAGTCTCGCTTGTTGCCCAGGCTAGAGTGAGTGCCGTGGCGTCAGCCTAGCTCACAGCAACCTCAAACTCCTGGGCTCAAGCAATCCTGCTGCCTCAGCCTCCCGAGTAGCTGGGACTACAGGCATGCACCACCATGCCCAGCTAATTTTATATATATATACATTAGTTGGCCAATTAATTTCTTTCTATTTATAGTAGAGACGGGGTCTCGCTCTTGCTCAGGCTGGTTTCGAACTCCTGACCTCGAGCAATCCGCCCGCCTCAGCCTCCCAGAGTGCTAGGATTACAGGCGTGAGCCACCACGCCCGGCTACAAGATAAAGTTTTTAAGATTAGGGACAGCATCTTTTATCTTCGTATCTTCCATGGCACATACCACAGTGTCTTATACATGGGCACAGTAGGTTTCAATGCTTATTGGATTCACTTATAAAATAAAGCTATCTATAAATCTAACTAGCCTTGAAAATACGCAAACATCTTACTTATTATAAAAATTTTTTAAAGGCTTTAAAATTACTGCTTAAGTTAGAGAAATATAAAATTAAATCATTTGAGAAAAGATAATATTCAACAAGATAGTAAAGATTAGGCTTAAAATTTAGGCTTGCTAATATTGAAAGTGTTTTCACAATTAAAAATACTTAATGAAGTACATGGATTTTAAGATACTTTTTCAGTAGCCATAATAATCGATCATTAATGAACAAAGACACAGTTCTTTACAAACACAAACGTATCAACAACATACATAGCATAACAGTATCAGCTCTGGGTCAAGCTAAGAAAATGGAATTACAAAAAGCAAAAGTGCCTTCTTGCTCTCACTATTTGAGACACAAAAAGTAATTGCCATAAATGGGTTATTGATTTTTGGATCAACAATCTTAAAGCATTTTGTTAAAGGAAAACATCAAAAGGTAATTGTTTGTCTGACAATGTCTCTTTGTGACATTTTTTCCTCTAAAAGACTAAGAAACAAGTTTTATTATGGGGTCTGGTGAATACCATACGAGGTAATGAGGTCTTCAACAAAGCACAAGACTAAAATATAATAAATTTAGTGCTGTCACAGACAATGAGAATATTAAGTACATTTTCCCCTTAAAACTTTAATTTAATAAAGGAAAATAAAATTCATTTCTATAGCCTCTGCATGAATTAGAACAATGCCTTGTATCTTAATGGCAAATAATTATTAATCAGAAAGAAAAAATAAAGGAAATATCCAGGATTTAGACCGTCTCCTAATTTTCTAGTCTTTTTCTATCATGGAGATTTACATGTCTCATTTTAAAGTACTAGGAGTTTTTAAAGATGTCTTTCATTTATATTAGCAATAAAAAATAACCCTCATCAACATATAAACTCAGCATCACTTACCTCATAGGCTCTAATAAGCTTAGAATCCCTTGGTATTCTGCTATCTGAACATCTTCTAAGGTAAAGAAACTTTACTCACTTGAAAAACTTACAGCATTCCACATATCAGACATAAATTAGGAGGATAAATTTAAGTGTCAACATGTTGCCATTACATTTATAAAAGCTTTCTGAAAATGTTACTCTAGTTGGCACTGATCTCAAGAGATTCAGACAGATTTCTCCAGGGGTAGAAAAATATCAAGACTTCTCTCTGCATTTCTAGCAGAAGCATACCTTCTTATTTATTTTGCCAGTATTCAGAAAAACATGAAAAGTGGAATTATTTGAGAAATGTAAAATATGTAGTATAAATTGGGAAATGCTCCCAGGGCTTGCACGTTTTTCCTAGCTATATATAAAAGTGTTTGCTTAATCTTACCTTTGTAGCATCTAATAATTGTCTTGAATTGCATTTTCTCACTCTCTGCCATGCAGTATTTCTTAATGACTCCGGGATCTGCTGAAGAGAAGAAAAGGAGGGGAGGAGTTTCAGAGTAGACAGTTAATATTCAAAGATTATTTCCTTTGTTCATAAATATATATAAAACTAAAACCATAGCCAGTGTTAGAGAGACAGTTATGCTTTTAACACATGCCCAAAAAGATTTCAAAAAATAAAATTTGGGGTTCAGGAATAAAGTAAATTATATTGTTCATTTATTCATTTAAAATGTCAAAATTGGTTTCCGTGATTGCAAAGCCTGGGAGGTGAGGTCCCAGTCCAGCTGAAGACATTGGATCTTATCGTCCCACTTACTTGTTTGCTCTCTGCCCCCAATTCCCTCAATAAAGTGGTCTGCCACCCCCTGCAATGTGAAATTGTAATTTCTTTTCACTCCCTTTCTCTCTAGGTTTGTTTCCTTTCTTTTTTCTATTGTTTTAATAGTCTTTTTTTCTTAAAGCCCTCAAAGTCTTCAACCCCATTTCTTTCCTAAATGGCTTTTATGCTCTTTTCAAATACTCCTCTTTTGTTCTAACTCCATCACTGCATTTTATTATGCACTCCCTTATGTCTGTTCTCTCTTTTGTCTTAATCCGAATGCCAAATTTATACTGGTCACAAGATCAGTTTTGACAAACATTTCTATGTGCCTAGCTAATAGACTCCGATCAAAGTTTCCCTGGGGCAGTATTTTTTCTCATACTGCTGCAAAAATGGAACTGAAAGAAGGCAGAATAAGAACCTCTTCATGGTAATACCACACACACATCTGTAAAATGGACACACATCTTTCTGAAATGCACCATCATTTAGTGAGGAAAAGTTTGCTTCTTAGGTCAAGTCTCTCCCAACAGAAAAGAAATACTTAGGCCTTCCCTAAGCTGTCAATGAGTTGTAAATGTACAGTTGGACCAATGTCTAAATATAAAAATCAATGTTGTACACTTTAAAATTACCAAAAACCAAATCAACCAAAAGCCAACCTCTCTACACAAAAACATAACCAAGCTACTGAGATAATTAGCTCATTTGTTTTCTAGAATGTAATAAACAATAGTTGATTTCTGCTTATGTATATTTATAAACATATAAGGCATTCCTTGAACTGTGACAATTTCAAAAATACCAACGGCTGTTTGCACACTGTCTTGCTGAATCCAAGCTCCTACACTGTATCGTGTACCCTCCAATCTTTTTGCCATAGTAACCAAGCCATGTACTGTAAATGATACCCTTCTGGTACTTAACTCCACTGTTTTCTCTACTGCCTTTCTCCATATTCAGACCTTCTACAAGCTTTACTTCATTTTCATGTTTTTCAGAAATTCCTAATTCAAGTAACTGCACATCAAACAAGATCTTGCTCACGCTTGCACATGCACATGCAATGTAATCTTCTTTGCCTTTCACATCTTGCCCAGTTATCGCGAGTAAAGGACTATCCACTTTCTTTTCTTTCTTCTCTCTCAAACCATGCCTATTATATGGCCACTAGATAAAAGATTGATATTGGTAATACACTTAACAGCAAAAACATACATTCTGAAGTGATATTGTGCAAAATAATGACAACTACCATCAAATCCAAGCCCATGAAAGTACACCTAATTCCCCTTCAGAATTTCCAGCTACCTCATTATCCCTCTCTAATCAAACCATATTTTTTCTGAAGTATCAGTATTTAAGGTAAATAAATAATTTTTAAATGTGCATATTCAAACTGAACTTCTAGTAATGAAACAGCATTGTTAAAATTATCAAATATTTCAGGCATATAAACTTCAGAAAACAATATAATGAACACATGTATAAGCACTACCCAACCTAAGACATAACAGATCAAAAGAGAGCCCTTGACATACTCTTATACAATGTCACCACCTCCCTGTTGCCCAAAGATAACCGGCACTGAGTATTTAAAACATCTCTCACTGCAAAGATAAAAAGTTCAGTCACATAATGGGTTAACACCTTTTGAGGGCTTGCCTTGAAACCATACCACTATTTATTAAATATAATATTGTCCCTATGGAAAAATGCTCTGAGTTTCAAACAACAGACTTAAAAACATAATTCATTTATAAATTAGATACTACCTCTACTTTTAGAACCCTGAGGGAAGGGTTTATAGCAAAGTATCTTCCATTTACAAATTGAGGAAGGCAACAGGAGAAAAATGATGCGAAACTTGATTTGAAAATTAGAGGGTTAGATTAGATGCCCTCTAAGATTTATTCCAACTCTGAAATTCTATGATTTTTATACAATGAAATGAAAAGGCTGCTGTTATTAACTAAACTTTTAAAAACTTAATTGAGTAGATTATAATTTATTTCTTCAATAAATCTAGCATCTGAATTTTTTATAACACCATCCCTCCAAAGACATACATAACAATAAACCATGTATTACTGAAGATAATAGACATGACTAATATGCACAGATATCAAATAAATGCAGTATACTGAAAACGACAGTCTGCCAGTCCATTTTAGGAGGCACGTAAGTTAAAATGTTTAAGTTGGAGGTTTGTATTTATTTCACCTAAAAAACAAGAAACTCCCACTAATCATTAAACATATTAATTCTCAAAAAATAGTTGCATGGGCATAATGCTTTGTTCTGTGTAGACATTTGATAAGTATTTATAAAACGAATATCAACACTAAAACCATCGATCTAGCAGACAGAACTGCCCATGTAAATGAAACCAAGACTCAAGTGAGGTAAAAATTCAACCTTTACCAAAAATAATCTATTAATAAATTTTTTAGTGGTTACTAATGATTGCATCCTTTTTTATAATAGTTAACATTCATAACTCAAGTTATGCTCAGTGTTTATGACACTTGAAGAATTACCTAATGATAAAAAGAGATTAAAAACCAATTTATAAATTGTCAACCCATCAGGAATTTTGGAGTCAATTATATATTCTGCATTCCTGAAGCTTCAGAAACAAAACTAAGTTTACAACTATCTATCCCTGATGCATGTAATGCTTAACAGTATCATTCATGTGTGAATACTGTTATCATCTGATCATTAATCATCTGTGATCAAAACCTGAAATATTAATAAAATTAAGCTCTCAATACATTCTTAAAGAGAAACTGCTGTGATTTTAAACTACATTTAACCTACTTTAAAAGTATAAGTCTGAGGCCGGGCGCTGTGGCTCACGCCTGTAATCCTAGCTCTTGGGAGGCCGAGGCGGGCGGATTGCTCAAGGTCAGGAGTTCAAAACCAGCCTGAGCAAGAGCGAGACCCCGTCTCTACTATAAATAGAAAGAGATTAATTGGCCAACTGATATATATATATAAAAAATTAGCTGGGCATGGTGGCGCATGCCTGTAGTCCCAGCTACTCGGGAGGCTGAGGCAGAAGGATCACTCAAGCCCAGGAGTTTGAGGTTGCTGTGAGCTAGGCTGACGCCACGGCACTCACTCTAGCCTGGACAACAAAGTGAGACTCTGTCTCAAAAAAAAAAAAAAAAAAAAAAAAAAAAAAAAAAAAAAAAGTATAAGTCTGACATAAAACTTGGTTTTCTTCCCACCTGCCTAGAAACCGGGGGGGTGGGGGGGTGGGGGTGTATAAGGAAAGCAAGAGGAAAAGTGAGGAAAAGCAGGAAAGAAATGGTAGGCTGTCTTCCTAGATTTTGTAATTACAGTTCTCAGCCAAAACTTGGGGGAATAAAGGATTTTCTTTACTGTGTTAAGTATTCAAAAATGCTTGTTGAATGAATGGATGAATGGTAGCATAGCATAAGGATTTTGGACAGCTCAATTCACCTGAGTCTTCAATTATTAGACCACAAAATCATCAGGTGGAATTCTGTCATTATAAAATTTGATGACTCTAGAACAGGGGGTTGGCAAAGCTTTTTCTGTAAAGGATCAGATAGTAAATATATTTTTTCTCTTTTAGAAGAATACTTATTAACAAAGGTAAAGGTAACTTTAAGAAGATTACATAAAAGTATAATATATAAGAATAGCAATTCCCCTACACTCTCCATCCAAGTATCCTACATTATTGCTGCTAATAGCACTTATCACAATATATTTTATATTTATAGTCATGCTCTGCATAACAACATTTCTCTCGATGAAGGACTACATACATATATGATGGTGGTTCTATAAGATTATAATACTGTATATTTACTGTACTTTTTTATGTTTAGAAATGTTTAAATACACAAATACCACTGTGTTACAATTGCTTATAATACTCAGTACAGTAACGTGCTGTACAGGTTTGCAGCCTAGGAGCAATAGGCTACATATACTACATAGCCTATGTGCGTAGGCTATACCATACAGGCTTGTGTAAGTACACTCTATGATGTTGCACAATGAGGAATATGCCTAATGATGTACTTCTCAGAATGCAGCCCTGTTGTTAAGACATACTTCTCAGAACATATCCCCACTGTTAAGAACACGTGACTGTACTTGTTTTTTATTGTATATATTAAGGTGGACGACATGTTTTAGTATACATACTCATAGTGAAATGATTACTTCAGTCAAATAAATTAACATATCCACTTCCTCACAGTTCTCTTTTTGTGCACGGTGAGAGCACCTGAAATCTCCTTAGCAATTTTCCAGCATACAACACAGTATTATTAACTACAGTCATCACACCGTACATTAGATTTCTAGACTTATTTATTCTACATAACTGCAACTTTGTACCTTTTGACCAATGTCTCCCCATTTGCCCCACTTCCCCACCCCTGGTAACTGATATTCTACTCTGTTGCTATGTATTCGACCTTTTTAGATGACTTACACATGAGTGAGATTACGCTGTATTCGATCTTTTTAGATATTGGTCTATGCCTGGCTTATTTCACTAAGCATGATGTCCTCCAGGTTCATTCATGGTGTCATAAATGGCAGGATTTCCTTCTTTTTTAAGACTGAATATTATTCTACTGTTTATATATACACCACCATTTCTTTATTCATTCATCCATCTACAGATACTTCAGTTATTTCCTGTCCTAGCTATTGTGAATAATGCTACAATGAACACGGGGATGCAGATATCTCTTTGACATGCTGATTTCATTTCCTTTGGGTATATAATCAGTAGAAGGATTATTGGGTCATATGGTACTTTTATTTTGAATGTTTTGAGGAACCGTCATACTGTTTTCCATAATGGCTACACCAATCTAGATTCCCACCAACAGTGTACAAGGGTTCCCTTTTCTCCCCACCCTCACCAATACCTGTTATCTCTCATATTTTTTATAAAGATCATCACAACAGGTATGAGGTGGTATTTCATTGTGGTTTTCATTTGCATTTACCTGATAATTAGTGATGTTAAGCACCTTTTCAGATACCTGTCAGCTATTTCTATGTCTTCTTTGAAAAATGTATATTCCAGTCCTTTGCCTATTTTAAAAAAGGTTATTTGGTTTTTTTGCTATTGAGCTGTGTTAGTTCCTTATATATTTTGGATATTAACCCCCATAAAAGATATATGGTTTGCAAATATTTACTCCCAATCAATAGGTTGCCTTATCATTTTGGCGATTGTTTCCTCTGCTGTGGCTTCTGCTTTTTAGTTTGATATAGTCCCACTTGCTTATTTTTGCTTTTGTTGCCTGAACTTTTGGTGTCATATCTAAAAATCATTGCCAAGACTAATGTCAAGGAGCCTCTCCCCTGTGTTTTCTTCTACTTTTATGGCTTCTGGTCTTATGTTTAAGTCTTCTGTCCATTTCAAGTTGATTTTTATGTATGGTGTAAAGGTCCAGTTTCATTCTTTTGCATGTGGATATCCAGTTTTCCCAACACGGTTTATTGAAGAGACTATCCTTTCCACATTTTGTATTCTTGGTGCCCATGTGGAAGATAAGTTGATTATATGTGTGGGTTTGTTTCTGGGCTCTACATTCTGTTCCATTTGGCTATGTGTCTGGTTTTATGTTAGCACCATACTGTTTTAATTACTACAGTTTTGTAATATAATTGGAAATTAGGAAGTGTGATGCCTCTAAGTTTATTCCTTCTTGTCAAGATTGCTTTGGCTATTTGGGGTCTTTTGTGATTCCAATTAATATTTTCTATTGCTGTGAAAAATGCTATTGGAATCTTGATAGGGACTGTGTCGAATCTGCTATTGTTTTAGGAAGTACAGAAATCTTGATAATATTAATTCTTCCAATCCATGAAGATGGGACCATCTTTCCACTTATTTGTCTTCTTCAACTTCTTTCATCAATGTTTTACAGTTTTCAGTATACATATCTTTCACCTCCTCAGTTAAATTTATCCCTAAATATTTTATTCTTTTTTATACTATGGTAAATGGGATTGTTTGATTGAGTTCCTTTTTTCAGAAAGTAAATATTCTTTAGTTTGCAGGCATATAGTTTCTGTCACAACTACTCAACTCTGTCACTGTAGCATGAAAACAGCCATAGATTATATGTAAATAATTCTGGCTGTGTTCCAATAATACTTTATTTATGGACAATGAAATTTTAATTTCATATAATTGTCATCTATCACAAAATATTATTCCTCTTCTGTTTTCCCAGACATTAAAAAGGATTTTAGGCCGGGCGCGGTGGCTCACGCCTGTAATCCTAGCTCTCTGGGAGGCCGAGGCGGGCGGATTGCTCGAGGTCGGGAGTTCAAAACCAGCCTGAGCAAGAGCGAGACCCCGTCTCTACTATAAATAGAAAGAAACTAATTGGCCAACTAATATATATAGAAAAAATTAGCCGGGCATGGTGGCGCATGCCTGTAGTCCCAGCTACTTGGGAGGCTGAGACAGAAGGATCGCTTGAGCCCAGGAGTCTGAGGTTGCTGTGAGCTAGGCTGACGCCATGGCACTCACTCTAGCCTGGGCAACAAAGTGAGACTCTGTCTCAAAAAAAAAAAAAAAAAAGGATTTTAAAAAATCCTTAGCACAGGAGCCTTGCAAAAACAGGTGGCATGCTGGATTTGGCCCAAGTGCCATAGACTGCTGACCCCTGCCTCTAGATAATTTCTAAAATCCCTTCAACCTCCAAAGATTTTCAGAATGACACAGCAAAAGAAAGCACCCCTACCAAAAAATGTCCACAACCACCATCACAAACATGCACAGAACTTCCTTCTTCCTCAAACAGTTTTCCTTTTATCTACCAAAATTTCACATCTCTGAGGGAATAACAACAGCAGCAAGGCCTACTTAGGAGATAGCATAAAAACTCTTCATAGAGCTTTTTATGTCTGTTCAGGCAACTTCTATGAATTAAGTTTCCTTGTTCCCATTCACATAAGAAGCTCATTTATCATAACATTGTTGTCATCATGAAACTTAGGCATTGCTTCATAAGTTTTAATTAAGTAGTATGAGATTCCACGCTGCTTGCTGAATAGAGTAAGAATTACAAAGCATTTGCCAAATTCAGGGCAATAAAAACCAATGACTGGCCGGGCGCTGTGGCTCACGCCTGTAATCCTAGCTCTTGGGAGGCCGAGGCGGGCGGATTGCTCAAGGTCAGGAGTTCAAAACCAGCCTGAGCAAGAGCGAGACCCCGTCTCTACTATAAATAGAAAGAAATTAATTGGCCAACTGATATATATATAAAAAATTAGCCGGGCATGGTGGCGCATGCCTGTAGTCCCAGCTACCCGGGAGGCTGAGGCAGAAGGATCACTCGAGCCCAGGAGTTTGAGGTTGCTGTGAGCTAGGCTGACGCCACGGCACTCACTCTAGCCTGGGCAACAAAGCGAGACTCTGTCTCAAAAAAAAAAAAAAAAAAAAACCAATGACTGAATATTAAAAGTTAAGAAAAAACTTCAGAACCAACTCATTTTAAATCATAAAATTAGGAGACAAATGTATAAAGAGACCTTTATCATATTAAGAGTGAATTTACCAAGGATATATTTTACACATATTTAATAGTGAATTATTTCGTTGGCCTGGTTTATTAGAACCTAAAAACTTTAGAAAATTGGTTATGAATCTCTCAGTACTTCTAAGATTCCCAGTCCTATTGTGTCTGTGCACAGAATGGAGACACTATCACACATTTCACACT
Source organism: Microcebus murinus (assembly GCF_040939455.1). NCBI lineage: Eukaryota > Metazoa > Chordata > Mammalia > Primates > Cheirogaleidae > Microcebus > Microcebus murinus. Next base: position 7,798,576 of record NC_134136.1, read on the forward strand.
GCAGCTGGAATACTGAGATAATGTAAAAGAAGTCGAGAAAGTAGAACCCTACTTATTTTCTGCTACTTTACAGTTTCAACTTTTGGTAATTTAATAGTCTTACTCTTTATGTTCACTAATGTAGACTTGGAAGAGAACCCACAAGCACATTTCTTAACTCTCAGTTCCATGCCTGGACAATCTGAATTAGTAGTAGACCTGCCACTTTGTTTCATTATATTTTTCTATAATGCTAGTTTGTTTGTTGCTTTTTATGTATATGTCAAATTGCCACTGATGACTAAATTACCTGGAAAATTACCCTAAACTCATACAAAATAGCATTTTCATTTACTTGGATCATTCTAGAAGGCTCACTATGCAGGTCATATCCCAAACACATTGGTTTTCTTTATAAGCATTCCAGTAAAGTCTGATAATAGGTGGTCTTTTGGTAGGACATACTAATCATAATCTGCTTATAACAGAGGTGTAGACAAAGAGAATATTGATGTAAACACAAACCCAACGCTGGGGCTTACAAATGATACTTAATGAGTTCCTGCTTAATACTAGATGGAAAAGGTATTTAAAGAAGATATTTGGTTCTGTAAATTTTAAATTCCTTTCAGCTTATCCCTATCTAGTATTTTTCTAGCAGGCTGAAAGTTCATTTCTGTTATAGAGGTAGGTAAACACAGGCATTTCAGGCAATTTCTGATAGCAATCTGCCACTCTCCTCAACATGGGTGTTTTCTCTTTATCTCATTGCTACCCTGTTTTTTGTTTTTCTCTTTTTATATGTTCATTGATTTCTTTTTCTTCTGCATATTTTTTAATTGTTAGTTTAGTATTGCTAACGGTACTCAAGCCTGAAAGGTTTCTAACCACTACCCCATTATCTCCTCACGGTCTAATTGAACAGACATGATATAGAATGCAACTGTGTATTTCTGATAACACTATTATTGCCCAAAACAACTGAATTAGCTCCTCAAATGGAAAAAAGGGACTTTTTCAAAAGATACTACAAACCCATCCTCTTCTATCAAAACGTACACATTAAAAAAAGTCTGAATTTTGCTCCCTCTCATTTTTCCTCAGGTATATTTGAGCCCTAAAAACCTATCAGTTGTTTTCCAAAAATATCTACTCTTCTTTGCAACTGCACTTCAAAAATTCCTAAGGTGAGCATAATTCATACGATAGCTAGAATACTTGTTTTCACATAATGCCAGGAAGAAAACTGACAGCTCTCCTGGAAGCATTTTAAGAGTCATCTCTTTTTTCAAAAGCTGCACCTAGAGCCTTCAAGTCACTCTAGAATGTTTCAAGAGTAAACAAACTCTGCTCTAAATTCATACCAAACTTTTTAAACTGCACTCAACTGCTGCAATACAACAAAAAGGGTTTTATCTTGCACACTGTACACAACAAAAATTTTAAATACTTGATCCTTACACTTTAGAAGTTTATAATCTACAACTGACAGATGCAGGCATAAAGGTTACATCAAGACAAATGCTATGGTAAGATAATATCTTGACTGCCTTCCTACCATTATCCACCCCCAAAAACCTTCAATTTTAGTTCATTCCTGTAGATGCTTAGTCTAGAACAGTATACCAGATTCACGTAAGGCCAGGGTAGTTAGTATTTTATCACTTTTCATATTTTCATTTTGATCTTATTTTGCTAAGGTATTTTTACATTATACAACAATGTGGATTAGTAACAGCTATTCTATAATTATGTTTAATAAGAACAGCAGCGGCTACCATTCACTGAACACGTACTATTTGGCTGGCCTAACATCCAATAGTACATTATCTCATTTCATTCTCACTGCAATCCTACAAGGTAGGTACTGTTGTTAATAGTATTATCATTCCCATTTTACAGATTAGAAAATGAGACTCCTAGAGGCTAACTTGCTCAAATTCACACAGCCAGTAAGTGGTGGAATGGAACTATCCATTCCTAACACTATTAATACTAACAATATTAGCAGTGTCACTGGACCTAGTGAATTTACTGTCATCTTGCTGACTGATAACCTTGAAATGTCTAAGTTGATTTTTCTATTGTTAACAAGGCACACATGATTTTGTTTGGTTTTTGGTAGAAGTATCAATAAAATAGTGATGTTAAAAATACTGGAGTGATGTCACCAAAAATGACAGAGTATGATGGAACTCCAAAAATTCAGCTCTCCACTAAAGCAATTAAGCTGGCAAAAATGGTCAGATCTGAATCAATTTTTTTCAGAACTCTGGAATCTAATGAAAAACTAACAACAATCAAGGGAACGTATAATGAAAAAAGAAGTTGCTAAATTTCAGAAGAGAGTATTAGGACATTTGTGCTCACTAACATATCATGCCTTCATTCCCCCAAGGGGATGGCAGCCCACATTCTTGGTATAGCTTGCTGGTACCACAGGGGGAAATGTGGACCTTGTTCTCAAAGAACTGTAGTTGTACATTTTGACTTGTCTGGTGGCTCTCTGAAGGACTGGCTCAAGGGCTTACTTTGTTTTGTACCCATCAGAACTCTCTTAGGACTAGAATGGCCTTCCACTGGGTCCTTTGTTGAAAGCATTTAAGACATATACCTGGGGCAAGGGATAATAGACCCACAAGACAGGCAAGCAGGCTGGGCGCGGTGGCTCACTCCTGTAATCCTAGCACTCTGGGAGGCCAAGGCAGGCGGACTGCTCCGATTGCTCAAGGTCAGGGATTGCTCAAGGTCAGGAGTTCGAAACCAGCCTGAACAAGAGCGAGACCCCGTCTCTACTATAAATAGAAAGAAATTAATTGGCCAACTAATATATAGAGAAAAACTTAGCCGGGTATGGTGGTGGCGCATGCCTGTAGCCCCAGCCACTCGGGAGGCTGAGGCAGGAGGATCGCTTGAGTCCAGGAGTTTGAGGTTGCTGTGAGCTAGGCTGACGCCACAGCATTCACTCTAGCCTGGGCAACAAAGTGAGACTCTGTCTCAAAAAAAAAAAAAAAAAAAGACAGGCAAGCAGCAGACAGAGTAAAACGCCTAGTAAGAGGCTGGGGAAGGAGATACATGGGAGAATAAGAGCTTTGAAAATGGAAACATTAGGTATGAAAAGGAGTAACAGTTAAATAAAAGAACACAGAAGCGAAGGTATTAACATCTATTTAACATGAGGCTGAAGAAGAGAAAAAATTAAAATGGAGAAAAAGAAATATTAACAAAAATAAGAAATTAAATGTGCTAAAATTATAGATGAAAGAGTTCATATTGAAACAGCCCATAGAGTGCCAAGGGAGTAAGAAAAAAAACTATCACCTGGACATATTCACTCAGAAATTTAAAAACATCAAAGTAAAATAATATATTCTAAAAGAATGTAAAAAGAACAAATTAACATATCAAGTATAAAGAATCAGATGGACATTAGACTTTTCAACAAATACACTGGATGCAAAAGAAAATGGAGGATTTTCAAAGCATTGAAAGAATGTTGAAGCTACAATTTTATATCCAACTAAATTGCCCCTAAAACATGATGACATGCTGGTTACAATTTTACATAGGTCTGTTCAGTTTGTAAAAAATCGTCAAGTCATATACTTATGATATTTACATTCTTCTGCACACATATGTCAATAATGGAATTTAAAAAGCATATGATGAGGCCGGGCGCTGTGGCTCACGCCTGTAATCCTAGCTCTTGGGAGGCTGAGGCGGGCGGATTGCTCAAGGTCAGGAGTTCAAAACCAGCCTGAGCAAGAGCGAGACCCCGTCTCTACTATAAATAGAAAGAAATTAATTGGCCAACTGATATATATATAAAAAATTAGCCGGGCATGGTGGCGCATGCCTGTAGTCCCAGCTACCCGGGAGGCTGAGGCAGAAGGATCACTCGAGCCCAGGAGTTTGAGGTTGCTGTGAGCTAGGCTGACGCCACGGCACTCACTCTAGCCTGGGCAACAAAGCGAGACTCTGTCTCAAAAAAAAAAAAAAAAAGCATATGATGGGGGACATGGCAGGGCAGTATATTTTTCCAAATTCTCACATTAACAACTGTCAGCATGACTAGATAAAACTGACAACAGAACCTATGAACAACATTTACAACAAAATTAGGATATAAGAAATCCTCTTGAATCTCAAAATGCAAGCACATGGAGAGAAACCACCAACACCCATATTATCTACATAATATCAGCAATTCTGTAGTAATAAGCAGAAGGCATATGCAGACCTGAGACAAGGAGAGTATCCAAATAGCCAGTAAGTACTCAGAGGAAAACACAGTGGTCAGTTAGGAACAGTAGATGAAACTGGAAGAGCTTCTGTCCATCCCAACAGTGGATGAAAGCAAGGAGTCTGAGATAATAAGGTCTGAAGGAGTTGGAACACTCTAGCCCCATGAACTCTCAGAATTGACTAGTGAAGGCTCTCTTTCAGGACACTAATGAGAAACTGCTAGAAATGGAATTAACGCATGACAAGGACAACAGAAAAGAAGGTCTAAAAAAAAGTAAGGGAAGGAGAGATAAGATATCAGGGAAAACAATCTAAAACAACACAAAGGGGAGCTCTGGGAAGTTAGAAAAGGTACTTGAACCAAGTCTCTGTCTAAAAGTTCAAGACATTTTACATAAAAATGAGCAACAGAAAAGTATCGAGGTCAAATCCCACACAAAGTTAGTATACAAAATACAAAATAAAGAGAACGACAGCCCTATACTATAGACAAGAAAAACAAAACCAGAAAGCATGCTTTTAAAGCAGATCAAAAGTATATATTTCAATGGCCGGGCGTGGTGGCTCACACCTGTAATCCTAGCACTCTGGGAGGCCGAGGCGGGTGGATTGCTCGAGGTCAGGAGTTCGAAACCATCCTGAGCAAGAGCGAGACCCCCATCTCTACTATAAATAGAAAGAAATTAATTGGCCAACTAATATATAGAGAAAAAAATTAGCTGGGCATGGTGGCGCATGCCTGTAGTCCCAGCTACTTGGGAGGCTGAGGCAGTAGGATTGCTTGAGCCCAGGAATTTGAGGTTGCTATGAGCTAGGCTGATGCCATGGCACTCACTCTAGCCTGGGCAACAAAGTGAGACTCTGTCTCAAAAAATATATATATATATATAAACTATTTCAAAATAAGCTAAAAACCAATTAAAAGCAAATAAATTCAACAAATGATGTCTTACAAAAAGAAAAAGGTGAAAAGGAAGAAAGAATTAAAAATGAAAAAGAAAGACAAAAAAGGATTCAAGAGAAAGTGACATAATTAAAGATAGGCAAAGATGATCCAAAATATAACTAATACACGTCCCTGAAGAAGGAAAGTAAAGTATACTTCTTGATTTCAAAACTTACTACAGGGCCGGGCGCTGTGGCTCACGCCTGTAATCCTAGCTCTTGGGAGGCCGAGGCGGGCGGATTGCTCAAGGTCAGGAGTTCAAAACCAGCCTGAGCAAGAGCGAGACCCCGTCTCTACTATAAATAGAAAGAAATTAATTGGCCAACTGATATATATATAAAAAATTAGCCGGGCATAGTGGCGCATGCCTGTAGTCCCAGCTACTCGGGAGGCTGAGGCAGAAGGATCACTCGAGCCCAGGAGTTTGAGGTTGCTGTGAGCTAGGCTGACGCCACGGCACTCACTCTAGCCTGGACAACAAAGCGAGACTCTGTCTCAAAAAAAAAAAAAAAAAAAAAAAAAACTTACTACAAAACTGTAGTAATTAAGACAAAAGGGTATTGGCACAAAGATAGCAATACAGATCAATGGAATAGAACTGAGAGTCCGGAAAGAAACAATTGCATTTTTGGTCAACTTATTTTTGACAAGAGTGCTAAGAAAATGAAATGGGAGAAAGAATAATCTTTTCAACAAATAATACTGCAACAACTGGATACCCATGTGCAAACCCCCTTCAAAATGGATTGCATGCCAAATTGTAAGAATATGAAATACAAGACTTTTAGAAGAATTATTTCTCTCAGGAGAATTTTTTTCATGATCTTTGGTTAAGCAAAACCTTCTTAGAGAAGATACCAAAAGCATTAGCAATAAAAGTAAAAAAAAAAGAAAGATAAATTGGATTTAATCAGGATTTAAAACTATTGTTCTTCAAAAAATACTGTCAAGAAAGTGAAAAGGCAACACACAGAACAAGAGAAAACACTTGCAAATGATATTGATATCTCTCTAGTAAGGAATTTGAATCTAAAATATATAAAGAACACTTATAGCACAACAATAAAAAATAACCCAATTAAAAATTAGAAAAGATCCAATAAACACTTCTCCAGAAAAGCTCATGAAAAGATGCTCAACATTATTAGTCATTAGGAAAATGCAAATCAAAACCACAACAAAACTTCACTTCACATACACTAGTATGGCTAAAAGAAAAAAAAAAAGACAGACATTAACAAGCTTTGACAAGGATGTAGAGAAGTTGGAACCATATTCACACACACACACACACACACACACACACACACTCCAATAGAAGAAAAAAAGTATGTATTTTGCAGTTGTTAGGTACATATACACAATGTGTATACACATATACATATATACACATATACATGTACACATATAAAATCAAACTTGGTGATTATTAATATGTTGTTTAAATCTGTATTTGTGGGTTTTGGCTGCTTTAATTTCTTTTCTTTTTAATTAAGCCTTAATAAAAGCTCTTTATAGGATTTTCCAAACCAGATATTAATACTGGTGGGAAATGAGGAATACCTTTTATATCACTTTGCAGCTATTAGCAAGTAATCTGACATATAGGATGGCTTTTTAACTGGTCACCATATTCCTTCCTATACAAGTCTGGGTATACATTGAAATCCTCCGGGAGCTTTTAAAAAAAATACAGCTCCTGGACACTATCCCAGACTTGCTGAACAAGAATCTTCAGGGATGTGATACAGGGATCTGAAACTATTTTTAAAGACCCCAAGGTGTTTCTGATGCAACCAGACCAGGTTCACATTCGTGAACCACTGTCTATCCACCACTGAAGATTAATTCTTCCTAAAACAACCCTTAAAACCCTTGGTCCTCCTGCTCAAAATCCTCTAATAGCTCCCTACTAACTGTAAGACCCTTGGAATTGGATTCAAGTTCTTTGCTGATCTGATACCAATTGCCCTTTTCAGTCATATCTCCATCAGCTTTATGTCAAACTTTCAAACTGATATATTCATTATCCTTCAAACATACTTTGTACTTTTTCTGACATCGGTTCTCTTGCCAAGAATGTCTTCTCCCTTTCTGTTTATCTAAAAATCCAATTTATCCCTCAACAACTCGCTCAAAATTCTAACTCCTTCTAAATATTAAAAACAATTGATCTCATGGAGACAGAGTAGAATGACAGTTACCAGAGCCTGAGAAGCGTAGTGGGGAAGAAGGGATAAAGTGGGGATGGTTAATGGGTATAAAAATATAGTTAGATAGTTCTATAGAAATGAACAATATTTGATAGCACTACAAAGTTACTATAATCAACAATAAGTTAGAATATACTTTAAAATAACTAAAAGAGTGGAATTGGAATGTTCCTAACACTAAGAAATGTTAAATCCCTGAAGTGATAGATATTCCAGTTACCCTGATTTGATTAATTCACATTGTGTGCCTGTAGCAAAACATAGTATCTACCCTATAAAGATACATACTATTATGTACCCATAATTAAAAATTTTAAAAAATTATACCTCCTTCCCAAATCTTTTCCACATCACTCTCTTCTCTAAGCCTAAAGTAACTCTGCCTCCTGAGAGTACCTGTTTACATAAGTCACTGATCAATTAATTGTGTGATCTCTTCTACTATGGTTCTGAACTATTCTTTAAATCTTTTTTATTTTAATTTAGGTTTAAATTTGTACTAAATTGTATATAATTAGGCTATATACTCAATGAAGGCGGGTAGCATGTCTTATACTTCTTTATAACTACCATACCAAATTTCATGTCTCACAGAGGAAATGCACATATAAACACTGATTTAATTCCTTTCTACCTGGAAAGTCTCTCTCACTTCTATAGATAACTAGGATAAAAGGTTAAGATAAGACTGGGAATGAAGGTGGGAGAAACTTCTTGCTTCCATGAGATCACATTTCTGGCCTCGTTCTGATACCTTCTTTAATTTAATGCAGGCAGGATGTGGAAAAGATAAGAAAAGGCATCCAGAGTCAAAAATAAAATTAGAAGAGAACAGAAACCAAGACCAAAGTGCTTCTCTCATCTTCTCTCCTTTTCTGCCACCAAATCCCCGTATTCTTCTTAACTTTCTCCATGAGCTATCAGAGTTGGGGAATGAAGTAGAAGCTATATCACCAGGGTATAATCTCGTAAGGTTAAAAAAGCCACTTTAACCCTTATGTCTTCAGGATGCAGAGCAGAGCACAGGAGAAACAAGCCAAAGTCATCCCTGGCCAGCATGTTAGCATCTTTTAATTCTAAGCCAAGCCTCACAACCAGAAAGCAGCTCAGGTTCTGACAGCTGCTTCCTTGAGAAACTTAAAGGCTACAGGAAAGGAGAAACAAAAATTGGGTTCTTAAACTATGTATTTACTGTAATATACTATAGCATCACAAAAATGAAAATGGGGTTCATTGTAGAAAATTTACAGAGATGAATACAGAGATACAGATAATACAGAGACGAATGTAGAAAACAGTAGTCAGCCATTATCCTACCACCCAGAAATAATGTTTTTACCTTTGGGTGTACTTTCTTTTAATCTTTTTTTCTTGCATATTTTTTTTCAAAAATAATTACAATTATTTGGCCTATTGAATTTTATATGTTGCTTTTCACACTGAATATTATATCATATGCATTTTCCCCATCATTAAATATTTTTGGAAAACATCAGTTCTGGCATCAGTGAACTGATGGCAAAACCATAATTTCTACTGATGGCATAACCATAATTTCTTTAACCACTCCTAGTGTTTGTTAGATATAAAAGTTGTTTTTTCTCTGGGAGGCCGAGGCGGGTGGATTGCTCAAGGTCAGGAGTTCAAAACCAGCCTGAGCGAGACCCCATCTCTACCATAAAAATAGAAAGAAATTAATTGGCCAACTAATATATATAATATAAAAATCAGCCGGGCATGGTGGCTCGTGCCTGTAGTCCCAGCTACTCAGGAGGATCGCTTGAGCCCAGGAGTTTGAGGTTGCTGTGAGCTAGGCTGACGCCACGGCACTCACTCTAGCCTAGGCAAGAAAGCGAGACTCTGTCTCAAAAAAAAAAAAAAAAAAAAAAAAGTTGTTTTCAACTTTTACCATTACAAATAATACAGTAAAGAATATCCTTGCATTCATTTATAAACTTTTATACATTTTCCTGATTGTCCTTAGGAGAAATTCTTAGAAGAACTGGTGGGTCAAAGGGAATGTATTTTCTTTTTCAAGGTTTTCAATCCATTCTGACAAATCGCCCTACAGAAACGCTATGCCTACTTACATTACGAGTAGCAGTGAATAAGAGTCATTTCACTACAGCAACACTGGGGTGAGTGTGTATAATGTGTTTACTATTGACAAACAAATTGAAAAAGATTTTGCTGCTGTTTTTAACTCACATTTCTTTGATTTTTAAAATGAAGTTGGGCATTTTTTTCATATACTTATTGACTATTCATCCAGTATTTCTTTTTCTATGAATGGCCTGTTCACCTCCTTATCTATCTTTCAATTGAGTTTTTGGTCATTCTAAAAAAATTCCTTTGTGCAAATTCTTTTCTTTATAATTTTAAAAATGTATAACTTAGTAATATATATTTCTTTATAAAAAGCCAAAATTGGCCGGGCGCTGTGGCTCACGCCTGTAATCCTAGCTCTTGGGAGGCCGAGGCGGGCGGATTGCTCAAGGTCAGGAGTTCGAAACCAGCCTGAGCAAGAGCGAGACCCCGTCTCTACTATAAAATAGAAAGAAATTAATTGGCCAACTGATATATATATAAAAAATTAGCCGGGCATGGTGGCGCATGCCTGTAGTCCCAGCTACTCGGGAGGCTGAGGCAGAAGGATCACTCGAGCCCAGGAGTTTGAGGTTGCTGTGAGCGAGGCTGACGCCACGGCACTCACTCTAGCCTGGGCAACAAAGCGAGACTCTGTCTCAAAAAAAAAAAAAAAAAAAAAAAAAAAAAAGCCAAAATTTGCCTCCCTATAACACTTTCTATATCTCACAGTTTTAACCTTTTTTTTAAATTTTAATTTATAATTTCTTTTTTTAATTCAGGATATTATGGGGGTACAAGGTTATCAATTCTTTATTGGCTTTATATGTGATGAATATTTATCTTTTTATGTCATCTTTGACAAACACATGTACTGTTACATCATGTCGCTTTGTTCTTATGCTTAGAAAATCCTTTCCTTACCCTGGGAGCAGATAAATGGTCATATCATTTCTTTTCATTAAGATTTATCATATTTAATCATTAATCCATTCACAGTTTATTTTGATATATGTATAAAGTAAAGATCTAACTCTTCTTTTTTCCCCTGATTTGAAATTTGAAGAATTTTTCAAACATTAAATTTATATTTGGGTCTGTTTCAACATTTGATATTTGGTCTCAGTAATCTGTCTATTCATATGTCAGTATCACACTGTTTATTTTTACTTTGAGACAAGGTCTCACTATGTTGCCCAGGCTAGACTCGAATTCCTGGATTCAAGGGATCCTCCCACCTCAGTCTTCCAAGTAGCAGGGTCTACAGGTGTGTACCACCACACCCAGCTTCACGTTGTTTACTTTGTAATATAGTCTAATACCTGGATAGAATAAGTTTCTCCTTCCAAACACACCTGCAGTACTCTTCTATAAAATTTTCTTGGCTTCTCTCACTAGTTTATTCTTCCAGAGATGCTATTAAAATAATTTTGTCAAGGTCCCATCAAGAAATCCTATAGAAGCCGGGCGCGGTGGCTCACGCCTGTAATCCTAGCACTCTGGGAGGCTGAGGCGGGCGGATTGCTCGAGGTCAGGAGTTCGAAACCAGCCTGAGCAAGAGCAAGACCCCGTCTCTACTATAAATAGAAAGAAATTAATTGGCCAACTAATGTATATATATATAAAATTAGCCGGGCATGGTGGCGCATGCCTGTAGTCCCAGCTACTCGGGAGGCTGAGGCAGAAGGATTGCTTGAGCCCAGGAGTTTGAGGTTGCTGTGAGCTAGGCTGACGCCACGGCACTCACTCTAGCCTGGGCAACAAGCGAGACTCTGTCTCAAAAAAAAAAAAAAAAAAAAGAAAAAAAGAAATCCTATAGAAATTGATTGGATTCCATTAAATCTATTAATTAATCTGGGGAGCACCAATATTAATATAATATTAAATAATCTAGTATTTTCTCATTTATTAAAAACTTCTTTTTTGTACTTTGGAAAACTTATATAGATTTGGTCATATAGATCTTAAAAATTCTATATAAATTTATTGCTAATATGTATATGTACATTGTGAGAGTCCCCTCTATATTTTCTACAAAATAAGGGACATCTTCACAATGCATTACAGTATGTAGAACTTTTGTACTAGCCTATAGATTATAAATTTATAGATTAACACACTGTCATGTGAGTTGTATTTAACTCATATTAGTTTTGAGCCTGGAATTTCATGAAGCAAAACCTGAGCAAAACCCTGCAGTTAGTTTGTGAAAATCTTGATGTTCTTATTGTTACAATTAATATTGACAAATTAATGCTAAAAATGTACATTAAATTAATAGGAGTCAATAAATTTCATTTTTCATTAAATTAGAAAGGATTGTTTTGTTTCCAAAGTTTTTATTCTATTTTTGTAATAAAACACCGTGGCCCCAAGGAAAAATTTTTTCTCTAGTGCGGCAGTTGATGTGTTAAAAGCTTATATGTATAAATCTGCCCAGATACCATCTATAAGAATCACTTGAAGAGCCTTTTAAGAATACATTCTCCCCCAACTCCCACCCCTAGGCAATATTCCTTCCTGAAACACCTGAATACCTCATAAGTATCTAAGAATAGGTTGCTATGATTACTAAGATTATGGGCTTCCTAACATGACCCAGAAAGCCCTGCATAATTAGGCCTCCTCCTACCTCTCCAGCCTTCTCTTATAGCACCTTACTGTGTACTATATACTCCCAATCATCAAAGTTGTTGTATATGTGTTTCCCTCTGCCTCGAATTCTCTTCCTTTACTTCTTTGCCTCGTTAACTCTTACTCATCCTCCAGATGTTAGCTCAGGGATCACTATCTCTAACTTTTATGATAAAGTCAAATCTCCTTACTAGTGAGTTTCATGACAGCATGCATCTCTCAGTATAGTACCTGTCACCTTTTCAATTTTGCATTGTAATTTTTTGTCATCATTTAATGTCTGAATCTGTATCTCCCCATCCGTTTGATCCATGAAGAGAAAGACCAAGTCTTTTTCTCTCTGTGATCCCACAACCTATACTTTCTGGCTCACAGTATAGTCTTTCTATGAGTATTTGTCAAATTTTTCTTTTTTTAGAGACAAGGTCTCATTCTCTGTCACCCAGGCTGGAGTGCACTTGTACAATAATAGCTCATTGCAGCCTTGAACTCCTAGGCTTAAGCAATCCTCCTGCCTCAGCCTCCCAAGAAGCTGGGACTACAGGTGCTGTATCACCACACCCGGCTAACATTTTATTATTTTTTCTAAAGACAGGATCTTGCTATGTTGCCTAGGCTGGTCTTGAACTCCTGGCCTCTCAAAGTTCTCGGATTACAGGTGTGAGACACTGCGCCCAGCCTGTATTTGTCACATAAACAGCTAAAAGAACAAAGAGTAAATCTGAGGTAACTTGTTATTTCTGTTACTAGCAATTCTCTTTCAAACTTGGCTCAACTTTTCAGTTAGTTTTAAATGTCGTGATGACAGAGAACCCCAGGAAAGAAGAATATGACAGCTCCATCTATTCCTGAATTTCTCTCTAGATTTTCATTTCTCAGTTCTTAGGTAAGAATCCAAGGAAGAATTGAGCAAGGGTTAACATACATAATAAAAGTCTGAAGTGAACTGAATTTAAAAATTCTAGGCCCAGTGCAGTGGCTCACGCCTATAATCCTAGCACTCTGGGAGGCCAAGGCAGGAGGATTGCTTGAGGTCAGGAATTCGAGACCAGCCCAAGCAAGAGTGAGATCCCGCTGCTACCAAAAATAGAAAAAATTAGCCAGGCATGGTGGCGCATGCCTGTAGTCCCAGCTACTCGGGAGGCTGAGGCAGGAGGATCGCTTGAGCCCAGGAGTTTGAGGTTGCTGTGAGCTAGGCTGATGCCACAGCACTCTAGCTGGGGCAACAGAGTGAGACTCTGTCTCAATAATAATAATAATAAAGTGGTGTTTTTGTCCCCATCAAGTTAAATTCCTGTAATTTAAAGAACTGTCCTGACTAAATTTTGGTGCTCTTTATTCTAAGAAATTATGGAGATAGATGGTAGTTTGATTTTTTTATTCCCCTCATTAGACAGATTAAAAATTGGCAACTCTACATTGGTCACCAAAATTTCATTTTTTTCAATTAGACCGTAGGTGCAAAGCTCAGAACCACTGACTAAGAGTGAGGAATTAGGGCCTGACACCAGCACTCTCTGAGAGGCCTTGGGGACATGCAGAACACATCACTGTCTGCACTGAGCGTCTTGTCACCTGGAAATGAAGGCCAGCATGTCTGACACCACATGCTCTGTGGAGCCTGTTTGGAACTCAAGGTGTAGGTTTCTATGATTCTGGATGTAAAAAAATCTAAACCATGGCATGGGGAAGACATGAAGATATATTTATGGTACAAAATCTCTTTATCTTAAAACTGTAACTTCTGAGTGTCTCATTTGTTATTTGAATTAATTATGAAAGAACTTCAAATATGAAATAAGGAAAGAGAAAAGGAGTAGGTGCTCTTATGGTAAAAAGTCCTCCTTCCTAGAAAATTTAAAGATTTCTCAATTGCAGTTGAAATTTAAAATTTTTTAAAAGTAGAGATACACTGCTTACAATATATATATTTAAAAAATGACTGTGTCAGTGAGAAAGGTTAGAAGTGAGGTTGGAGTATGTTTTAAAGCTCATCAGAAGCCAGGTGTGGTGGCTCACCTCCTGTAATCCTAGCACTCTGGGAGGTCAAGGAGGGAGCATTTCTTGAGCTCAGAAGTTTGAGACCAGCCTGAGCAAGAGTGAGACCCCGTCTCTACTATAAATAAAAAGAAATTAATTGGCCAACTAAAAATATATAGGAAAAAATTAGGCAGGCATGGTGGCACATGTCTGTAGTCCCAGCTATTTGGGAGGCTGAGGCAGGAGGATTGCTTGAACCCAGGAGTTTGAGGTTGCTGTGAGCTAGGCTGACGCCACGGCACTCTAGCTGGGGCAACAGGATGAGACTCTGTCTCAAAAACAAACAAACAAAAAATACTAAGATGATATAGTGGGATAAACATTCTACTAGAAGTTAGAAGCTTGATTCTAACCCTGTTTCATTCATTATCTTGTTATGCTATCAGCCATGTGATTTTTCAGTTTTTCACTTGTAAAATTAGTAAAACGGAATAGCTTACTCCTAAAGTCTTTTCTAATGCCAAATCTGATAAATCTATGACTCATGTGTAATTACTTCACGTAGTTAAAAAAAGCAACTGCCTTTGCTGGCAATTAAAACATTAGTTAACAAGCCATTTGAAATGCCATCCAAAAGTAAACACAGTTTACTTAAATGAAATTTGGATTGAATACAGTATTTGGCCTTCCCATATGACTATCACTGAAATCTCAGTTTTATTCACTAAAATTCTATTTTTTAAGTAAAATTCTCACATGAAGTCCTTGTGCAATTTCAAGTTTAGAAAATCAAAATTAAAAGTAAACTTATTAAAAGACATTACATAATTGTACATGTTTTCAGCCCTTGTAATGAATTTAAATATATTACAATAGGAAGTCCTATGAGTAATAACCTGGAAACCATATTAGCTCTAAAAAAAAATTACTTTCTATTCACGGAGTTTTTCTATCATATGTGCCAACCTAAATTATTAAAGTACTAATATAAAGTTAAAGTGAAGGATTTTTAAAAAACACTAACATGGTGATGGCTCAGATACAGGTGAATTTAAATATTACAAATAAACTAAGTAGGTTCAGAGAAGAGTAAATAATCAAGTTTAGTTATAAATCCGATAATTTTGGATTTATTTCTAGAAAGCAAGGATGGTTCAACAGACGAAAATCAATCAATATAACACATCACATTCATGGAATGAAGGACAAAAACCACATGTTCATCTCAATTGATGCAGAAAAAGCATTTGACAAAATCCAACACCCTTTCATGATAAAAATGTTCAAAAGACTAAGAATAGAAAAAAAAACTACCTCAACATAATAAAGATGACATATGAAAAGCCCATAGCTAATATCATACACAACAGTGAAAGACTGAAAGCTTTTTCTTATAGATAAGAAACAAGGTAAGGATGCCCACTCTTGCCACTTCCATTCAACATAGTATTGGATGTCCTAACCAGAACAATTAGGCAAGGAAAAAAAGGCATCCAAACTGGACAAGAAAAAAGTAAAATTATCTGTGTCTACAGATAGCATGATCTTGTATGTAAAAAACTCTAAAGATTCCTCAAAAAAAAACAACTGTGAAAATAAATGAATTCAGTAATGTTGCAGGATACAAAATCAATATGCAAAAGTCAATTGTATTTCTATACACCAACAATGATTTTGTAAGGAAAATAATCCATTTACAATAGCATCAGAAAGAATAAAATACTGAGGAATAAACTTAACCAAGGAAAAAGACTTGTATGCTGAAAATTATACATTATTGAAAGTAATTGAAGACACAAATAAATGGAAAAACATCCTACACTCATGGGTTGGAAGACTTCATATTGTTAAACTGTCCATATAACCCATAGATATCTATGCAATCCCTATCAAAATGCCAATGGCATTTTTTGCAGAAATAGGAAAAAAAATCATAAATTTTATATAGAATCTAAAAGGACCTCGAATAGCTAAAACAATCCTGAAAAGAACAGAGGTGAAAGCCTACACTTCTAGATTTCAAAACATATTACAAAGCTACAGTAATCAAAACAATGTGGTAATGGCATAAAAACATATAGACCAATGAAACAGAAGATATGTCCCAGAAATGATGCTTGTGCATATGGTGAAAATAATCTTTGACAAGAGTGTGAAGACCACTTAATGGGGAAAGAACAGTCTCTTCAACAAATTGTGCTAGGAAAAATGGACATCCATATATAAAACAATGAAGTTGGACTCTTATCTCATACCATGTACAAAAATAGACTCAAAATGGATTAAAGACTAAATGTAATATCTAAAACTATAAAACTTCTAGAAGAAACATAGGGAAAAGCTTCATGACACTGGATTTGGCACTGATTTCTTGGATATGATACCAAAGCACAGGCAGCAAAAGCAAAAACAAACCAATGAGACTACATCAAACTTACAATATTCTGCACATCAAAGGAAGCAATCCACAAAGTGAAATGACAACCCAAGGAATGAGAGAAAAGATATGCAAATCATATATCTGTAAGGAATTAATATCCAGAATAAAGAACTCCTACAACAAAAAAACAACTCAATTTAAAAATGGGCAAAACATTTGAATATATATTTCTCCAAAGACATATAAATGATCAATAAGCATATAAACAGAGAGAAATGCATATTAAAACCACAATGAGAAAAAAAAGAAAAGTGAGATGCCTTGAGCAAAAATTGTTTAAAAAATCCACAATAAAATACCACTTCGTACCGGTTAGGGAGGCTATTCTCAGAAAGTAAAAAGAATTGGCAAAGATATGGAAAAATTGAACCCTTGTATATGGCTGGTAAAATATAAAATAGGGCAGTGGCTGTGGAAAACACTATGGTAGTTCCTCAAAAAATTAAAAATAGGATAACAATATGATCTAGCCATTCCACTTCTGGGTATACACTCAGAAGAATTTAAAGCAGGTACTCAGACAGATATTTGTATACCATGTTCATAGCAGCATTAGTCACAATAGCCAAATTGTGGAAGAAATCCAAATGTCCACTGACAGATGAATAAACAAAATGTATGTTCAGATGAGTAAACAAAATGCATACAATGGAATATTCTTCAGCCTTAAAAAAGGAAGGAAATTCTGACACATGCTACAACATGGATGAATCTTGAAGACATTAAGTGGAATACACCCATCACAAAAAGACAACTACTATATGATTCCATTTATATGAGGTATCTAGAATTGTCAAATTCATCAAGACAGAAAACATAATTGTGGTTGCTAGCAATTGGGGAAAAGGGGGAATAGGAATACTCATTTATCACTTCTTCATCTGGAAAATCTTCCCTGACCTCTCTAAACTGAAGATGGTTTCCCACCTTTGGGATAGCATAAAATCTTGCACATGGCTCATGAACCCACTTATCATACCTGATTTAAATTGTTCACTTACAGATCTGTCTTCTCCTCTAATTTGTGACTTTCTGAAGGGCAAGGCTATGTCTCCTTCATGGTTGTAGCCCCAGTGCCTAGTACAATATCTGCCAAATGGCAGGTGCCCAATAAATGTTTGTTAAAAGACTGGTGGCATATTCTTTTTGTAAATGTGGAGCTGTGTTAAGTGGTGATTAAACTCTAGAAACAGAGTATAGTATGATTTTACTAATTTTATATGTATGACAATATTCCAAGCTAATAATACATAAAAATTTGTTTCAAAGATAGCTTTACAATAGGTTTATTTAAATAGATTTATTCTAGCTATTTATCAAAGCAATAGATTACAGATGCTGTGAGTGGAAAATCATACAAACTCAGTGCTTTTTCCTATTATCTCACTCCCAACAACAATCAACACAGAAGATTTCTGTGACCCTAAAATATGTAGAGATTTCTCCCCACCAGCAAGCAAGCAATCAATTCTCCAGCTGACACCAGCTGGGTATCCTCAAATTCAGTGCCAACACTACCTGGTAGTGTGAGATTCCACAGTTTGAGGGCTCAGTCCATAAGACTGCCACCCCTCCTTCGGCCATTCCCATTGGCCTTCAGACACCAGTTGCAAGTCTGGGCTTCCAGAACTTCTGACTAACCAGCTTCATGTTGGGGCTCCCACAACCCCCTCGCGGGGTTCAATTAATTTGCTAGAGTGGCTCACAGAACTCAGGGAAACACTTAAGCTTACCGATTTATTACAAAGGATATTTTAAAGGATACAAATAAACAGCCAGATGAAGAGACACATAGGGCAAGGTCTGGAAGGGTTCCAAGTACAAGAGCTTCTGTGACTGAAGAGCTGGGGTGTGCCACCCTCCCCCGCACATGGATGAATTCTTGTTCACCTTCCTGTAAGCCTCCACATCTCCAAACCCTGTCTTTTTGAGTTTTTATGGAGGCCTCATTACATAGGCAAGATTGATGGTGACCAGCTTAATTTTCAGCCCCACTCCTCTTCCCTGGAGTTGGGGGGTGGGGCTGAAGATCCCAACCCTCTAATCCTGTCTAGGTCTTTCAGGTGACCAGCCCTCATCCTGAAGCTAAGGGACGCAGGGAGGTAGCTGTAAGTCAACTATTACGATACAGAGACATCATTTTAGAGATTCTAAAAATTTTGGTGTCGAAGACCAAATATATGTATACCACAATATCACAGATGCACAAAAGGTCAACTAAATAGAAAGTAAAATTAATCAGTGTGAGTTGTGAAAAGGAAAGCTACCAAGATGAAGGGATAAAAGATGAGCGAAAAGACCAGGGTTGTAGTTTCAATTCCATCGCCAATTACCTATGGTATAATTATACAGCTTGAGAAGCATTCAAAACAGAAATAATGATGTAGCCTAATGGTAGCCTGACCATATATGCTGTACAGGCAGTCCTCATAAAATCCAATACCAAACGCTGTATTTTATTATAGAACTAGGATAAGCCAAAATAGCAACAGCAAAATTTAAAGCACTGTACAATTCATAAAATACTTACACATGTATCATTTCACTTTATCCTCCTCAGAAATGTGGGAGATGGGTAAAGTAAATCTTACTCAAATGCTTATTTTACAGTCTAAAAACATTGAGACTGAGATAAAGTAACCAAGACAAGGTGATACTCTCCTGCTTCAAAATCTTATCCTCTTTTCATGATAAAAATCCTACCTCATAACAGGCAGTACAGGACCTTATCACTTCTCTTATATTACGTCAATATCCTCCTAACTGATGTTTCTATTTCCAATCCCTGCCTATTTCTAATCTAGCCTTCAAACTGTACCCAGAATCATATTCATAAAACAAATTTAGGCCGGGCGCGGTGGCTCACGCCTGTAATCCTAGCTCTCTGGGAGGCCGAGGCGGGCGGATTGCTCAAGGTCAGGAGTTCAAAACCAGCCTGAGCAAGAGCGAGACCCCGTCTCTACTATAAATAGAAAGAAACTAATTGGCCAACTGATATATATATAAAAAATTAGCCGGGCATGGTGGCGCATGCCTGTAGTCCCAGCTACTCGGGAGGCTGAGACAGAAGGATCGCTCGAGCCCAGGAGTTTCAGGTTGCTGTGAGCTAGGCTGACACCACGGCACTCACTCTAGCCTGGGCAACAAAGCGAGACTCTGTCTCAAAAAAAAAAAAAAAAAAAAAAAACAAATTTAATAATGTCTTCCCCTGCTTAAAATTACTTTCTAGGCTGGCCATGTCCCATAGAACTTCTGTGATGATTGAAATATTCTATATATCTGTGTGGTCAAATATAATAGCCACTTGGCCACACATGTGGCTACTGAACCTTTCAATTATGTGTAGTGTGACTAAACCACTAAATCTTTAATTTTATTGACTTTAAGTTTAAATAGCCACATGTGGTTAATGTCTACTGTATTAGTGAAGCCAAGTCAATTGGGAAACTTTTTTTTGGATCCTGGTGAAAACCACTGAATAATTAGAAGCAGGAAGAAGTAAAATATTAAAGCATTTTGCAAACTAAGAACACTATAAAAATATTATCTGGTATTATTGTAAGTTATACCAAAGTGTTAGCATAGCTTCCCTTTTTTTTTTCTTTGCTTTTCTAATCTTTTAGTAATGGGTTGGTACTGTTCGGGGAATTTTTTAAAATATAAGAACTTGATTTTGAAAAAGAAACATAACTATACATAGCTCTTTATTAGGCAAAATCAAATGTGCAGAAAGCCTATGTTACACAGTAGGAGAAGAACGAGAAACATTGGGACTCAATCTCCAAAGAATCCCCTCAATTCCCCAATAAATTAACAACATGAAATTGGTTAAATCTAAAAGCAGCAAATACTTCCAAGAAAGCTTCTTAAATATGTTAAAGACTTTTTTTTACATTATATGAAATAATCATTGAGTCATATATAGGGATGTTAAAATGCATTACTAGTAGATGAAACAAATTAGACTTCAAATAAATGAACATGTTAATAAAACCTATTCACAAAGGTCAGTTTGCCAATTGAAAAGCTTAAATATGAAATTTTTCTCATTATAAAAACAAGTACAGTATATCCAACTATGTCTAAGTATTTATAATAGCAAGTGAAAGTTCCTTTTTATTGTCTTTTAGCCTCTCAACCCATCTTCTTTCCAGAGGTAACCACGGTTACCAGTTTGGAGTATATCCTTCCAATTTTCTATGCATTTGCATTCTTTCTCTCTCTCTCTCTCTCTCTCTCTCTCTCTCTCTCTCTCTCCTCTTTCTCTCTCTCTCTTCTCCTCTCCTCTCCTTTTTTCTTCCTTCTCTCTCTTCCTTCGTCTCTCTTCCTCTTCCTCTCTCTCTCTCTCTCTCTCTCTCTCTCTCTCTGTTGGCTGAATTGTGTACCTCCCCAAATTCGTATGTTGAAGTCCTAACCTCCAGTACTTCAGAATGTGACTGTATTTGGAGACAGGAACTTTAAAGAGATAATTAAGGTTAAATGCGGTCACCAGGGAGGGCCCTAATCCAATATGACTGATGTACTTATAAGAAGAGATTAGGACACAGTCATACACACAGAGGAAAAGACCATGTGAAGACAGAAGATGACGGTCATGTTCAAGCCAAGGAAAGAGGCCTCAGGAAAAATTAACCCTGCCAACACCTTGAATTTGGACTTCTTAGGCTCCAGAACTGTGAAAAAATAAATCTCTGTTGTTGAAGCCACCCAATCTGTGGTACTTTGTTATGACAACCATAGCAAATACACACACACACACACACACACACACACACACACACAGTTGTTCAGTCACTATAGATAGAGCAGTTGAAGAAAGAGTTCATACTTGGCAAATATTCATGCACTTTAATCTCTTTCCCCTCTGGATACCGTAAATAAAATGTAATCAGAGGACTAAGGAACATGCCAAAGTACAGTCTGCTATTAAAATTTCTACAGAAGGTAAATTTTTATATCTTATTTCTCAAAGAACTCTATCTTGTAAATCATTCTTTCTTAGCAAAAGATGCCCATAAATAAAGTAACTCAAAAATTTTAGGATAAAAAATGCATGTGTGCTTTGGTTACTGAACTAAAAACTGACATTCTTTGATGCTACTCCACCATAGTACCATATACCTAATGACAGAAATGCAATTGACAGATTTACGAGGTTGCCCTCAAGAAAGTGAAGCTTCGATTTCAAATGTATAGCACTGAAGTAAATATTATTTATTCTTATGTTAGACTTTGTTTTGGTTTGGTTATAGGGTTTAATTATCCATTCCACAAATATTTTCTGAGTGCCTACTACAATATAAGACACCATGCCCAGTTCCACAGAAGATTAAAAGAAATGACTGGAATGTATCTGCCTTTTAGATGCATAAAATCGTATCTCTGCCACAAGACACACATGATAACTACTTGTAGGAAAAGGTGCTGTAGGAATTCAGAGGAGAAAGAAATCGGTATCTTGTGAGTTTATGAGGAATGGTTCTGTTAGCATAGGTAGGAAAGAAAGACATGATATGGAACAAGCAATGTGAACAAATAGTACGCTTAGTAAGACATACTGTTACAATAACAAGATAAAGATAACCGAAAGCATCACAAGAAACATAATAGAAACAACAAAGGGCACATTATATGATATTGCAGTTCGCCCTCCCCCTCCGCCTCCTCCTCCCTGCCCAGTGGGCTTTGGGCACCATGACACATCCGGGCCTAATCATATAAAGTGAAAAACTCCCCTGCCCAATGGCAGGGAGGACACATCATCCCCACTGGCCAAGAAAAAGGGGAAGAGACAAACGTAAGGAAGGAGGAGAAGTCAGGCTGAAGAAAAAGGGATAACAGAGAAACCCAGGGGCCATGATCTGCTCCGAGGTATGCCTGTTCTTAGCCCTTGAGAGTGCGCTTTCACTTCAGTAAACTCTCTCTGCTGGCAATACATTCTTTGTGGCTCACTCATTCTTCAATCACAAGAAGAATCAAGGGATTCGGGATAAAGCTGGTAACATATTTGGTGCTGTGACTTGGATTACCAGACTTAAGGTAAGACTTTGCCTCTGACTTTCTTTCCACTGTCACATTGATCCAGATTTCTGGAGCTTTTGTAGCTATTGGAGTACAGTGCTTTCACCCTTTTCCTGAGAGTCCTTGCTGTTTTTGCATGGAAGAGATCCAGTCTTCAGATTTGCTGGACTCTATGCGGGACCTTGAGATATCTGATATGTGCTTTGTGTCTTGCTTGGTTAAGCATTTGGGAATGTGTGAGGGCATTACATCCTCCTTGGAGAGGGGACGTCTAGAAATTTCCTTGGTTCTACTGTGTGATAAAGGTTGAGACGTTGCAGGGGAAAGGTGTGGGATAATTTAGGGAGACTACCCTCCTTATAACCTTTTTTGTCTGTTTTTAAAACTCTTGTTTTTATTTTATTTTATTTTTAACAATATTACCTCCTATGTTTCTTTCTTTCTTTTATTTCACAATATTATCGGGTACAAACATTTTGGTTACATGTAATGTCTTTGCCTCACCCAAGTGAGGGCTAGAAGCATGCCCTCCCCCCATACAGTGCGCTCTGTCTCCATTAGTTGTGAGTTTACCCACCCCAACACCTCACCAGTACCCAATGAATATTACTACCATGGAAGCACTTTAGTGTCGATCAGTTAGTACCAATTTGATGGCAAGTACATGTGGTGCTTGTTTTTCCATTTTTGTGATACCTCACTTCGAAGGATGTGCTCAAGCTCTATTCAGGATAATATAAGAGGTGCTAGATCACCATTGTTTTTTGTAGTTGAGTAGTATTCCATGGTATACATATACCACATTTTATTAATCCACTCATGCATTGATGGGCACTTGGATTGTTTCCACATCTCTGCAATTGTGAATTGTGTTGCTATAAACATTCGAGTGCACATGTCTTTATTACAGAATGTCTTTGTTGCCTTTGAGTAGATGCCTAGTAGTGTGATGGCTGGATCACATGGTATTTCTATTTTTAGCTCTTTGAGGTATCTCCAAATTACTTTTCACAGGGGGTGTACTAATTTGCATTATTTGGGTCTTGCCTCGGCATCCTGAGAAAGGGGGAATAATCAAAGGGGATCACCCATGGAGATTAAGGGAGACCATGGTAAGCATGCCTAGTCTATGTCTCTGGAGGCCCCCGACGGGCCAGGATGGTGTCTGTGCTAGGAAGGATACCTCCTCCCAGGCAATGGGATGGGTAGGGAGATGCCCCAACAATTCTGTGCACTCTTCTACGTTTCAGACACGAAGTCAGCACAGTATTCCCAGGACAATACCTTTTGGGTGTATTCTTCAACATTGGGATTAATTTGACTCTCAGTCCCTAAAGAAGAAACGGTTAATCTTTCTGTGTATTATGGCCTGACCACAGTATAAGCTGGAAGATGGGGAGGACTGGCCTGCAAACAGCCCTCTTAATTTTAACACTATCCTACAACTTGACCTGTTTTGCCCCAGATTAGGAAAGTGGTCTGAGGTGCCTCATGTACAGGCCTTTATGGCACTGACAGATAACATGGGTCTATGTCAGGATTGTTCATTAGACCCATCCCTTCTGGCAGTGGTCACCAGGCCCTCTCCAGCCCCTCCACAGGAGCCCAACATCCTAGATGACTCGCTGTTGGGGGCTACTCAACCACAGCGCATAACATCAGCATTACGTAGCGGACAGAAAGGATTTCTTCCCCCTCAGGCTGGTTCTCCCTGGTTGGCATGCAGCAATCACCCTGATACTCTCCACCCGATTTGCCCAGCCCAGGTGGATATACTCAGAGAGGGGCCTCTTTCCACCCTCCCTTGGGAGTATACCCTTTCAGGGAGGTGGCTACTGTGGATATGGGAACCATAGGGTACATGTCCCCTTCTGTATGACAAATCTAACCACTTACAAGCAGAAACAGGGGAGGTTTCTGAAGGACCCTTCCCATTTTCTAGATGAGTTCCAAAACCTGACCTTATCTTTTGACCTTACCTGGGCCTGGGCAGACATTCATATAATCTTATCAACCTGCTGTACAGCAGAGGAAAAACACCACATTTGGAATGCTGCCCAGGCATATACTGATGGATTGGCAGTTTCTCAGCCTGGCCAGTATGCTGTTGGGACAATGGCAGTTCCCTCTGAGGACCCCCAGTGGCACTATCAGATAGGACATACAGACTTAAGGAAATGGAACTACATGCTTCGGTGTATAAAGGAAGGGATAAAGAAGTGTATAGTTAAGCCAGTGAACTATGACAAAGTAAAGGGAATAACCCAGGAGACCACAGAAAACCCTGTCCTCTTCCATGAACAACTGGTGGAGGTAGTCAGGAAGTTTACTAATACAGACCCTCAATCTCCAGAGAGGCAGGTATTCTTGGGAACTCATTTTCTTAATCAGTCAGCCCCTAACATTTGAAGGAAGCTTCAAAAATTAGCTATGGGATCCCAAACCCCAACCAACCAGCTCATAGAGAAGGCATATGAGGTGTTTAACAATAAGGAATATGAGAGATTGGGGGAAGAGCAAGGCAGGGAGAAATGCAGAGACAGGAAACAGGCCCAACAGATTTTGGCTATGGTCCAGGCTTTCCGGTCCCATCCAGGTTATCCAAAGGGAAATCCCATCAGAGCATGTTGTCATCTTTGCAGAGAGACAGAGCATTCAAAGGCCTAGTGCCCCAACTCAACTGGAAGCAGACTTCATAGCCCAAAGAAAGAAATCCTACCTACTGAGAAACAGAAAGGAAAAAAAAAAAAAAAGCCACCCAAGGATGATTTGTCCGGCCTCTGGAGAGTTCACACACTGGAAAAGGGACTGTCCCCAGCCCTGAAGGGGACCAGGATCAGAGCCCTCCCTTCTGATGTTCTTGGACTGAAGGGGCCCTCCCCTCCAGTCAGCCTCCCCAAGGACAATTGACATCAGGGGGTTGGATCCTAGGGCAACTCTGTACATGACAGGTAGGACTGTTAGTTTTCTTGTAGATATAGGGGCCACCTACTCTGTGTTGACCTCTTATGCAGGACCTTTCTCTCTCCCATTTCCTGTAAATTGCAGATACAGGATCTCCTGAGTCAAAGTTCAGCCAGAAAGTCCAATATCTAGGGCTGGTACTGACCCCTGGGAAGAAGGGCTTTCCCAGGATCGGGCGCTTGCCATTGAGAAAATCCCCTTGCCAAGCAACAAGAAACAACTCCAGATTTTCCTGGGAATCATGGGATACTATAGGATGAGCCATTCCAACTTGCTGTAACAGAAAGATCAGAAATAGCCCTCAGAATACTCACCCAGGCCCTGGGTCCTACCGAACACCCAGTGGCATATTGTCCAAGAAGTTAGATGCAGTGGCTCAGGACTGGCCCGGCTGCCTCAGGGCCCTGGCCACTTAAGCTCTCCTACTGGAAGAAAGCTACAAGTTCACCTGGAGAAACCCCCTAACCATTTATACTAATCATCAGTTAAAGGAACTATTAAACTTCAGGGGCCCCCATTGGTGGACTGATTCTAGAATTCTCAAATACCAAGTGTTATTACTGGAAAACCCAGCTGCTACCCTTCAAATATGCCAAGCAATAGAAAGTTATTAAGGGACTTTATGATACCTGCCATATGGGCAGAGATAGACTTTCCCTATTTCATAAGAGACTCTTTTCAGGGAAGAAGCTGTCCAAAACCATTAAGCAGGTTTGCTCTGCTTGCCTGCTGAACCTTCAAAATAATCTCCAAGGCTCTCGGCCCCCCCAAGCTTGTTAAGCCAGTTCAGAGAAGGGGGATCTATCCCAGGAAAGATTGGCAGACAGACTTTACCCAAACAAGTCCTCATAAAGGCTACAAATACTTATTAGTTATCAGAGACACCTTTACTGGATGGATAGAGGCCTTCCATACCAAAACCAAAAAAAGCTTCTGAGGTGGTAAAACACTTACTCAAGGACATCATCCCCAGGTTTGTACTGCCTTATTCCTTACAAAGTGACAATGGGCCACCCTTTACCTCACAGGTCAATAAGGAGATAAGTAAAGCCATGGAAATCTACTATCATCTTCATATAGCCTAGAGGCCCGAGTATTCCAATAAAGTAGAAAGGGCTAATCAAGCTCTAAAACGTACCCTGGGGAAACTGTGCCAGGAAATTTCCCTACCCTAGCCCAAAATGCTCCCTATCGCCCTTCTCAGGTTGAGGGTATCCCCTAAGGAGGTCCTCCAACTACGCCCCTGTGAAATGCTGTATGGAAGGCCTTTCCTCCATCCTGATTCAGTTGTTTGGACTCTGAAACAAACAAGCTTACGCAGTATGTAAAAGAAGTGGCCCAATTCCAAAAAGCCATAAAAAAATTTGGGCGCGGTGGCTCACGCCTATAATCCTAGCACTCTGGGAGGCCGAGGTGGGAGGATCGCTCAAGGTCAGGAAACCAGCCTGAGCAAGAGCGAGACCCCATCTCTACTAAAAATAGAAAGAAATTAATTGGCCAACTAATATATATAGAAAAAATGAGCCGGGCATGATGGCACATGCCTGTAGTCCCAGCTACTCAGGAGGCTGAAGCAGCAGGATTGCTTGAGCCCAGGAGTTTGAGGTTGCTGTGAGCTAGGCTGACGCCAAGGCACTCACACTAGCCTGGGCAACAAAGTGAGACTCTGTCTCAAAAAAAAAAAAAAAAAATTTGCTATGAAGCAAGAATTCCAATCTGAACAAGGCACTCCCCTTTACCAGCCAAGGAACCTAATCTTTATGAAAACTTAGAAGAAACCAGTAAGTAGGAGAGAGAGAGATGTGAAGAAAGTTAAAGATATAAAGAAGTATTTTTGATAAGGAGGGTAAAAGGGAATAATTTTGAGTGATAAAGAATCTTATATAGTAAATTTTGGTCCTAAAACAAACTGGTTATTTAAGAAAGGAAAATTTAGGACAAAACAAGAAAGTCCAAGTATGTCATAGATGGTCTGTGTAATTTGTGATGAGGTTTGTGA
The DNA here is from genome assembly GCF_040939455.1 of Microcebus murinus. Taxonomy (NCBI): domain Eukaryota; kingdom Metazoa; phylum Chordata; class Mammalia; order Primates; family Cheirogaleidae; genus Microcebus; species Microcebus murinus. The sequence goes on from NC_134136.1 coordinate 7,826,082, forward strand.
AAGAGAATTTGTGAAAAAATTTTGTATGTGATCAAGTTGGCCACAATTGAAAAAAACTGGTTAAAACAACAAGACTCTCTTAAAGTACTGATTAATCTTTGGGACTCTCAGGGGATGGCTGGGATCTTGGCTAACACCAATTATATCAGCTGCAACTATAACAGTGATGGTCCTAATCTTAGGCTCCTGTGTTTTTAATCTTGTTAAGTTTGTCGCTTCTAGACTACAACAATTCCAGACAAAACTTCTGGTGATGCAGGGTTTTCAGCCAATTTCCACAAGTGATGAGTCCCTAAATCAGGCATCCTCAAACTACGGCCCGCAGGCCACATGTGGGTGTTTCTGCCCGTTTGTTTTTTTACTTCAAAATAAGATATGTGCAGAGTGCATAGGAATTTGTTCCTAGTTTTTTCAAACTATAGTCCAGCCCTCCAATGGTCTGAGGGACAGTGAACTGGCCCCCTGTTTAAAAAGTTTGAGGACCCCTGCCCTAAATGCTTTAGATTTAGCCAGACAACACTTCTACCAACACATGCTCTGACCTTAATTCCTTTAAAAAGCAGCAAGGATTATGGGACCCGGACCCAACTTCTCCATCCAGCAGGAAGTAGTTACAGACAACGAGTCAATGCCCTGAAAGAATTCAGGGTTCCAAATCCTTGGGGGGGGAGTGTTAGCATAGGTAGTAAAGTAAGACATGAGCAGAGAAGTATGGAGTAAGCAGTGTGAACAAACGGGACCTTGAGTTAAGAGAGCATACAGTAACAATAACAAGATAAAGATAACTGCAAGTGTCACAAGAAAAGTAACAGAAACAACCCAGGGCACATTATATGACACTGTTGTTTGCTCCCCACCCAGTGGTCTTTGGGCGCCATGACACATGTGGGCCTAACCATATAAGGTGAAAATCTCCACCACCCATTGGCAGAGAGGAGATGACATCCCCACTGGTCAAGAAAAAACGGGAAGAGACAATGTCACAAAGGAGGAGAGGTCAGATGGAAGAAAATGGGAGGACACAGAAACCCCAGGGGCACAATCCACTCAGATGTGTGCCTGTTCTTAACCCTGGAAGGTGTACTTTCACCTCAATAAACTCATTCTTTCTCTTTCTCTCTCTCTCTCTCTCTTTCTCTCTCTCTCTTTCTTTCTTTCTCTCTCTGCAACATGTTCTTTGTTGCTCACTTTCATTATTCAATCATGAGAAGAACTGAGGAATTGGGGTGCAGCCAGTAACAGTTCCATGGAATAGATTGACCCTTGAGCTAAGATTTGAAAAACAGGAGTTAGAAAGATGGCATTTCAGATATAGGGTATAGCATAAATGATGGAACAGAAACATATGGAGGTGGTACAATATATTTGTCAATGACATCACAAAGGAGATGGGTAGGAGCATAGCCATATTGGGATAAGGAAACGACTTCACAAAGTAACTCAAATATATGAGAACAAGTAAATAGACCAGAAATGGTAAGGTTAATATAATAAAAACTATAAATATATACTTGCCTTCCTCTATTCTCTCAGTTTCTTTAGAAGGCATAAAATTATATAAAGTAATAACTATGACCAAGTATTGTTGGAATTATAATATATGTGCACTATATATAAAAAATAAAACAACAGGCCGGGCGCTGTGGCTCACGCCTGTAATCCTAGCTCTTGGGAGGCCGAGGCGGGCGGATTGCTCAAGGTCAGGAGTTCAAAACCAGCCTGAGCAAGAGCGAGACCCCGTCTCTACTATAAATAGAAAGAAATCAATTGGCCAACTGATATATATATAAAAAATTAGCCGGGCATGGTGGCACATGCCTGTAGTCCCAGCTACCAGGGAGGCTGAGGCAGAAGGATCGCTCGAGCCCAGGAGTTTGAGGTTGCTGTGAGCTAGGCTGACGCCACGGCACTCACTCTAGCCTGGGCAACAAAGCGAGACTCTGTCTCAAAAAAAAAAAAAAAAAAAAAAAAAAAAAAATAAAACAACAAAGGGGGAAAAGGAACTAGAACTATACATGAGTAATGTTTCTGTATCGCACTACAATGAAGTTATAAAATTAAAATAAAACATACGAGTAAATCTTCATGATCTCAGATTTTGCTGTGAATCTTAGATATAACACCAAAAGCTCATGATCAACAAAAGAAAAAATAGATAAATTTGACTTCATCAAAATGAAAACCTTTTGTGCTTTGAAGGATATTATCAAGAAACTAAAAGGATAACCCACATGAGAGATTTAAATAATATTTGCAAATCATGTGATAAGGGAGAACTGTTACAACTCAATAATAAAAAACAAACAACCCCATTAAAAAATGGACAAAGAAGGCCGGGCGTGGTGGCTCACGCCTGTAATCCTAGCACTTTGGGAGGCCGAGGCGGGCGGATTGCTCAAGGTCAGGAGTTCGAAACCAGCCTGAGCGAGACCCCATCTCTACCAAAAATAGAAATAAATTAATTGACCAACTAAAAATATATATACAAAAAATTAGCCGGGCATGGTGGCGCATGCCTGTAGTCCCAGCTACTCGGGAGGCTGAGGCAGTAGGATCGCTGAGCCCCGGAGACTGAGGTTGCTGTGAGCCAGGCTGACGCCACGGCACTCACTCTAGCCTGGGCAACAAAGTGAGACTCTGTCTCAAAAAAAAAAAAAAAATGGACAAAGAATCTTTCTGCAAAGAAGATATACCAATGGCTAATAGGCACATGGTAAGATGTTCAACATCTTTAGTAATCAAGGAAATACAAATCAAAACCACAACAAGATGCCACTTCACACCCACTAGTATAGCTAGAATCAAAGTCAGATAACAAGTGTTAGTGAGGATATGGAGAAATTGGAACCTTCATTTACTTCTGGTGGTAATATAAAATGTGTAGCCACTTTAAAAACCAGTCTGGCAGTTCCTTAAACAATTAAACACAGAGTTACTGTATGATCCATCAATTTTACTCCTAGGTATATACCCAAGAAAAATGAAAACTTGCACATGAATATTTATAGTAGCATTATTCATAATAGCAAAAGATAGAAACAACTCAAATGTCCATCAATTGTTGAATGCATAAAGAAAATCTTGTATATCCATACCATAGACCATTATTTGACCATAAAAAGGAATAAATTACTTATACATGCCATAACATAAATTTGCCTTGAACACACAATGCTAAATGAAAGAAGCCAGTCACAAAAGACCACATATTATATAATTCCATGTATATGCAATGCCCAGAATAGACAAATATATAGAGATTGACATAGATTGGTAGTTGATTAGGGGACAGAGGAGGGGTACAGGAGGGTGACAGTCAAAGGGCATAGGCTTTCTTTTTGAGGTGATGAAAATATAAAATTGATTGTGGTATGGTGGTACATATCACAGAATATACTAAAATCCATTGTACACTTTAAATGGATGAATATGGTATATTAATATGGTATATGAATTACATCTCAATAAAGATGTTAAAAAAATCAAATGAAGAAAGTGTATGATCAGTGTCAGAATGAACAGTCAAGGACTCTTTAAACTTGGATAAAAGGTGCTGAGGAGAAACTATGTGATACCTCAGTTTCTACTATTTAAATATTAATGAAATAAACCCAAAATTCTATCATTCAATATTCATAAATCCTTTTAATATCAACTAATGTAGTAGAGAGGCTCTGGTATAATAAATCATGCAATTTAAATATTATCATATGAAATCTTCCCATTTTGAGAATGATTTTTATTTATGGTGTTTTCCTTTATTAATTATTAGACAAGTATCTTTAGAATTTGATGAATATTTATTGCGTGTCTAGTGTCTGTCAGGGTCTTATTCACTCTTATGTAAGTATCTGACCCATACAGAAGGCAATAAATGAACGAATGGCCTTGAAGGATGTCATTTATCCATACTGGGACTTAAGTTTTCTCATCTACAAAATTAGAAGTGCTGGATATGATACTCTCTAAAGCAACACTATCCAGTAGAACTTTCTACAATGATGGAAGAAATGTTCCATTATCTAATGCTGTACAGTATAATAGCCACTAGCCACATCTGGCTACTGAGCCCTGAAAATATGGCTAATGCAATTGAGGAATTAAAATTTTAATTTAAGGCCGGGCATGGTGGCTCACGCCTGTAATCCTAGCTCTCTGGGAGGCCAAGGGGGGTGGATTGCTCGAGGTCAGGAGTTCGAAACCAGCCTGAGCCAGAGCGAGACCCTGTCTCTACTATAAATAGAAAGAAATTAATTGGCCAACTAATATATATAGAAAAAATTAGCCAGGCATGGTGGCGCATGCCTGTAGTCCCAGCTACTCGGGAGGCTGAGGCAGGAGGATCGCTTGAGCCCAGGAGTCTGAGGTTGCTGTGAGCTAGGCTGACGCCAAGGCACTCATACTAGCCTGGGCAACAAAGTGAGACTCTGTCTCAAAAAAAATATATTAATTTAAATAGCCACATGAAGCTAGTGGCTGCTATATTGTACAGCACAGCTGTAGGAATGATCCTCAGTGAAAAATACATTTTACAATGAGTCCCAGTAATCACATACATGTTGGAGTGTGTATATATACATAAAACAAAAGTTCATACAATACATCCCTTAATGTGTAAAATGCACTGATATTTTCTTTTCTGTTCTGAATTTCATCTAAAAAAGGGTTTAATTTCCCTTGTTTTTAACACTTCAGAAATGGAGTTTGGGGTATAGTTGTGGGGCACAATGTTCATGGAAAGAGAGAAAGCCATTGCTTCCTCTGAAATTCCTAATGACATCTTCCCCCCTTATCCATCATTCTTCCAGCCTGAGAAAGTCCTACAAATTTTATCTTAACTTCATCTGCATTATTGGAGACTGTAGAATAAAGAAATCGTGTGTTAACAAACTTTCAACTGTAAAATTCTTTAAAAACTTTAAGAAAACAATCTAGATTTGCTTCTCTAGGCTACTTCCTATATACTACTTCCTTCTGCTACTTCCTATATTTAACTCCTTACTCCAGTCTAAACTAAATGCAGATGTGCAAAAGGTCCATGGTCTCTCTTACCTGTGGGCCTTTGCACATGTTTCCCTCTTTAACTAATTTCTAATTTTCCAGGTCTTGGCTAGGTATCAGTTATTCAAGGCAATCTTCCCCACCTTAAGATTAGATTTAATGTCCCTCATATATACTCTCACAGTACCTTGTACTTTCCCCATCATTGCACAGTTCTACTGTATTTTAATTGCCTGTTAACTTATCTATTTTCCCCTACTAGATTTTAAGTTCTTTAAGGGGATTATATTCTGTTTTATTCACTTCTGTAAAGGTGTTCAATAATTATTGAATGAATGATGAATCTAATTCCATCAGCCTTCCACATACTTAGTGCCATTCCCTATTCTCCCTGCTGGGAATGTTCTCCCCAGTTCTATCACCAGCATGAGATCCTTTTTATAATCTGGTCTTTAATTAACACTATTTCCTCTGGACACCTATAGCCTTTATTCATACCATTCATTTGATATTTAACCTACTATTCTGTTATTCAGGTATTCTCACAATGCACAGATCCACTCTCCTTAAACTGTACAATCCTTGAAGGCATAACTGTTTCTCTTGGTACCTCATTATCTGGCACAGTGCTATGTACAAAGTAGATGTTAAATATCTGTTGACAAAGAATCAAAATTTAAGAAGTTATTTCTCATCACAAGGCTGACAATACTTTAAAGCAATACCGAGGAAAAAGTGGTGGCAATGAAACTTTTTGCCAATATATAGGAAATAAAAATATATACTGAAGTATAGCAAGTACAAATAATTATTTTAAAAATGTCCTTGAGTGAGAGGTAATAATGGACTCAAACAAATATCAAGAAGTACTATAACCATAGCTATAGTCACAAGATAAGCAGCCCTATAGCTTCCAATGGGACCTGTGCACACAGAACACCACTGTAATTTCAGATGAACGAACAGTCATGTTTATATATGAATTTAGGGCAGTCTATGTTTTGGAACGATAATTATGGTCTTGGCCTATCAAAGAGCACGCCCGTTAGCAAGAGAGTTAATTCATGCGACTGGTTTATAGATAGCTGGCTGTCATGTTACAGTGCCCTCCAAATTGCTAATTCCGACTGAGTAAAATCTGAACCATAGGCAAACTGTCCCAATTTCCATTACTAACTCAGAAAAGTAGCCCAGTCTTCCTTGCATTTAGAAAGGTAAGCAGGCTGGGAATGGTGTCTACCCCATATGTTAACGACAGCGAAAAAGTAAATCCTATGAGAGACTCCAGGGCTCCAAGTGCCCTCTGCTCGGAACCTCCCGCCCCGTTCCCCTTGGCTGTCCCCAGAGGTTTTTATTCGCCCCTTCCTCAACTCACTAACTCTAACTCCCTTCATTTACTGCTGCTCGGAGTTAGCCCTAACAATCTCTCTTCTTGCTGCTCTCGCTGACCCGAGGTCACGAGGGCAAGCTTTTCCCTATAGGTCCCCTTGTCCTTCACCCTACTTTTCCATGTGAACATTTCACCTGGCAGATTCGAGCGGTCCCCGAGGCGCCGAGCTGATGTAATCTCCATCGCGGGCCTGAGCGGCAGACAGAGACTAGAGGCCTGACCAGAATCGCGGAGTGCCGGCGCTTTTCGAAAGCAGCCGCCGCGGCCGCCCAACGCCAAGAATGTATCGCGAGCAGCGCCATCTTGAGCGAGGAAAGAGGAACCGAGAGGAGAGGATTGTGGGACGCTGGCGGACCAAACTCGGCTGCCTTAGTCTTCTCTCCCCTCCCCCTCGTTTTTCCAGGGCCAGGGACCGGAAATAGCTTGTATCTGAAGATTCGAATGTTTCGGCGTAGACTCCTGTTTTCTTCTAGGGCCAGGCTTTGATTGTTTTTCTTACACAGCCAGGAATACTGGAGTAACATTGTCTTTCTCTCTTTTCCTAGGGTTGCCAGATAAAATACAAGATGCCCAGTTAAGTTTGAATTTCAGATAAACAACGAATCATTTTTTAGTATAAGTATGTACCAAATAGTGCATCTGCTAAATCTGGCAACCCTATCTTGTCCATCATTCCACTCTCTTACTGCTTCCTACTCATTGCTACTCTCCACTCTTTCCATTTTCCCTATGCATATTCTTATCTCCACTCTCCTATGCACTAGGGTAGATTAAACTACAGACATTAATTTCCCCTGGGAGGAGGCTTCATCTGTGAGATTCACTGCCTCTCTGTCTTGTAAGCGTTTTTACTTTGCTGATTGTTTTCTCTTGCGCAAATCTAGGGGCAGTTTTCCTTTGGTTGCTCCTGGGACAGTTACAGATACACACACTGCAGACGTCTTTACTCTGCTAATTTATTTGCCTCTCTCTTTCTAACTCTTCAGCTCTTAGTTTCTGCAGCATTCTTACTTATTTAAAAAACCGCTAGATTGGCTGAGGCGTGGTAAAGTGAAATGTGTATAGAGAAGTCCATGTTTAAGACAGGTTTATATTCTTTTGTTACACTATCATAAAATAAAATAATGTCAAAATATGTTTACAGTTATCTGGGAAACTGCATTTGCAAGTGTAAATATTACCGGAAACCCCAGAGACAATAATGCAGTTGCAATTTTATATTCATTGCTGCATTCTCAAACTTTTCACACAAGACAGGTGAATAATTATGAATATCTTATGAAGAGGCACTGTAAACTAGTACGTCTGATGAAGACAAACAAAGGATATGGATAACCCATGCAGTTAGCTTTACTTTGTTCTGAAATTCATATTACACCACAGGTTTCCACAGAAGGGGATGGTTGAGCTAGTTATTTGAAGAAAAATAGAATTTATTGAAAAGGTCGATGAAAATTTCATGTAAAGAAGATGACATGTTAAAAGCAAGAAGGCATAAGAAAACATTTTCAGGCTCAGGAGTCTATGGTGTCAACTGAAACAGTTTGGTTTTATACATTTCAGGGAGATAGGAATTACACATAAAGTCATAAATTAATACATGGAAAGACATGCATTGGTTTGGAACAAAAAGGCAGGACATCTCGAAGCAGAGGATTACAGGTTATAGGTGAGTTTAAAGATTATTTAATTCGTGATTGGTTAAAGAAAGGAAACTTTGTCTAAAGGCTTGGAATGTTTTAAGTTAAGATAAGGAAGTCTGTTAATCAGAGACAAGCCACCGGACATATACCCAGACTCATGATCTGTTCGTAAATTGATGACCTGTAGGTATGATTTAAGCTTTGTCTTATATAGCTTTAGGCCCGTTAATGAGTTACAAAAGTTATCTCCAAGAAGGGAAGGGGTAAGACGAAGTATGTCTGACCTCCCTTCTCATGGCGAGCAACTCAGCTTTAGGATATTTCTGGAGCCCCTTGACCAAGAGGGAGTCCATTCAGTCAGCTGGGGTGGGGTAGGATTTTATTTTAGTTCACAATGGAGTGTATGGCAAAGTAGTAGTAGATGAGCCTGAGTGAGTAGAACCCTCATGGTAAAGGGCTTCTATTTCATTCTACGAAGTTAATGCTTTATCCTATAGCCAGTGAAGGGTTTGAATCAAGAGAGTAACATGATCAAATTTATATGTCCATTAAGGCACTCGGGCTTAAGTGAGAAGGTTGGATTGGAGGGAGTTCAGATTGAAGTCATGAAGTTAATGCAATAGTTCAGTCATAAAATAAAGGCCTGAACCGGGCCATAGCAGTGACAATAAATCAATTCCAGCGATATTAAGGAGATAGAATTGATGTGACTTGGTGACTAATTGGATGTTTCTAGCTTATTATTGTCTTCTCGACAGTAGATCAGTAATGGCCTCTTTTATTAATGACTATGTCATCATCAATAAATATTTATTCAAAGCATCTATTTTGTGTTAGACAGCAGCAGTCTACATTAGAGAAACCCTAGACCCTACCAATGATTTCTAACAGGTCTGAATACTGCCACTGAATCTTACCAGGTAAGGCATTGTCAAATGATGCTCTAATTTTAAAAAATGTAAGAACCCATACAATACATATTTCGTGAGCAATTGTCAGATAGATACAATGTGATGCAATAATATCTTAAATTTTGATACTTTCAGAAACACATTATCTTGCTGAATCTTAGTAATAGCTTTCTGAATCTTAGTAACAGTTTTCTATAGGTTTTAGCTGTTCATAGCAGTTAAAGAGGACCAGAACCAGAACTAGAGCTGTGGTATTCTGGCTCTTATTCTACTGCTCTATCCACTAGGAGATGTTGCCTACACTTAAACATAAGATTTAATGACAGTCTAGAGGCCATTTGGAATCATAAAATTTTAAATCAGAAAAGACCTCAGAATTCTGAAACACCTACACCTGAAACAACTTATGATTTCTCAAAATTCTTGAGCAGTTTTATTAGAATCACCAACAGGCATTATTGATATGGAATAGTAGTTGTGAGGTCTTTGAATGGAGTCAATATATTTTTTTTTATCAAAGTAGTACTTACTGTAAGCCAATGTGAATTATGGCTGGGCATGGTGGCTCATGCCTGTAATCCTAGTGCTTTAGGAGGCCAACATTGGAGGATCACCTGAGGCCAGGAGTTCCAGACCAGACTGAGCAACATAGCAAGACCCCATCTCTACAAAGAATTTTTTAAAATTAGCCAGGTGTGGTGGCACTTGCCTGTAGTCCCAGCTACTCAGGAAGCTGAGGCAGAAGGATCACTTGAGCCCAGGAGTTCCAGGCTGCAGTGAGCTATGATCATGTCCCTGCACTGCAGCCTGGGCAAAAGAGTGAGACCCCATCTCTAAAAGAAGAAGGAAAAAAAACGCGAACAACGTTGAAATACCCAAATAGCTACTCTATGATGAGCTGAAGTGAAGCAAACATTTATTTGCCAAATAAGTCAAAGGGCTCCCAGAAATAGAACATAAAGCACAGTAAGAGTTGCACGCTGCTGGGGAACAGCATCAACAAACAGGCCAACTTGGCCCGCAGCAACTCGACCCATAAATTTCTGACATATATAAAAGCTGCTATAAGTAGCTGCTACAGCCACAGATCACATGATAGCACTTTATATAAGCAATAATTATACCTAAATGGATATAGTATTTTATAATTTACAATATGCTTTTTCATACCTTATCTTATTTAATCCTCAGATCAACCCTAGAGAATAGGTATTATTTATTAATTATCCAAAGTTTATGAGGAAACTGAGATAGGTTTTGATTAGACAGAGACCACAGAACTAATGGGATGGAAACCAAACCTAGGTTTTATGACACCAAATACAGCGCTCTTTTCACAAATTAAACGCCTGAAATGTGGAAGAAATACTTGAGCAATTTAAGAAGGCCACAGTGGTCTCCTTTCTGTTTCTAAAAAAATGTTAGAACTTATTCTCACCTCAGGACTTTTGTGCTTGCTTTCCCCTCTACCTGGAATGTCTTTCATGTAGATTTTTTTTTTTTTTTTGAGACAGAGTCTCACTTTGTTGTCCAGGCTAGAGTGAGTGCCGTGGTGTCAGCCTAGCTCACAGCAACCTCACACTCGTGGGCTCAAGCCATCCTCCTGCCTCAGCCTCCCGAGTAGCTGGGACTACAGGCATGCGCCACCATGCCCGGCTAATTTTTTTTTTATATATATCAGTTGGCCAATTAATTTCTTTCTATTTATAGTAGAGACGGGGTCTCGCTCTTGCTCAGGCTGGTTTTGAACTCCTGACCTTGAGCAATCCGCCCGCCTCGGCCTCCCAGAGAGCTAGGATTACAGGCGTGAGCCACATGTAGATTTTTTAATGACTTTTTTTGTCATTCAGGTCTCAACTCAAATGTTAGAGAAGCTTTCCAAGAACACCTTATCTAAAGAGCCACCTTCTGTCCCTGCCACTCTCTATCACATTTCCTTGTGTTATTTCCCTTAAAACCTTGCTATTCAAAGTGTGATACACGAACCAATGGCGTTAGCATCACCTGGAAGGTTCTTAGGAATACAGAATCTCTTGTAGCTATTTTGAACTATACAATAAATTATTGTTAACTGCAGTTGCCATACTGTACTATCAAACACTAGATCTTATTCCCTCCATCTAACTGTATTTTTGTATTCATTAACCTCTTTTTATTCCTCCCCCTCCTTCCCTTCTCAGCCTCTGGTAACCATGATTCTACTGTCTACTTCCATGAAATCAACTTTTTTAGCTCCCACATGACTGAGAATGTGCAATATTTGTCTTACTGGCCCTGGCTTATTTCATTTAACATAATGACCTCCAGTTCCATCCATGTTGCAGCAAATGACAGGATTTCATTATTTTTACAGCTGAATGATATTCAGTGGATTCATTGTGTATATGTACCACATTTGCAAAAATTGGAATGTTCCCAACATAAAGAAAATATAAATGTGTGAGGCAATGGATATCCCAATTACCCTGATTTGATCATTACATATTGTATGTATCAAAATATCATGTGTCCCCAAAATATGTCCAACTATTATATATCAATAAAAAATAGAAATGTAGAATCTCAGGTCCCACACCAGACCTAAAGTTTCAAAATCTGATTTTAATAATAATTCTCAGGTTATTCATACGCACATTAAAGTCCGAGTGGCACTTTTAGTGCACCTACCACTTTCTCAAACTAACCTCTTTATTTTTCATGTACTTTTAACATTAGGAAATATTGAATCATAAATGAAAATTACCAAGTAAAATATAATTAACACCACATACCCACAACCCAGCTTAGTCAAATCTTAACATTTTACTATGTTTGCTTTATTTTTTTATTATTTTTTTTATTATCTCAAATTCTGTGGACTATGTTTGCTTTAGATCTTAAAAATAATGATTTAGTTGAAGACCCCTCTGTTACTACTCTCTAATCCTATTCTCTTTGTCCTTGTAGATTTATTTCTGTTTGATTCCTTTTTGGTATTTTGGTTGAGTCTGTAAAGAAGAGGAGCTAAATAGATTTTATTAATACACCATGATTATCTGGATGTCTTATGTATTTTATGAGGCTAGTACAAACTTAATACCAAACATGAACAAGGACTGTACAAGAAAATTATAGATCGATCTTATGAACATAAATGAAAAACTATTTAATAATAGTAAACTCAATTAACATTGTATTAAAAAAGTATATCATGACCATGTAAGCTTTTATCCCAGAAATGCAAAATTTACTCAGTGTTCTATAGCTATTAGGAGTCATTTATCTGTATGTCCCTTACATCAAGGTTGTAAACTGTCCCTATGCTGGACAAATTTTAAAGAACAGATATATATAAAAAACATATAATTCAGAAAAGATACTCAATAAAATTTAACACCCATTCAAGATTTTAAAACTGTTAGTTAACTAGGAATAGAAAAGAGCTTCTCTAATCTGATAAAGGATATCTCTCCTGCCACCAATAATCTATTTCAGTTATTATACCTAATATATAAAGTGTATACTATACACTTTGCTAGTGTTCTTAAAGATGGAAATATGTCCAAGGATGCTCACTTAGCCTACTACTATTTGACATTGCATTGCATGGAAGTAATAGTCATTGTAATAAGAAATAGAAACAAAAAGAATGAGGAATGAAAGAGAGAAAATAGTAGTTTTTTGTAGATTTTATAATTTTCCAGATAAAAAAGATAATCTATAACTGAACTAATAAAAGGCAATAAGAGAGTTAAAAAAAGGTTGCTTAATAGAAGAAGATCAACCCAAAATAATCAGTACTCTATAGAGGATATAAAAATTTACTTAATTATGCAGATTTTCTATATGTTTACTACTTATTTATGTGCTTGTTTTATCAGTGTTAAAATGCCCCACTATTAATGAGGATTTCTCAATTTCTCCTTGTAATTTGGTTAACTACTGTCTTTTATATTAAGCTGATATTATGAGGTGCATACAGGTTCATGATTATATCTTCTTGGTTGATAAAAGATTATCATTAAGTTATTTCCTTGTTATGTATATTAATAATTTTCACCATAAATTCTCTTTTGTCTGATACTGACATTGCCATGTATTTGCCTCAGGTATCTTTTTCTACTTCTCTATTGTTAAGCTTTTTGATGTGATTATGTTTTAGGTCTGTCTTTTGTAAAAAAAACATACTCCTAGATTCTGTTTTTCTATCCAATCTGAGTCTCTTTTAATAGACACTTATGATTAATTTACATTTATATGTGAATTGCAAACATATTTGGGCTTGCTTATTAATTAATTAATTAAGAGACAGGGTCTTGCTATTAGTGTGCCCATCACCTAAGTAATGTTCATTTTACCTGTTAGGTAGGTTTTTACTCCTTTCTTACTCTCCCTCCCTCCTACTTGATTTCCAATGACTTTTACTTCTCTTTGTGCCCATTCGTGCCCATCAATTAGTTCCAAATTATTAGAGAGTATATGTGGTGTTTGTTTTTCCATTCTCGAGATACTTTCACTTAGGAGAATGGTCTCCAGGTCCATCCAAATTGCTTCAAAAGGCATTAATTTATTTCTTTTTATGGCTGAGTAGTACTCCATGTTATATATATATATATATATATATATATATATATATATACATATATATATATATATCACATTTTTTTAATTCCACTCATAAATTGATGGGCACTTAAGTTGATTCCACATCTTTGTGATTTTGAATTGTGCTGCAATAATCATTCGCATGCAGGTGTCTTTTTGATGAAAAATCTTTTTTTTTCCTTTGGGTAAATACCCAGTAGTGGGATTGCTGGATTGAGCGATAGGTCTACTTTTAGTTCTTAGAGGAATTTCCATACTGTTTTCCACAGAGGTTGTACTAATTTGCAGTTCCACCAACAGTATATAAGCATTCCTCTCACTGTGCATCCATGCCAGCATCTGTTGTTTTTGGACTTTTTAATAATAGCCATTCTGACAGGGGTAAGGTGATATCTCACTGTGATTTTAATTTGCATTTCCCTGGTGATTAGTGATATTGAACATTTTTTTATATATTTGTTGGCTATTTGTCTATTTTCTTTTCAGAAGCTTCTATTCATGTCTTTTGCCCGCTTTTTAAAGGGGTTGTTTGTTTTTTCTTGCTGATTTTTTTGAAACACTAGAAGGATTTATTGACTCATATAAGTCTAGGCATCTTGTGGTTATAGGGTTGATTAAAGGCAGCAATTCAGTAGTGTCATTGAGGACAAATTTCCCCTTGTTTTCCTACTCTACTGGACTCTGTGTGGTCTCCTCAGGCTCATTTCTCTCCAGTTTTCAGAATGTTTGAGGTCTTTGTAGATTCTGGATGTTAGCCCTTTATTGGATGTATACCTTGTAAATATTTTCTCCCATTCTGTAGTTTGTCTATTTGCTCCTTTGATTATGTCCTTTGCTGTGCAGAAGCCTTTTAATTTAATCAAGTCCCATTTATTTATTTTTGCTGTTGCTACAATTAATTGCTTTTGGGGTCTTAGTCATAAATTCTTTGCCTAGACTAATGTATAGAAGAGTTTTTCAAGGCTATAGTAACCGAAACAGCATGGTATTTGTACATAAATAGAGATATAGACTAATGGAACAAAGCAGAAAACCCAGACATAAAACTCTACCTATAACCAACTGATCTTCGACAAAGCAGACAACAGCATACACTGGGGAAAAGAAGACCTATTCAACAAATGGTGCTGGGAAAATTGAATAGCCACATGCCAAGGAATGAAACAGAACCCCTTTCTCTCATTACTTACAAAAATTAATGCAAAATGGATAAAAGACTTAAATGTAAGTCATGAAACCATAAAAATTCTAGAGGAAAATGTAGGAAAAACTCTTTGAAACATGGGCCTAGATAAACAAAGAGTGTTTTAATCATCATTGTTTGCATAAAAATTAAATTTTTAAAATTCATACAAAGTTTTAGTTATTTTACCTTAATAAAAGTTTAGAGATTTTAGTCAATTTTACTGATTAGCTTTCAGGGGAAAAAAATCTTCTACAAAGTTGTAAATGAGCTGGTTCATTTGCAGGTCATATAAAATAATAATATCCTAATTCTTATGTATAATAATAACAGCTATTAATTATTGAGTGCTTAATCTGTAAGAGGGACTTGCTACTGCTTTCCTTACATGATTTCATATAATCTTCTCAAATGTTGTATGAGGTAGGTAACATCATAATTACTTTTTATTCTGCTGATGAAAACTGAGACTTGCAGAGATTAAGGAACTTGCCCAAGATTGCTTACCTAGTAAGCAGCAGAGCCAAAAGCCAAACCTAAGCCTGACACTAAAGTCTGTGCTGCCAACCTAAACTGTGCTGTCTCTTCTTGTAGTTATCAATGTCACTTACAGAGTTTAGGAGGCATGCCAAATATGTTTTCACTCTCTAATAATGTGGGCAATCATATGTATTATAAAGCAGTGACCTAACTTTTTCTTGACAAAGAATGATCTTGTGGGAAATTTCGTGGCACTGTGGGACCCTGTGCAGATGACACGATAAGAATCATCTCTTTTTGAACACTATGCATACCATTGCTCAGAAAATGATCTAGTGTATCTCTTAGAAATATTTCTAAGTATACCCTGACTTCAAGTTTCTTGAAGTTCTAATTAGCTTGCTGTTTTATAATTCCATGGTTTAACTCTGGTATGAAGAAGCCAGTGAACTGTGAAAACTTATCTTCTTATCTGTGTGTCATGTAGGCCCATGATAGAGCTATGACTCAGCATGACGTTTTTAATCTCTCAGAGCTCACTTCAAGTATTCATCTTAAACTCTCCCTTAAAGGAGTGTTATGGCTTCATGAAGGTGTTCTAAAGCAGCCGTCCCCAACTTTTTGGGCACCAGGGACTGGTTTCATGGAAGACAACTTTTCCACGGAAAGGAGGGGTCGTAGCTCATGTGATGATGCCAGCGATGGGGACAGGAGCTGCTGTATAAACAGTTGAAGCTTCACTTGCTCACCTGCTGCTCACCTCCTGGTATGTGGTGCCCCCCCTCCCCAAGTTTCTAAGCCTGGGGTGTGGTGAAGCTTTGCAGCCTTATCCCTAACAGGTACTGGTCCGTGGCCTGGGGGATGGGACCACAGTTCTAAAGGACAACAAAGTGGAGTGAGAGAATGAGAATGAGAAAAATAAGAGAGAATTATCTGGAAAATTACTTTAATGAGACAGGTTGCAAAGAAATTGATTTGCTTGAGTATGACATCAATCTTTAATAGGCTGAACCTGATGAAGATTCATTTTAGACTATTAATGTAACACATCTAAGATCCCTTTGGCTATAAAAACCCATGGTTGTGTCATTTCTTGTTTACCAGAATCATTATTTCCTTTATGTTTGAGTAAGGCTCTCTGGCAGAATCAAGTTTTTTTTAAAGATAGCTTATTACTCATGTAACTGCAACAATTATGACAGTATTAATAATCATGGAGAAGGATGGGAACTATGGTACATGGAGGCAGTATTGGATCATATGCTGACAAAATCATCTGTAGAACATTGAATTTGCTTTATATTGCTACATAACAAATTAGTTAAAACATACATTTATTATCTTACAATTTCTTTGGGTCAGGAATCTAGTACAGATTAGCTGCATTCTCTCCTCAGGGTCTCATCAAGATAAAACCAAGGTGTCAGCCAGGGCTGCAATCTCATCTAAACCTGGGGTCCCACTCACAAGGTTGTTGGTTGCCAGCAAAACTCAAAACTTTCTTGCAGTTGTAGAACTGAAATCCATGTTTTCTTGCTGAGTGTTGGCTGAGAACTGCTCTCAGCTACCAGAGGCACCCTCAGGTCTTTGCCATGAGACTTCTTCATAGGCAATTAACAACATGATTGGTTGCTTTTCCAAGGCCAGCAAGAGAATCTCTTTTGCTTTGAATGTTTCTTTCCAGAACAGGCTGGACCCTCTTTTAAAGGACTTTCCTGATTAGTTAAGGCCCACCCAGGATAATCTCTTTTTTGATTAACTCAAAGTCAACTGATTAGGAGCCTTAATTACATACACAAATTCCTTCACCTTTGCCTTTGATTATATAACATAATCAAATCAGTGGAGTGATAGCCTATCATATTCACAAGTCCTGGCCACACTCAAGGGAAAGGGATTATATAGAATATATATACTAAAGAGTGGCAATGATGGAGGCATCTTAGAATTCTGCCTGTGACAAAAAAACTGAGGTTCAAGATCAAGTTGTAAATGTAAACATAGCCACACAAAAACCTGTACATGAATGTTCATAGCAGCATTATTTATAATAGCCCCAAAGTAGAAAAAACTCGAATGTTCATCATCTGGTAACTAGATAAATAAAATGTGATATATCCATATAATAAAATTGCTATGGTTTGAATGTGTCTCCCAAAGAGCCTGTGTTGCAAACTTAATCCCCAATGCAACAGTGTTGGGATTGGGACCTAATGGCAGGTGTTTACATCATAAGGGCTTCACCCCTTGTGAATAGATTAATGTAAATTATAAAAAAAGGTTTGAGGCTGAGAGTTTGAGCCCTCTCATGCATGCACCTGCTCTCTTGCCCTTCCACCTTCTGCCACGGGATGATACAGCAAGAAGGTCCTCACCAGATGCAGGCCCCTCAACCTTGGACTTCCCAGCCTCCAGAACTGTAAGAAATAAATCTCTGTTCTTTATAAATTACCCAGTTCCAGATATTCTGTTATAGCAGGACAAAATGAATTAAGAAAGAAATATTATTCAGCCATACAAAAGGATGAAGTATTGATACTTGCTACAACATGGATGGACCTTAAAAACATTATGCTCAGTGGAAAAATCCAAAAGACCATATATTCTATGACTCCATTCATATGAAATGGCCAGAATAAGAAAATCCATAATGATAGAATGTAGATTAGTGGTGGCCTAGGGCTGAGGAAATGGTGGAGTGACTGCTAATGTGTACAGGGTTTTCTTTTTGAGGTGATGAAATGTTCTAAAGTTGATTGTGGTAATGGTTGCACAACTCTATGAATACACTAAAAGCCATTGAGTTGCACACTATAATGGGTGAATTATATGGCACGTAAATTATATCTAATAAAGCTGTCTTAAAAATAAAGTTGCACTACTTGCTAACTTCTTTGAAGTCTGGTAATTCAAACTCAGTTTCCTCATCCCTAAGTGAATATAAAAGTGTATATAATACTATCCTTAAGTGGATATAATGCCTACTTCACAAAGTTGCTATGAAGTTCAAATGGAATAATTATGAGGAATTATTTTGTAAACTTCAAAATGCTATACAAATTTTTAAAAAATATTATTATGTAGTCTGTAACTTTGCAATCAAGGCCAGATCAACTTAATTCTTATTTCAGACTGTCCTGATAACAGCACCCAACATATTAATCCTGATAGCTAAGTATAATTTCTATATTTCCAAGCAAGACTAAATCCTTCTTGCCCTAGTATGTCTATTTCATTCTCAACAGAAATGAAAAACATTTGCTCAATACCATCAATCCCTTCATCTACTTGAAGTCTTTTATTTAACCTTCCTCAATCATTCTCCCCCACATCAATAAACTAATGCAGTTTTAAAGCAAAATAATTCCAATTTCTTTAACCTTTATTCACAAATCCTCATAAATTGAAATATCGCTGCCCCTCATCTGATCGTTTAAAAATATAAGAGATAAACAAGGGCTGCGGGCTTAAAAGTAAGATCAATCTGGGGGGGGGGTCTATCTATAAAAAGCAATATTTAAAGCAAAGGTCAAGGAAAGGATAAGATATCCGGGACTGGAAGAGACATGTTATTTAACTGAAACTAAGAAGAATCCACAGGGATTACAATTCTCTAAGGTTTGAAGCCACAGATGAAATCATAAAGGAAAAGATTGATAGGCATGTAAATGACATATTAAAATGTTTGCAATATAAAACTAAAGGAAAAGGCTAGATTAACCAAAAAAATCAGATAAGCTATATTTATGTGTAGAAAAATTGCAAAGAGAAGTGAAAACAGACAAGGGAGGAGTGAAGGATGAAGGAGGAAAAAAAGAGTACCAATGTATTTATTACCACTGATTGTAAGTTATATATGTATATTTTACCTCAATAAAAAATGTTTTTAAATATTCCATGCAAACACTAGTCATAAGGAATATTGAATGGCTATGTCAGTATCTTACAAATTAGACTTCAGATCAAAGACTATTACTCTAGATGAGAGACATTTTATGAAGATAAAAGAGTCAGGACCCAGTGTGGTGGCTCACGCCTGTAATCCTAGCACTCTGGGAGGCCGAGGCGGGAGGATTGCTCAAGATCAGGAGTTTGAAACCAGCCTGAGCAAGAGCGAGACGCCGTCTCTACTATAAATAGAAAGAAATTAATTGGCCAACTGATATATATATAAAAAATTAGCCGGGCATGGTGGCGCATGCCTGTAGTCCCAGCTACTTGGGCAGCTGAGGCAGAAGGATCACTTGAGCCCAGGAGTTTGAGGTTGCTGTGAGCTAGGCTGATGCCACGGCACTCACTCTAGCCCGGGCAACAGGGACTTTGTCTCAAAAAAGAAAAAAAAAAAAAAGATAAACGAGTCAGTTTATTAAGACACCCTCATGTGTGCACCTAGTAACAATGTTTCAAAATAATTTAAGCAAAAACTGACCAAACTAAAAAAAGACAAATCCAAAATTTATGGTTAAATTTTTGAACAGTTTTCTTGATAGTGATGGAAAAGTAGAAAGAAAATAAGGACCACTATAGAAGACTTGAACAATGTTATCAACCAACCTAAGTTAATTGATATTTTCAGGACATTTCAAGTGTCCATGAACTCATTTACCAGGATAGATTATATGCTGGGTCATAAAACAAGTATAAATTAACTTAGACTAAAATTATATGGAATATTATTTCTTGACATAATGGCATAACATTAAAAAAGTGAAAATAGGCCGGGCATGGTGGTTCACACCTGTAATGTTAGAACTCTGGGAGGCTGATGCAGGAAGATCCCTTAAACTCAGGAGTTCAAGACCAGCCTGAGCAAGAGCAAGATCCTGTCTCTACTAAAAATAGAAAAATTAGTGTGGCGTGGTGGCATGCTTTTGTAGTCCCAGCTAGTTGGGAGACTGAGGCAGGAGGATCGCTTGAGTCCAGGAGTTTGAGGTTGCTGTGAGCTATGATGATGCCACTGCGCTCTAGCCTAGCTGACAAATTGAGACTCTGTCTCAAAAAAAAAAAAAAAGTGAGAACAGATAGTTGCTCAATTTTTAAAAGTTTAGTGGTTTTGTAATGCTGTTTCCTGTTTTTTAAATAATAATGTAATATAAAAAATGAAGAATTCACATATCATGAAAAGTTCCTGAAATATAACTCAGTCTATAATGCAATTCAGGAGATAGGATATTAGTAAGATGAGGGTAAAAAAATCATTAACCTAGCACATAATTAGTAAAAGAAATCTTAAGTTTAGGATTTAAATATGATGCAGGACTTTCAACACTAAAACAAGAATAACTCTAGGCAAAATGGAATGGTTGGTCATCCTACTTTAGTCTTACAATAATTTTGTCCAGAATGAGCTTCTTATAATTTTTTCTATTTTATACTCATGATGTATAATAATTTAAGTTAACATTTTTTCAACTCTCTTCTCTATATTTTAAACATTTCCCCCCTACCTCCTCACTATTTACCAATTACCAAACTATTCTGAAAATAAATTGCATTTGGAAAGAATGATACTGTGATAACAGATAAAAATAGAAATGTCAGTTTCAACTCAGTAGGGTTAGAGTTGGAGAGCTAGAATTTGGCAGTTTGTCTCTAACACTTTCTAGAGAAGAGAAAGCCTGACAGAGTATTAATTACAGCCTCCCCCCATGAGGCTAACTCCATAATGAAGGTGAGTCCATGAAAATATGTGACAATTTGATGCCCCTATTTCTTAAGATAATTCAAATTCCTCTGCTCAGATTCTCTACTCACCAAACAGCTTTCCCATTCTGTTTTTTACTGTTTTTATTGAGAAGAATACTTTAAGTCAAAATGTATAAAAGGTAAATGAACAGTTCTGTGAATTCTTTAAAAAGTGAGCATACCCAAGCAGCTACCACTCAGATAAGAAATAGAGCATTGACATATTCCTAAAAGCCCCCAATTGTAAACCTTCCTTTTTCCCCCAAAAGAAAACTAAATACATCCTCACTTTAATTAGACTTACTTTATTTTTAATTTTATTTAATGGGATCATATAGTGATTTTCTGCATATAGTATATTTACTCAACTTTGTTTTGTGAGATAGATCCTTGTTGCATGTAGCTGTATTAGTTATTTTTATTAGCATGTAGTATTTCATTTTATGAATACACTACTTTTTTATTTCAGAATATTAGGGGGTACACAACGTTTTGGTTACATAATTTGTTTTTGTACAGTTTGAGTCAAAGTTATAAGTGTGCCCTTCACCCAGTTAGTGTGCATTGTACCCATTAGGTGTGAATTTACCCAGCCCTTTTGCCTGCCACCTACTTGATTTCCCTTGAGTTTTACTTCCATATGTGCACGTAAGTGTTGATCGATTAGTTCTAATTTAGTGTTGCGTACATGTGGTGTTTGTTTTTCTATTCTTGTGACACTTCACTTAAAAGAATGGTCTCCAGTTCCATCTAGGTTGTTACAAAAGATACTAGATCACCATTTTTTATGGCGGAGTAGTGCTCTGTGATATACATATATCACATTTTATTAAGCCACTCATGTATTGATGGGCACTTCGGTTGATTCCACATCTTTGCAGTTGTGAATTGTGCTGCTATAAACATTTGAGTGCAGGTGTCTTTTTAACAAAATGTCTTTTTTTTCCTTTGGGTAAATACCTAGCAATGGGGTTGCTGGATCAAATGGTAGGTCTACCTTTAGTTCTTTGAGGTATCTTCATACTACTTTCTATAGAGGTTATACCAGTTTGTAATACCATTAACAGTGTATAAGCATTCCTTTCTCTCTGCATCCACACCAACATCTATTGTCTTTGGACTTTTTAATAATAGTCATTCTGACATGGGTAAGGTGATAATCTCACTGTGGTTTTAATTTGCATTTGCCTGATGATTAGAGACGTTGAGCATTTTTTCATGTGTTTGTTGGCCATTAGTCTATCTTCTTTTCAGAAGCTTCTGTTCATGTCTTTTGCCCGCTTTTTAATGGGATTGTTTGATTTTTTTCATGCTGATTTGCTTCAGTTCTTTGTAGATTCTGGTTGTCAGCCCTTTATCGGATGTATAGCATGCATATATTTTCTCCCATTCTGTAGATTGTCTGTTGTCTATTTGCTCTACTGATTGTATCTTTGGCTGTGCAGAAACTTTTTAATTTGATCACGTCCCATTTATTTTTGTTGTTGTTGTTGTTGTGATTGCTTTTGGGATCTTCTTCATAAACTCTTTGCCCACGCCAATATCTATGATAAGAGTTTTCCAACACTTTCTTCTAGAATTCTTATAGTTCCCTGCCTTAGGTTTAAGTCAGTTATCCATTGTAAATTAATTTTTGTAAGTGGTAAGAGGTACAGATCTGGTTTCAGTCTTTTACATGTGGCTATCCAATGTTCCCAACACCATTTATTGAATAGGGATTTTCTAACCCAGTGTTTGTTTTGACTGCTTTGTCTAAGATCAGATGGCAATATGAGGGTCGTTTCATATCTGGGTTCTCTGTTCTGACAGATAGATCTATGTCTCTGTTTTTGTGGCAGGACCATGCTGTTTTAGTTACCATAGCCCTGTGGTATAGCTTGAAGTCTGGTAAAGTGATACCTCCTGATTTGTTCTTATTAAATAAAGTTGCATTGGCTATTTGGGAGTGTCTACAAGCCGGCTTGAGCCAAAATTACTTTCTAGGATGCCAGGGATGGAGGAGGTGCAGAGGGGGAGGTGTCCGGATGCAAGAATGTCAGCTTTCTGGTCCCTCATGGTAGTGCCCCATGGGATGAGAGCCATGTATCCCGCTGTTACCTGGAGACACCCATGTGGCAGAGGGGAGCCCCCTTACCCTTTCACTGGGCTCCAGACCTCCCTGGATTTGGACCATGCTGCCAATCTATCCTCCTCTCTCTCCACCTCACAGCTCCTTTTGGTGGGGTCTCCAGACTTCTCTGCTGTCTCTTCCTATGGTCCACATCTGAGCAGTAATTGTTCTCCACTCTCCTCAGTCCACCCCTCTACTCTTCTGCTGGGAGGGTCCAACAAGCTGTGTCTCTGTTGGCCATCTCAGCGGTCTGAATATACTGTTTGTGTTTATCCACTTTCCTGTTGATAGACATTTGGTTTGTTCCAGTTTAGGGTCTTTGTGAATAATGCTGCTATAAATATTCTTATATACATCCATTGATGTACGTGTGCATGCATTTCTGTTGTGAATAGACCTAGGAGTAGAATTGCTGAATCATGTATCCTCACCAATACTTGACATTGCACGTCTTTTTCATTTTAAACTTTCTGTTGATATACAGTGGTGTCTCTAATGCAAATGGTCTTTCCATTTGCATTTTCTTTTTGCAATTTTCACTTTCCCTACGAAATTTGGCACTTTTTCATATTTATTAGAAATTGGGATATCCTTTTATGTGAAATGCTTACTCGAGGCTTCTGCTCATTTTTATGCTTTTTTATTTGCAAGCATGTTTATATATTCTTATATGGGTTCTTTGTTGGTTATATGTGTTATAAAAATTTTCTCCCACGCTGAATCTTCTGAAGCTGTATGTACAGCTCTAATTGTACAACTTTGGTATTGCTCTTTAAATGATTCATGGACCTGGGCCATATAGGTCTCTTTATAATCTTTAAGCAACTAAGCATCATATTAGACCCATAATGGAGGTTCAAGCAATATTTGAATTAATTCATTGAAGAATATGGTGAATTGATTTCTGTGTAATTTTTAAATATTATGCTCAACTTTGCATATGCATTTAATTTTATAATTTCAAAGATAGTTTTCAAACATTGCTATGCCACATTTTATTTCCACATGCTTTGAAAGAGGAATTATCTAAGTCTTTGGGTGAATAATCATTCTAGATCTGGCAAGATTAAGTCCTCAACTGAAAGGATAAGAAGAAACAACACATAAACCACAGATGAAATAAAATGCTATTTCCATCAATAGTTACATACATCTAACAAATCAATAAGGGCTCATGTTGATAGTAACCATTATATTAATGCCAGAGGGATTCTAAGGTGACCAATCATTCTAGTTTGAACAAAATTAGCAGTTTTCTAAGAAATGGGACTGAAAATACTAAACCTAGGACAGCTCTGGGCAAAATGAGATGGCTAGTCTTAAATCATTTTATCCAGAATGAGCTTTTTGTATGTATTTTTCTCCTTTGTATTGATGATGTATAATAATTAAAATAAGTGTGATTTTTTAAAAAACCATCTTTCAATTGCCTTCTCCATATTGCAGACATCCATTGCCACCTCTTCTCTATTTGCCAATGCAGCAACAAACCTTACCTTGTTGATCTTTGTTTATTTTTTCCTCTTGACTTGCCACACTTTACTCTTTTTTTGTGACTTGGATGTCTAGGAATTATGCTACTTACTCCTTTTGAAGGCTGAATGGTAATGTTGTTGAAGTGTGGATTTCTAAACTTTCTGATATTATAAGAGACAGCATACAACTTGAACAGGGAAAGAACAGATAAATCCAAAATATTCACTTTTCCCTTAATGCACCTTATGTGTTCTTTACTTCGCTCAACAGATTTGTAAAGCAAGGCACTGCAACATTATAAAAGCACTGTAATATGTGCAAAAATGAAATGCCACAATAATGGATCTTTTCCCTTTAAAGAACTCATAGTCTAGCAAAGGGCACAGAAACATAAATAAATACCTAATGCAAAGCAGAATATAAGAAGTACCAAATAGAAGGATAAGCTAAATGGTATTGATGAGAAAGGGGAAAAAATAATTCTGACTGAAGGGAAGGGGCATAGATCAGAGAAAATATCACACAATAAAAAGCATTTGAACTGAGTTTTGAAGGATAGGATTCCAATAAGAGGAAAAGTTGGGGGACAGCATTCCAGGCTAATGAACCAACAAGGGTGAGAGTACAGTATTTCATGCAATATAGTAAGAGGAATATAGTGGCAAGTGAAGCTGTAGAAGTAAGAAAGATAAGTTATGGAAGTCTAATAATATTAATAACTTTTGCTGAGCTCTTATACTAAGCATACAGTATGATCTCATTAACTGACACAGCAATTCTTTGAGGTAGGTATTATTTTTAGTCCCATTTCATGGATGAGGAAATTGAGGTTCAGAAATATTAAGTAAACAGCCTCAGATCTAACAACAAGAACATGGTCCAGCAAAGATTCAAACCCAAATCTACTTTATTCACAACCCTGAGCTCTTACTACTAGGTTCTACAATGTAAAGATTTTGGAATTTATTTTGTAAGCAGGGGAAGGCCATTTGAGGAGGACAGTGAATACGATTCAACTAGTGTTAGGAAGCAAACTGGCAATAGTGTGAAAGATGGATTGGAAGGAAGGGAGACTAGAGACAAAGGAATCAGTTAGTGGGCTATGGCAACGGTTTCATTTGAAAGATGATGAAGGACTGAAAAAGGGTAATGGCAGGGGAAATGAGAAGAAGGAGACAGATTTAATATTGTGGGGCTTAGATGGATAGCATTTGGTGATTGCTTAGATGGGAGGTATGAAAGAAAACAAGAATTTCTAATCATGATGACTGAGAAGATGGTGGTACATTTAAACAAGAGAGGGTACACAGAGGAATAGATCTTGAGGTACATGGTGGAGAGGAGGGTGGAAGGAGGTAATGAGTATGGTCTGGAACATGTTGCAATTGAGGTCCTGTGAGAGCACACAGATAGAAATTGACATCTGAAGTCAGGTAACTATTTTTAAAGTTCTTTAACAACAACAACAACAAAAAAACCACACAAGACTGCAACATTTCCATCATAAAAACTTCTCCATATAAGTCAAGATGACAGCTCATTCATTTTACTTAGCATTTTAAACCATGAAGGGCTACTATGTCATGACTGCCACTATCTAAAGGGCCCAACATTCATCAGCTGTGAGTTGTATCCAAGTGATTGTCACATAATCCACAGTACAATTCATATTGCCTAATAAAACCCCTCAAGTGTTGGCAATGATATTGATGATGATGAGTTTGAATTTTAATATTTCCATGGATTCTCCTAGAGGCTTTTCTTCTTTAAGCAGATTCAGTAACTGTGATTGCAAAATATTTGAAGAAGTTTCCCCTATAATCCTTACCACAATACCTTGCCTAAAGAACCGATATAGCTATTGAAGTTGTCTATATTTAATGCAATATAACATAAAGGTAGACCATCTAAATAATGTGCAATAAATTTGACAAAATGAAATAACTGACACAAAAGTGAACATACTATATGATACCAGTGGGAGATTGGGAAGTGGCATGAGGAAGTTTTCTGGGCTTATAGAAATGAAATGTCCAATAACTTGACAGGGGTACCAAGTGCATGGTGTATCCATTTGCCAAAACTATACAGTTAAGATGATATATATGCACCTCAATGATGCACCCAGTCGATGTCAAATTCATTTTCTTTTCAACCACACATGTGACTTATATGAGAATTGACCATTTACTGAATCATAAAGCCAGTCTTACCACATTTTAAAAGATTGGCATTATGATATCTAACTGGTAGTCAATTAATTTAAAACTAGAAAAAATATATTTGTAAACTAAAAAGCACACTTCTAAATAACTCAAAATAACTAATGGATCAAAGAAAAATATTAATGAAAATCAAAATATTTAGAATTTGAATTATATGGAAATATCATTTGTTACAATTTATTGGATACATCTAAAGGAATACATAGAAAGAAATTTACAGCTTCAAATGCTTATATTATAAAGGAAGAATTAATGAGATAAGCATACAAAGTAGATGTCCAGTAAAGCAAATTAGGTAGAAAAAGAATAGCAGAATAAGCCACAGAAAGAAGAAGGAATCAAATAAAGAAAAGAATGGGAGCTAATGTACAGAAATATACATACAACTGAGAAGATAAACAAAGCCAAAAGTTTTCAAAAAGACATATAATATTGAAAATTCTCTAGTAAGATTTATCAATACAAATAGAGAAAATACAAATAAGTAATATCAGAAATTAGACATTACCATAAAAGATGAAGATATTGAAAAAAGAGGCTATTATGAATAATATTATACCAAAAATTTGAAAACAGAAAAAATGGACAAATTCCTAGAGAAATATTAGGTAATAAATTGACTCAAGAAAAAATGGTCCTTATTTCTGCCAGCTTAAAAAAAAAAGGAAGCGGAAAAACCTGAATGCTTTTAAATGAATTATAAAAAATAAAATGGAAGTTAAAACAATCCCAGAAGGAAAAACTTGGGTTCATATATTTTTCTCATGAGTTCTATCAGACATTCATGAAATGACTAATTCTACTCTTCTATTAACTATTCTACAGAAAACTAAAATTTTGACAAGAAAAAGAAGAGAATACTCCCCAAGTCATTTCAAAAGGATATCACTGACTTTAACTCCAAAATCTAAAAAAGAACGGGGCAAAAATGAAAAATTATGCACTTAGATGCAAAATTTCTGAAAAAAAATTAGCAAACTGAATCCAGCAAAGTATTAAACAATAACACATCATATGTCTAAGTTGGGTTTAACCTAGGAATGGAAGGTTGATTTAACATCAGAAAACCAGCTAATATAATTCATTACATGAACAGATTAAAGGAAAAAAATCATTTCATCATCTTAATAGGTGCAGAAAATGTTTGATTTTTTGTTTGTGATAAAAACTCTTATGAAAATAGACATAGAAAATATTTAACTTGATAAAAGGTAACTACTAAAAACTTACAATGGTCATTCTGCTTAATGGTAAAACACTAAAAACATTTCACTTAGTATTGGGAATAGACAAGGGTACCACTACTCATTGTCACTTGTATTCCACATTGCCCTAGATGATCAAGCTAGTGCAATCAAGCAGAAAAAGGGGGAAAAATAGAAGAATTGGAAAGAAAGAAATAAAATGCTCATTACTTTCAAATGATATAATTGACTACATAGAAAACCCAAAATTACCTACAGAAAAAAGTTTATAGTTACTTAGAGGATATAGCAAGGTTTATAAACACAAAACTGATACATAATAAAATCAGTGCATTTTCATGTTTACCAGCAGAAAACAGTGAAAAAAATGTTTGTAATAAAAAGATAAAATTAAAAACAGCACCAAAATGCATGAAGTACTCATGCGTATATTTAACAGAAGTATAAGACTTTTATGGAGAAAATTATAAAACCTTATAGAGAGAACTAAAATATATATAGATATAGAGATAGATAGATAGATAGATAGATAGATAGATAGATAGATAGATAGATCCCATTCAAAGATTGGAAGACTCAATATTGTAAAGATGTCAAGTCTCCAGAAATTGATCTGCAGAGTTACTAAAATCCCCCATGAAAATCTTAGTGGGTTGATTTTATGCGAGGTGACAAGCTGCTTCTAAAATTTACATAAACATGCAAAGGATCAAGAATAGCTAAGATACTCTCGAACAAAACAAAGTGGAGAGTTTTACCTTAACATATACCAAAAATTACAAAGCTATAGTAATTCAGAAATTGTAGTATTAGCCTAAGATAGACACAAATTTACCCATGTCATAAAATAGAGGGTTGAGAAACAGACCTATATACATATATGAGCTTAATTTATGATAGAGCTGTCATTACAGACCAGTGTAGGGAAGATGAACTTCTCAATAAAGGATGCTGGGACTAGTGGTTATCTATATGAAATAAAATAAAATTAGATCACCTACCTCATACCACAAACAAAAATTAATTTGAGGTGATTTTAAAACCTAATTGTAAAAGGCAAAATTATATAACTTTTAGAAGATAGTACAAGAGAAAATTTTCATGACTTTGGAGTAGGGAAGACTTCATCAACCAGACATTAAAAACACAAGCCATAAATTAAAAGAATAAAAACTGTAGTTACATTAAAATGAAAATGCACTATTCATTAAAAAAAAAATAAAGAAAACAACCCAGAAGCTGAACTGGGAATAGGTAACACATATTAACTGACAAGGAAGGTGTCCAAAATACATGAACAACTTTAAAAACTCAATAAGAAAAATTGCTGAAAGAACTGAATAGTAGAGGAAATACGAGTTACCTATAAACAGTTTACATCGAAGGCTATGTCTCCCTGGTTTGCAAACTGCTCACTAGAATAAAGTCATTTTTTTCTCAAAAAAAAAATCATGGAAATGCAAGTTAAAATATACTAAGATACCACATTACAGTTACCAGATTGTCAAAAAATGAGGAAGTCTGACAATATCAAGTGTTAGAAATAAGGATGTATAGCAACTGGAACACTTTTATACTGCTAAAGGGGGTTTAAATGGGCATAATCATTTTAGAAAACAATTGGGCATTTACAATACGATTTAAAATGTGCATATACTATGACCCAGCAGTTTTATATTTGGCTAAAATTCTGCAGGCATGTTCTGAAACCATGGATCACAAACCCATTAATGGCTCACATAGTCAATTTTGTGGGTCACAAGCAGAATTTTTAAAAGTGAATGTGAATAGTGTAGAAAATAGAGTGCACCATAGGTAGAAAATACTGATTTAGTGAAACTTTTGATTCAGTTGTATACTCTGTGTGTGTGTGTGTGTATACACACACATATATATGTATGATTCAGTTACATACTGTGTGTATATAATATATATTTGTGTGTGTGTGTGTATTTGTACTTGGTCACAATGAAATGTATTTTGTATTGTGGGTTGCAGTTTACATTAGTGTTCTATGGCTGTGTAAAAAATACTATGAACTTAGTGGCTTAAAACAACACACATTTGTTTTTTCATAGCTTCTATGGACCAGGAATCCAGGCAGAGCTTAGCTAGGTTCTAGGCTTAGGGCCTCACAAGTCTGCAATCAAGGCATTGACTAGGACTAGGGCTGTAGTCTCATCCGAGGCTGGATTGGGGAGGGATCTGCTTTCAAGCACATGCAGGTTATCATCAGAATTCAGCTCCTTGCAGCAGAAAGACTGATGACTTCCATTTCTTGATGACTACAGTCCAGGGACCACCCTCAGCTTCTTAAAGTCACCCTCAGTTCCTTGCCATGGAACTGGCAAGGAACATGAGGTTCACTAACATGGCCACTTGTTTCCTCAAAGTCAATAAAGGAGAGAGTGACTCCATCAAGACAAGTGCTACGATTTTATGTAGGCAATAACATATATCTATGACCTTTGCTGTATTCTACTGGTTAAAATCAAGTCACAGTTCCTGCCTACACTTAAGTGGAGGAGACTACACAGGATCTGAACATCTGAGAGTCTGTCTGCCAACTGAAAAGTTTGAAATCTACTTCCCTAGAGAAACTCTTACATATAGGTACCAATAGAAATGGAGCATCACTATTTGTAATAGCTAAAATTTTTAAACAACTCAAGTGTTCACTAGAGGACTGGATATAAATATGTGTTATATTCATAAAATGGAATATTTTTCAATAGTGAAAAATGAATGAAATACAGTTACCTGAAACAACACGAATGAATCTTAGGAACATGATGTTAAGAGAAAAAAGCAAGTCCCCTCAAATATGTATAGCATGATTCCACTTATATAAAGTTTATGAACATGCAAAACCAAGAAATAGGTGATTAAAGATATAATATATGTGACATAATGATAAATGAAAGCAAAGAAATGATAAACACAAAATTCAGGCTATTGGTTACCTCTGAGGAGGGAAGGAAAGGAATGGAATCTGGCAAGATTCATGAGCCTTAACTGGGTAGAGGGACTGAGGATGTTTGAGAGATATATCATTCTCTATTCTTACATGTATTTCATTTTTTAAATCCTATTAACCATTCAGTATTTAATAAAAAAAAAATTGGGGCCAGGCGAGATGGCTCACACCTGTAATCCAAGCCCTTTGGTAGGTCAAGGTAGGAAGATTGCTTGAGGCCAGGAGTTCGAAACCAGCCTGGGCAACATAGGGAGACCACTGTCTCTATAACAAATAAAAAGAAATTAGCCTGGTATGGTGGTGTGAGCCTGTAGTCTCATCACCTGGGAGGCTGAGGCAAGAGGATCACTTGAAGCCTGGAGTTTGAGGTTGTAGTGAGCTATGATTGCACCATTGCATGCTTCAGCTTGGGTGACAGAGCAAGATTTTTGTTTCAAAAAAAATTATTTTTTAATTTAAGTTCCTATTTGTTAACACGCTTAAAATTTTTCTGGTAAGGTCTCATTTTTGTCTTGAATGTAAGAGGATTAAAAATTGCAGAGGTTTTTTGTGTGTGTTTCTCTGTATTTTCTACCATTCCACCTAAAAAAGATCAAAGAAACATATTTTTTCATCACTGTCTAAGGTTCACTTTTAAGTATTTCAATCCTAGAGTAAAGAGAAATAAAAACTGCATTTCTGGAGGATAA
Organism: Microcebus murinus; assembly: GCF_040939455.1. Classification (NCBI taxonomy): domain Eukaryota; kingdom Metazoa; phylum Chordata; class Mammalia; order Primates; family Cheirogaleidae; genus Microcebus; species Microcebus murinus. The sequence goes on from NC_134136.1 coordinate 7,857,641, forward strand.
AGAAGATTTCCCCCATTCTTTTCTTAAATCTCCAAGTTCTTTATATTTCTTGAGGTTACCAACATGGCCTTCATTGAGATATTCATGTTTTAGACAGTTCTCCTAACAGATACCTGAAATGGCTTAGCAGAGTAAGTAGAATAAAATCATATCTGTAAAAATTCATCAGCTGTGGGCTCACAGGAGATTTGTGCAGTGATAGAGAAGTACTTGAAATATATGTGAATCTGAAATCCAGAGATTTACATATAAAATAACAAGATCATAAAAATGCACACATCTGGAAGGTTAACATCAAGCTTTACAACGAAAGCAAGAGTATCGTGAATATTATATACATTATCAGCTGGATACTGAAAACTGTGGTCAATTCAGAGCATGAAAAGAGAGAAAGCATTTTCCTGTTGAGTGGTCTCAAAATGAATTTTTAATCATTTCATTTCTATGCTTCAGGTAATTAGGAGAATCCAGTGAAATAAAACTGTTAATTAGTTTTAGCCATAGTGTTGTAAAAGTGTAGAATGGTCCTTTGAGAGTCAATTGAGTCATGGAATATTTTACCAAATGAAAAAGCAAACAAATAACTTTGTTCAAAGTATGCATGACATCATTTCTGGTCATGTGATCTCATGAGAATTAGCAACTATGATTATCTCTTTTCTTTAGGTGCACAAAATGTACTTTTACTCTACCATTGCATTAGTAGATACACACCCCACAAAATCTTAAATAATCTCTTTCTGCCTAATAAGACTCCTTTGGATATTCCAACTAAGTTAGAATCTGATACTTTCAAAGAATAGCAATATGTCAAGCAAACAATAATATGTAAATAAGAAAAAATAAACTGATAATGATGTTTTATTGAGAGTCTTTTATTCAAATAGCTTAAGCCACCAATGTAAGTAAATATAAATGAAGGCCAGTTAAAAATATTTACCAGCTTGAAAAGTAAGTCGCATTATTTTTGTTTCTGTTTAAAACTTATTTCCATCTTTGCTTTATTTTATTTTATTTTATTTTATTTTATTTTATTTTGAGATAGAGTCTCGCTTTATTGCCCAGGCTAGAGTGAGTGCCATGGCGTCAGCCTAGCTCACAGCAACCTCAAACTCCTGTGCTCAAGCAATCCTCCTGCCCCAGCCTCCCGAGTAGCTGGGACTACAGGCATGTGCCACCATGCCCGGCTAATTTTTTTTCTATATATATTAGTTGGCTAATTAATTTCTTTCTATTTTATAGTAGAGACGGGGTCTCGCTCTTGCTCAGGCTGGTTTCGAACTCCTGACCTTGAGTGATCCGCCTGCCTTGGCCTCCCAGAGTGCTAGGATTACAGGCATGAGCCACCACACCCAGCCCATTTTGGCTTTAAATAAATTCTTTGAATAGAGGTGTTCTATACCAAATGTCCATTTGTGGAAAATATCCAAAAGTCACATTGATTTAGTCACTAGTTCATTCCTGATGCAGATATCAAACTTTGTATCAGATCATTTGGCAAGAATAATTGCCAACTAATTTCATCAGCAAGTATTATTTTAAGTGTCTTTTGAGTGTTTGGCATTGTTTTAATACAAGGAGGGTTTTTACAGTAATGCCCTTTTGTCCACAAGGATTTTTTATTCCCAGATATTGAGAGGATATCATACTGTGATTTTAGGTGAAATAGTCATATTTGGATGTCTGACATCAGAACCTATCACATACAACATGGTCAGAATATAAACAGAAATGACCAAAGAAGAATGAAGTGATGATGCTGGTGATTAAACAGGTGACACTTTTTCCTGAGTCATTACTAAATTGCCTGTTGGCATAATGTCGTTCTCACTTCCTTTAACATATACCTAATATGGGTGGCAGCAGCATAGGCTAGTAGACTGAGTGCCCGATTAGGAAACTAAAGAATTGGGTTGAAGTCCCAGCTCTGTATAACCTTGGACCAATTGTTTCACCTCTCTGAGACACAATTGCTTCATTTATAATAATAATCTTTAACTTAGGATAATATCATTTTCCCATTTCTATGGTGTTTGTGTTGCACTATGGAATCAGCAGCCTGGAAGAATAGAAATGTCTCCAAGATACCTCAGGTAACTTGCCTTACTTTGGTTTGTATACAGTGGGAGTGCACTAAATGTATATTGTCAAGTAATGTGCTATAATGTGAGCTACAATGATTTCAGTTATTGGATAACACAGATATTAATATGCATTTAGAGTTTCCTTAGGTGGCTTTGGTGACAGCAGGTAGTGTTGGCAATTTTCCTAACACTTAGTGTCTCCCAAAGATTGATATGATGGGCTAGGTGGAAAGAAATTGATTATAGATTACTTTATCCATACGTGCTATTTATCAGAAGCTTGCAGGCGTCCTCAAACTACAGCCCGCGGGCCACATGCGGGTGTTTTTGCCCATATGTACTTTTACTTCAAAATAAGATATGTAGGGGGGGAAATGGGCATTTATTGAAACCTTAAAATCTGTACCCCCATAATATACCAAAATAAAAAAAATAATTAAAAAAAAATAAGATATGTGCAGTGTGCATAGGAATTTGTTCACAGTTTTTTTTAAACTATAGTCTGGCCCTCCAATGGTCTGAGGGACAGTGAACTGGCCCCCTGTTTAAAAAGTTTGAGGACCCCTGCCCTATAGCATCCATCGCTATAATACATATTCACTAGGGCAAATGTGTTATGCAGTGCTAAAGGTTCCAAAGGGTATTTTCCTTTGCCTTCAAACCTCACTGCACATTCCATAATCAGATTTACAGAGAAATCATGCTATATAAACATAAAAGAACATCACAAATGGACAAATCTGGATTATTAATTCAGGGCAAGTCAATCTTTTTATAGTATAGGTGAGAAAGAGAATGACCATAATTTAATATGTTCTCATGAGCCAGACAAATTGTTAAGCAGGGTAGAAGGCAATTATGAACTTATTCGTGTAGCATCATGGAGTTACCAACTCCATTCACGTCTTATTTCTTTTAGCCACGGAATACTTGCAGTCACCCAGGTCTGTAAGACTTTAAAAGCAAACAAGACTACATATGAGGTAGTATATGAGGTAGTAATTGTAACACTAGTTTTTGATACTCTGTTATTCCAGCATAACACATGTGCAGGAGAGAGTTAACATTGCAGGCCTGAGACTGCTATCTTTAGAAAAGTCTGCTTGCCAGATTGGACCTTTGTTTGTGTCTAGAAACGTGAAGTTCAGGAGGGTTTCCACAATTTTTACCTGATAAGGGTGGTTTACTGTGCCTAAACTGTACAAACAAAGGGCTGAACACCTGCCTTTCTTCTTGAGATCTGGAATCTTGGTACACGCTAGGCAGTGGGTACCTATGTGACCGGCCCCTAAGAGAAACCTTTGGCACTGGGTGTCCAGTGAGCTTCCCTGCTCAAATACCTCATGTGTGTTATCACAATTCAGTGCTGGAAAAATCAAGCATACCCTGTGTGACAACACTTGGAAAGGATTATTTCAAGCTCGTGCCTGTTTTTCTCCAGATTTTACCCCATTCACTATTTCCCTTTGTTCATTTTGCTTTGTATCATTTTGCTGTGACAAATCTCAGTCATTTTGCTGTAATAAATCTCAGACTATATTTTGAGTCTTGTGAGTCCTAGCTAATCACTGAACCTGGAGGTAGTTAAGAGATCCCCTCTACACATGGCACTATTTTTATATTATGAAATTCTGGTATTATAAATTCTGGTATGAACTCTGATTCATTTATACATTGAGATGTACCCATCTATTATGTACCCTTAATTGAGATAATTATATGCTGCATTAAAATCTTGACTCGAACACCAGTGAATTAGAAAGTTTTCTTTCTAATTCAATTTCTTTCTAATTAGAAATATTTCTCATGTTTTAGAATGCTTTCCAAGATATTTTGTTTTAAATTTCCATTTCCCTGTTTACTAATGAGGTTGACAATCTTAGGTTTATTGGTCATCTACATTTCCCCAGAACTCTGAAATTGAGGTGGTGCTGGTAGGAAGAGGTATGTGCATTCGGAAAAACGGGAAGAAAATGTGGTGAAGAGTTTAGGACAAGAAAGAGATCAGAAAAGTTCCCAGGCTCATATCTGAAGCCCTATCTTAGAGTCTAATCACTGCCTCTTTTCCCTCAGACCCAGAACCTCTCTGCTTCCTGTTTGCCTCATGTGCGAATATGAATAATAACAGCATTAGTTTCATAAGAGTTTTGTGAAGTTTAAATAAGTTAGCACGTGTCAAGGGCTCAGGATATTGCCTGCCACACAAATTCTCTTCATTTCTGATGCCTCTAAATAAGGATAGACCTTATCGCCTTATGTCGGAATTACTGTAATAGCCTCCTTCTGACGTTCACCTCTTTGGTCCTTTATTGCCACAGTGATCATTTTCATATCCTTTCTCCAAAACCCCCGGCAACTTATTTCCTACTACATCAAGTGAAACACCCTCTGCCTGGCTTTCAAGGTCTCTACCCTACCTTACAACCCTCTTTTTTTCTACATCAGTGATTCTCTTTCCATTCCTCTCTGTCAGTGGTTCTCAAACTTGCACGTGGATCAGAATTATCTGGAGGGTTTGTTAAAACAAAGGTTACTGGCTTCCACCTGTAAAGTTTCTAATTCAGTAAGTCTGGATAGAACTCCATATATGAATTTATACATAACAAGTTCCCAGGTGATGCTGATGTTGCTAGTCTACCGACCACTCTTTAAGGACCACTGCCCTAGATGGTCTCTCAATTTGACTTCGTTTTCAGTCTTTTTGCTTTTTATCAATCCTGTTAATCCATTCTTTCTTCTTGTGTCCATGCATCCCATTTTCCTTGTCTAGAATGTTCTCTCCTCCACCAGCCCTAAGGTCTTATCCAGTCCAGTTCAGGATTTCAGCAATCTCTCTGTTCTTTGCACTAGTATTGCCCAACACAAAATCTACATCACACAGTTTAATCCTTTATCTTGTATTACTTGCTCTTATTTCATGCATGTGACTTGTATGTCCAATAATGTAAATATTTTATGGCACGAATTATATTTTATTTTCTCTGCATCTCCCACACATAGAGATTAGCACAAGACTGAACATATATTTTATGTTGAATAATTACTTAACTGGTGAGTGGCCAGGTGAGGTGGCTCATGCCTGTAATCCTAGCACTCTGGGAGGCCGAGGCAGGAGGATCGCTTGAGCCCAATAATTTGAGGTTGTTGTGAGTTAGGCTGATGCCACGGCATTCTAGCCCAGGCCACAGAATGAGACTCTGTCTCAAAAATAAATTAATTAATTAATAATAATAATTACTTAACTGGGCCAGACACAGTGGCTCACACCTGTAACCCCAGCACTTTGTAAGGCCAAGGCGGGAGGATTGCTTGAGGATAGGAGTTCAAGGCTAGCCTAGGAAACATAGTGAAACCCCATCTCTACAAAAAAAAATGTAAAAAATTAGCTGGGCATGGTGGCATGCACCTGTAGTTCTAGCTACTCAGGAGACTAAAGTAAGAGGATTGCTTGAACTCCTGAGTTCAAGGCTACAGTGAGCTTTAATCATGCCACTGCACTCCAGCCTGGGCAACAGACCAAAAAAGAAATTACTCACTGATTAATTTGTGTAGTAAGTTCATAGATTTTGATGGTGGGATCATATGCTTTCCCTTCTGTTCATAACTAGGCATTGGTAAAAGGTAAGAATTGCAGAAGTTCAACTTCTGCCTTCAGCCTTACATGAAAACACTATGACCCTTCTGTCTGCAGAGAGAATTTTGTCTGTCATATCTTTCCAAATTTTGTCTGTCTTAATGCACTCAGAATTACAGGGCAATGATTATTATAGCAGATGACTACACGGAACAATGCACATGATTGCAGCTTTGTAGTTAATGGCAAATGGTAGCTGATTGTTTCATTCTGCCTTAGAGTGAGGAAGTATACAGTAAAAAACAATTTGATGCTGACTGCTGCTTCTGAAGATTTCTTATACTTCAAGAGCCTCCAACATTTATGACTCTGGCAGACAGTCAAAGGACATGCAACATTTCATTTCGCTCCATGTAAAAGGATGCAAATTTGTTTTTTCGGTCTCTGCTGCTATTACTGAACAGAAGATGTGGCTGTCTTTTCAGGTTCAGATAAAAAATATCTTGCTTAATTTTATGGTTGCTTGGGGTTGTGGTATTCACAAAATGTCATTCAATGTAAAAGAAAAAATATGGAAGTCAATCATGTAGCTCGGCGATTTGCTTTTATATTTGACTTTCATCAATGTTACAAAGCTCAACAGTGACTAGAGAAGGTGTAGCAATATCCCATCAATGACAGTGATATGTTTGCAATAATCTCTGGATTGGTTCCCTATAATAATGTGATTTCCCTTGATCACAATGAGTCAGAGAAGCAGCACCATTTTATTCCTTTATCTTAGATACTGGAAAATGCTGAGTTTCAATGACATATATTTACTTGTTAAGTTTCAAAACTTCAGATTTTTAAAAAAGTGCCTTGGGTGTATTTTCACAAAACACATAAATAATCTAAATATCCTTAAAAACAACAGCACCATGAAACAGGAACCAATGCTGTCTTAATCCTGTTACAACCTTGCCTTTGTAGTAACATAAAAAAAGGGTTTTCTCTTACCTTCTTATTCCCTAAAGAGCTGAATATGAGCTCATGAGTCAAGGAATTAGAAAAGGCACTAGCACAACATAAATAGTTCTAAACAAATATTCAGTAAATATTTGTTGATGCAATCATGCCCAGAAGGTTATCTGGAACCCCTGTCTATAAATGCAGAGTCTGGACAGGTTCTAGTATTGTTCTGTGGCTACCTGTCTGAAACTCGAAGATTTCAGGAGGAAGGTTCTCCTCAGTCTGGAGCCAGCCTGGAAGATCCAACTTGGCCTCCATAGTTGAAAAAATCATATGGATTCATGAATTATATATCCAAGTATACCTAGGTGTTTGTATTTCCTTAAATATAGTCCCCAAATACGTCATATAATATTTATAATATAAATGTTATATCTTAAAATAAGAATGATTAACCGTTACTATATGCTTGTTACTTTACATGTATGAATGAATTTAATTCTGACAATAGCTCTATGATATAGGTAGTATTAATAGCCCATTTTAGGCCGGGCGCGGTGGCTCACACCTGTAATCCTAGCTCTCTGGGAGGCTGAGGTGGGTGGATTGCTCAAGGTCAGGAGTTCGAAACCAGCCTGAGCAAGAGCGAGACCCCGTCTCTACTATAAATAGAAAGAAATTAATTGGCCAGCTAATATATATAGAAAAAATTAGCTGGGCATGGTGGCGCATGCCTGTAGTCCCAGCTACTCAGGAGGCTGAGGCAGGAGGATCGCTTGAGCCCAGGAGTTTGAGGTTGCTGTGAGCTAGCCTGACGCCACGGCACTCACTCTAGCCTGGGCAACAAAGCGAGACTCTGTCTCAAAAAAAAAAAAAAAAAAGTAGCCCATTTTAAAGATGAGATAACTGAGGTACAAAGAAGTTATTCAAATGTCTTAGAATGAATCCCTCTTTAGGTGTATACTAGAGATGGTCCTGTTTTCTTAGAAAAGCATATTTGAGTAAAAACCACACTCCTTTCTTTCCCTCACTTAATCATGTGTAGATACTGAGACCACATGACTACAAAGAAATTACCATCATTTCTTTGCTGGCAGTATGTCCTAATTGGAGGCAAAGTATATGGGCGGAAATTAGCAGCTTCTTCAAGTGCTTGTTTTTCAAACATGAACACATAAAGTGTTAGGGCGGATAGGAAAGGAAGGAAAAAAGCAAATGTTACAGTCTGTTTCCCACAACCATACGCCTCAAGCAAAGAGCTGAAGTTGACCTCTTGGGCCACTGATTACATGATTCACAGAAAAACTGGGTCCTTTCTAAAGAACACATTCCCACTTAATTTGGGCCTTAGAAGATAATGGTAGATATAAGAACAATTTATTTAAGTATATGGTCTCCAGAGTAAGACTGTAATAAATGGGGCTAAAATCCTAGTGTCGTTTCAAACTACCTTTATATCCTTTGCCAAGTTACCTCATCTCTTTTTTTACACTGAAAATTACATTTAGTTTTGTTAATTATATTTAAATACAAGTGACTTACAATTTGAAAAGGGGTTGGGGGGAGAGAAAGAGAAGAGAAACCGAACTGCATTCTAGAGGATGTGACATAATAAGGTCTGTCCATGCACTGAGACTCGGTGACTATAGTTCTCTAGCATCACACGTACAGATCCCTAAGCAGAGTTAATCTGCCACCACTCCTCCTAGGTCAACTCCATAGTAACATTCTTGAAATACATTGATGCCTGGCATGTATCCATTTTCTGAGGCTCTTAAGAGAATGTAAGAACTGTGATCGCTCAGCTGGGGAGGCCTGGGAAGGACCTGCAGAGGCAGCACCACCTCTCAAAGGAGAAAATTCACGGAGAGCCCAATAAAAGGAATATGGAGTGCTGTGAGAGTGAACTGCACTGTGCTTTCCTCCTGGCTCTGTCACAAACTGGGTGTCCCTGGACAAGTCACGGAACCCCTCAGGCCTAATTTCTTTAAAGCTTTCAAAAGTCAAAAGTAGATAACCAGGGAAACCCTTCATGAACCATCATTCTGGAATCTCGTGAGCCTGGAATAAAATCATTAGTGTCATATACGGTGATGGATATGGGTGAGAACCCTCCACATCTTATTTCACCTCTTTAAGCAACAGTTTCTTCATCTAGAAAGATAGGGGTGGAGATAGGTAATAATGATACCTATCACATCAGAGTGTTACAAGGATTATTTGAGATAAGATGCATGTGAAATGCTCAGCCCAGAACCTGGCACCTGGTAAATGCCCCAAAAGTCACTTAATAGCAAATGGGATTCCAGGTAGAAGAGCAAAATAATCAGGGGTCTGGTATTAGGTATATGAGGGTGAGTAACAATAGATAATACTGGAAAGGATTCAGTATGGGTCATGGGAGGCCCAAAGCATCGTGCTAAAGAATTGGGACTTATTTTATAGTCACTAGGGAGGTTTATGACCAGGCAAGTCCAAATACCATCAAATATAGTTTCAAAAAGAAGTATCACTTTCAAAAAGAAGTATCACTTTTAAAATGAAAAAGTAAATCTGGACATGGTGGCTTACATATATAAGTCTAGCACTTTGGGAGGCTGAGGGCAGAGGATCATTTGAGGCCGGGGGTTTGAAACCAGCCTGGGCAACATAGCAAGACCCCATCTCTACAAAAAAAAAAAAACTTTTTAAATTTTTAAATGGAAAAATAAATCAATTCCTGTAGGTAGACAAGGGTGGTCATATTATGTCATTCTAGACCTTTTGTCACGTTTGCTTATGACTATTAATATATTCAATTTTATTATTATATATTTATTATTACAATAATAATCCACATTTAGATATTATACCTTTTACTGAAATCTGAATCTACTATTAGACTTGATTTTTTTTTAATTTTTTAATTTTTTAAAAATTATTTTGATTTTTTCCCACAGAATTGAGTAAAGTTCAGAAACATATTAGACTTGATATGAATCTGCAATTATGGACAAGCAGCCATTGTTACTCTGACATTATAAATTGTTCTTCAGAGTTGGACAATGCGAGGAGTAAAAGTCAAATGAAAGTAGTGACTGATTTAGTAAAGGGAAATCACTACCTGATCCTGCAGGGACCAGGAATGCTGGGCTTTACTTGCCAGAGAGGACTTGAGGATCATCCTTGAAATGGTCCTGAGACCAAAACAGAGAGGATCAAAACTGGGGAGTCAATCTGAGGAACACTAAGTCAAGAGAGAAGATGAAATGGGGAGGAGAGAAGAGACAAGCCATAAATGGAAGGAACAGATTGAAAACCAGAGGAAAAAATAGGTAAAGAGCTAAAACTAGAGGTGAGACTAAAACATGTAAGAGTGGAGAGCAAAGGTTTTGGGGAGTATGCAGGGGCCCACCTCAGCAGCTAAGGGCAGAGTTGGGCATCCTAGTTTTGATTCAGGATGATATGGATCAAGGGCTTATGTGAACTCTTATCTCAGAACATAGTGAGGGAGGCTGTTTATAAGCCCTGAAGAAAGTATGAAATTATGGGAACTTAAAGCATGACCTCATACTTGAACTGTGGAAACTTGTGGAAGGAAGAATTTTATCTCACAGTCAGTAATTGAATGGAAACAGTTTTCTTCAGGAAATCATGACTATTTTGATTCTTAAGCTATAAAAAGATTTTCAGACTAGTAGGCCTAAACCATTCAGAACTGCATTATCTCTCATTCTCACCACTGTCCTTAGGAGAGGATGAAGGAATATGTCAGTCAAGTTCTTCTTACTGATGATTTTTGAAATTGGCACAGTGGGGAAACAGTTATGTAAATTATACCACATCAAACTGATGGAATTTCATAGAGTAAGAGAAAGGATCTATATGAAAACTGAATTAAAATGGAAAACTAGCATCACTCTAGAAGATGGCTGACTAGAGGCATCCAGCACTTGCCTCCTCCACAAAGAAGAGCCAAAATAGAAAGTAATCACACTTTGCATAGATAATCTAAAGAGAGAATACTGGAATTCAACAGAGAAGTGACAGGAAACACCAGAGGTACAGAAGGAGAAAAATGAGAGGCAGCCAGCTTGGCCAAGATTGGCTGGGAGCCTGGAGAAATTCCCCAGTGTAGGAAAGGGTAACTCAGTGATCCCCAGCAGTTGGCACTCCCACTCCTGGAATCCTAGCAATTGGGGAGCCCCTCAACCCATACTGCCCCCTCAGTAGCAGGACCACTGTGCACTTTCATGCACTCCGAGGTGAACTCTCCCTGCTGCTGCCACTGCCACTGCTGCCACCATGGCCACCAATGCAGGGGCCAAAGAATATGCTTCCCAGAGCCTGAGAGCTGCCTGCCTGCTGCTAGGGCTACTAACAGCAACCTCATCCCCCCAGCAGCAGGGCTACGGCGCACTTGCATGCATCTTGAGGACAAGCTCTTCCTGCTCAATGCTGCTGCTACTGCCACCACACAAACACTCTACCAGGGGGTCTGGGAATCACCCCACTCTGCCCACTACACCCCAGAGGAGGTTAAGCATAGACGCACCCCTCCACCAGTGCCCAAGCATGCCACCTGAGGGTCTGAGGATCCCCCCATTTCATGCACCACCCCTGGTATCTGTGCACTCCTGCTGGGAACCTGAAGACAAGCCCACCCAGCCTGTGGCTATCATCACAGCTGGCATCCACTTGCAAGTATCACTTAAGAGGTCTGGAGACCAAACTGTCTAGCCTATGACAGCCACCACTAACACAAGTGCATGCCATCTGGGAGCTTGAGAGTTGTACTGCCACTACTACAGCCATTTCCCATGTCATGCATGCTACCCAGAGGACTGAGGACCTGCCCACCTGCCCAACCCACCTCTGCCAATTCTGGCACCCAAGCAAGCTACTTGGAGGCCCCCAAATCAAACTACTTGGACCCACTAACACTGATGCCCACTTATTCCACTCAGGAGCCCAAGGACAGGCATGCTTGGCCTGCTGCTGCCACCACTGGGGGCCAAGGACTGGCCCTGGCAAAACTCCATCACAGCCAACTAACAACTGCACCTTAAGCCACTGAGGAAATATCAGATGCTACTAACACTGTTACAGCCAAATAAATCATATGGAGGCTATGCTATTGCACATACCCAGAGTCAAACCTAAAGTGCCCTACACAACCAACTGCATACACACATCTTGAGGAAAAAAATCTTTCCCTCCAAAACCCAATCCAAAAAATTAGAAGTGACTGTTACGCCAGATAAGCATATATCAGTATAAATACACAGAAACATGAAAAACCAAGAAAATACCAGATCCCCAAAGGAACATAAAAGAATACTCTAGCAACAGATTACAATGAAAAAAAAATTTATGAAATGCCCCCAAAGTAATTCAAAATAATGATATTAAAAAAGCTCAGTGAGATACAAGAGAACACAGATAAACAATACAAAGTTTTCAGAAAAACAATTAAGGACGTAAATGAGAAATTCACCAAAGAGATACATATAAAACAGAACCTAACTGAAGAATTCAATGAATAAAGTATGAAATTAATTCAAGAGCTTCGACAATAGACTAGATCAAGCAGAATAAAGAGTTTTAGAACTTGAAGAGAGGTCTTTTGAAATAATCCAGTCAGATAAAATAAAGGAAAATGAAAAGGAATAAAAAACAATGGAAACAGCCTACATGATATATGGGACACCATAAAGAGAACAAACTGGAATTTTGGGTGTTTCAGAAGGTGAAGAGATACCCAAAGGCATAAGGCCTATTTAATGAAATAATAGCTGAAAATTTCCCAAGTATAGCAAGAGAATGAGACATCCAGATACAGGAAGCTCAGATACCCCCAAACAGATACCATGCAAATGGGCTTTACCATGGTACATTACAGTCAAACTGTCAAAAGTCAAAGACATGATGGAAAAGTCAAAAGGCATGTTGGCTCACACCTGCAATCCCAGTGACTAGGGAAGCTGAGGCAGGAGGAGTGCTTGAGGCCAGGATTTTGAGATCAGCATGAGCAACACAGTGAGACCCTGTCTCTAAAAACAAAAGAAAAAAATTAGCCATGCATAGTGGCACACGCCTGTAAGGCAAGCAACTCGGGAGGCTGAGGCAGGAAAAGCACTTGAAGCTGCAGTGAGCTCTGATTGCACCCACTGCACTCCAGACTAGATAACAAGCAAGATGGTCCAGCAAGACCCTGTCTCTAAAAAAAAAAAAAAAAATGGAATTTTAAAAACAGCAAAAGAAGAACTACTACTCACTTATAAGGGAGCTTCCATCATACTAACAGTGGATTTCTCCAAAGAAACCTTACAAGCCAGAAGAGAATGGGATGCCATCTTCAAAGTGCTAAAAGAAAAAAACTGTTAGCCAAGGACACTATACCCAGCAAAGTTATCCTTCTTTATGGAAGGCAAATGAAGTCTTTCCCAGACAAGCAAAGCCTGAAGGAATTTAACACCACTAAATTGGCCCTACAAGAAATGCTTAAGGGAATCCAACACCTGGAAGTGGAAGAATGCTATCTATCATCATTAAAACACACAAAAGTATAAAACTCAATGGTAGAATAAACACAGAATTGAGGAAGAGAACGGACTCAAATGTTACCACTGCAGAAAACCACCAAAGTGCAATGATAAGCAATAAGAGAGAAAAAATGATACAAAAGATATAAAAAACAACCAGAAATCAATTAATAAAATGACAGGAATAAGTCCTCACATAGCAATAATAACCATGAATGTAAACAGATTAAAATTTCCACTTATATATGTAGACTGGCTGAATAGATAAAAAGAAAAATGACCCCACTATATGAGGCCTAGAAGAAACTCACTTCACCAGTAAAGACATATATAGACTGAAAGTAAAGAGATGGAAAACGATATTTCATGAAAATGGAAACCAAAAATGAGCAGGCGTAGCTATAGTTATGACAGCTAAAACAGACATTAAGTCAAAAACAATAAAATGAAACAAAGAAGTTCATTATGTAATGACAAAGGTATCAATCCAGCAAGAAGATATAACAATTCTAAATACATTAATATATGCACCCAACACTAGAGCACCCAGATATATATAAAGCAAATATTATTAGATGTAAAGGGAGAGACAGATTCCAACAAAATAATATTTGGGGACTCTTGCAAAAACTACTTTCTGCTTCTAGTCTTGTTATCCTTTGCTACAAGCTCCATACTGCAGTTAGAATTATTCTTTCAAAACAGTTTGAATCACATCATTATTTTTTCAAAAATCTGCCTATAGATTTACACCTAAACACTTAACATGTCTTTTCACATTTTCCATGCTCTGGCCTTGCCAGTCATCTTTCACAAGATCCTGCCACTTATCTTCAACTCCTGTAATTCCTGTTTGGAGCTAGGTCAGTCTGTTTCACACCTTCTGACCTTTGTCCCCTATAATTCTTAAGCCTGAAATGTCTTGCCATTTGTTCTCTAGTCACTAAAATCCTTATCCTTTGGAGCCCAACTAAAATACCAGCTTTTGATGAAGCCCATCCTATTCGCTTTACTGGAAATTAACTTGTGCCTTCCTTTCTGTTCCCACAGCAGACTACTTCAGCTTCTTTTATAGCACCTATTTCAAACTTCCTTATATCCTAATGATTTATGTTCATGACAGTAAACTAGATTATAAGTTCCTTGAAGACAGAAATAGTGTTGTGTTGATTGCTATATCCCTGGGGGTTTAATAGTACCTGAAACATCGAAGATACTCTTCTTTTTTTATTTCAGAATTTTATAGGGGTACACACATTTTGATTACATGATTTGCTTTTATACAGTTTGAGTCAAAGTTATAAGTGTGCCCTTCACCCAGTTAGTGGGCATTGTACACATTAGGTGTGAATTTACCCATCCCCTCCTCCCCCTCCCACCTATTTGATTTCCCTTGAGTTTTGCTTCCATATGTGCACATAAATGAAAATATTCTTTTGAATTGAATGCAATCTAATTTGGTGACCAGAGACTGACCAGGATTCATTCTTTGTTGCCTCTTCCCAGAACAACTACAGGCCCCAGGATACAGTTTGGTTATAAACAAACCTGTACATAGAGAGCTGTTCTTAACCAGAATGTGTTCTGTTGGCCTGTAATACGCAGACAAGTTAAGAAGCCAAGTTCCAGGCCCACATTTCTGTGTGCTTTCTTTTCTCTAAATGAGCCTAGTCTAAGTGCAGGGAGGCCAGAGGAAACAGCAGCAATACTGTCAGAATAGTGACAAAGGAGTGATTCATTTATCAACTAGCTGGAATTTGGAAAGGGATTGAGAAATCCATCTGTTGAAATCCATCAGCAGTATGTTGCCCTGGGCAGCCAGCCTGCTGTTAGCTACTTACTAATTTTAGGTTGTTTTGCTCTTCTCATAAAAGGTTCTCAGGTTAACTTATGGGCTGTATAAAAATAGTCCTAAAAGCCACTACAAATTGTGGGATTAGCATTGACTTGAACATCAAGAAACCTGAATTCTAATCATGATTCTTCTACTAATTTGCTATGGAATATACTTACTACAGAAATAACTTACTCCCTCTGGGATTAGTTCCTTTAATCTGTGAAATGATGAGGTTGGAGCAAGTCATATCTAAAATCCTCTCATGTTGTGACATTGTGTAGGATGTGACTATAATAGCGATAACAGTAAAGTAGTAGGTGCTCAATAAGTTGTTATTGAGTAAATGTGTAAAAATGATTAAATGCTTGAGTTTGTGGCATAGGTTGTAAATGTCAAAGAAATTTAAATAAAAGAAGGTTTGGAGAAGCAGTGAAAAGGGGGAAGGTATTCCAACCAAGAATCTCATTTCTGTGTTTAACTTTGAGTTTTAGGGTAAATTCTTCAAATGGTTTCCAAAGGTCCAGAATATGGATAATTATTTTATTACTTACTTCTGTGCTTTTTATCCTTGCTATTTTCTCCTTGATTAGTGAGGGGGTAAAAGGAAAGGAGGGAACAGAACTTACATTTATGAAAAGCCTTCCTGTATGCTAGGAACTATATATATAGTATCATATTTAACCTACACAACCACCAGAAAAGGACGTTGTTATTTTAGTTTTTACAAATGACAAAACTAAGTCTCAGAGAAGTTCTGTAAATTCACCAAGTTCAGTTTCTTAGGAAGGGGAAGATCTGGTACTCAAACTCAGATCTAATTAAGTCCAAATCCTTTGCTACTTTGACTTCTATGCTACTTCCAGCCAATATGTTTCACTAAAGACATTCTTCTCATACCGCTTTAAATGTGAACAACAATCAGGGTCCTCAGACTTAAGGAGCTAACCCACTCATTCACATAGACCTTTCACTCAATAAGCTTATTTAAACTCTTGGTACCTTGAATATAATTCCTGAAACTTATCCTGAGCTCTGGAAATCTTGATAAATTGGATAGATTTGCTCTCAGATTTCCCAACATCCTATTTGTCCATCTCCAAAAAGGAATTAAAATGGCCCTCAAACATTGTAAAAAGTGTTAAAATCGCCCATAGATAAATTCCAATCGCCATTAGATAAATTCCACTCGCCATTAGATAAATTCCAATTTAAACAATATTTGAACATTCTTCACCTATCAAACTGGCACAAATTTAAAAGTATGACAATATGTTCTGTTTGTTATATTGTGGGGAAATAGGTACTCTGATATATTACTGGTGGGAATTTAAATTGGGACAACTCTTCTAAAGAGAAATCTGACACTATCTAATGAAACTACACATTGATTTGCATTTTGATCCAGCAACCCTACTTCTAGGAATCTACTCTGAAGATACACCTCCAACAACATGAAAATACATATGCACAGGGTTATTCATTACAACATTGGTTGCAATGATAAAATATTGAAAAACTCAAATGCTTACACATAGAGTGGTCAGATAAACCATGGCACATCCAAACAATGAAGTACTGTATTAGTTATATATTTTTGTGTAACAAGGACCACAAACTTAGTGACTTAAAAAACATGTATTTATTATTTCTAAGTTCCTGTGGATCAGGAATCCTGGCACATCTTAACTGGGTCTTCTGCCTCAGGATCTCTTACAAGACTGCAATCAATGTGTGGGCCAAGGTTGGAGGTCATCTGAGGCTCTACTGGGGAAGGATTAACTTCCAAACTTATATGGTTGTTGGCTGGATTCAGTTTTTTGAGAATTGTTAGACTGAGGGCCTCAGCTACTTGCTGGCTATTAGCGGGAATCTGTTCATAGTAACTAGAGGCCTCCCATAGTTCCTGGCCACGTGGACCTCTCTGTATGTTGGCTTCCTTCATCAGTGCTATCAAGGGAGAGATTCAATATAGACAGTCTGCTAGCAAGATGGAAGTAACAATGTTATGCAACATAATCATGGAAGTGACATCCCATTACCTTTGCTGTATTATATTGGTTCCAGGCAAGTCATAGGCCATTCCCACACTCAAGGGCAGGGAATTACACAAGGGTGTGAATAATAGGAGGCAGAGATCATGGAGAAATCTTAGAGTCTGTCTGTCACAAGCATTATGTGTAAAAGAATGAAGAAGATATGAACTGACTTGGCATGGTTTTTAGGACATACTATTAAGTGAAGAAAGAAATGTATAAAAGAATATGTATAGTATATTACCCTTCATGAAAGAAAAGAAAATCTGAGAAAACAAGCATGTATCTGCTCATTTGTGCAAAAGAAATGTAGGAAAGATGAATCAAAAACTAAAGAGATTTGTTACCTACATGGGGTAGTTGTGAAAGGCATGGACAGGATGGGAAAATGGGAATGAGGTAGTAAAGGGTGAAAGAGGAGTGACTTTAGTTTGAGTAGGTCTTTTTGTATAACTTTGACTCTTAGTACCATAGTAATGTTGCACATACTTCCAAGATAAATAAATAATTAAAATAAGACATAATGGGGATAGGGTAGAGGCAGGGCCCAAAATGCAACACAAACAGTAACAAATGTACATGACTACATTAAAAATGCCCAATACAACCACAATATAACTGAGGCAGGTAAGAATAAAAAAACAATGTGAGTGTTATGGGTTGGAGTGTGTCTCCCAAAAAAGATATGTTGAAGCACTAACCCCCACTTTATACGACTTTCTTTGGAAATAGGGGTACTCAAGTTAAAATGAGGCCCTTAGGTTGGGCTCTAATCTCTTATAACTTATGCCCTCATAAAAGGGGAAATCTGGACACATAGACAGACATGCACAGAAGGCAGATGATGTGAAGAGACAGAGACAAAGGAAGATGTGAAGATGATGGCAGAGATTGGAGTGATGTATCTACAAGTCAAAGATTGCCCGTAAATCACCAGAAGATACGAGAGGGACATAGAACAGATTCTACTTCACACAGCCCTCAGAAAGAACCAACTTTGCCAACATTTTGAGTTTGGACTTTTAGACTCCATAACTGTGAGGCCATCCAGTTTTTGGTACTTTGTTGCAGCAGCCCTAAAAAACTAATTTTGGAAAACATTAATAGTTTGAACACTGTAAAGCTAAAGAAAAAAGAATTATACACGAATACTGTACTCTATTTTGTAAACTTGTTTCTCACAGGGGTAAGGGTTATCATTTTTGACAATATTTTATATGTGTACTAGGATTAACACATTAACTGCCCTGTGAGTTGTATTTAACTCATGGTAGTTTTGAGCCTGGGCCCTTGTGAAGCATATGTAATTCATGTCTCTTTCACCTTGGGAGCCACATGAACTATTTTTCAAGTTGCATATAACTCACACACAGAAACCAATAAAAATAACAAATTTTTCATTAAATTAGAAAGAATTGTTTTGTTTTCAAAGTTTTTATTCTATCTTCCTAATAAAATACTGTGGCCCCAAGGAAAATTTATTTTCTGGTGGGGCAGTCAATGTGTTAAAAGAGACACAAATCGTGGATAGTAATAGCCAGATTTCCTACAGAGAAACAAGTTACAAATATAGATAGAAGGAAGGATATAATGAACCAAATGTGTTGGATTGGAATCAGAGGTATCAATTGGAATTCATGTTTTTTAGGATAGATTAGATAGATAGTTGATAGACGAATATAGAAATAAATATAAGTATATGTGAATATGTGTTAGTATACATATACATAAACAGACAAATGTAGGAATAAATATAGGAATGTGTGAGTGTGTGTGTGTTAGTATACATATATATATTTCCTAGCTCTGTCCATTTGAACGACCTAGAAGCAATAAAATTCTAATAGCAACAAGCACACCTAGAGCTAACATCTTGGCTTCTAAATACCGACAACTAATGCAGTGTGGGATATTTGAAGAAAAACTAGTAAAATTGTAATAACATCCAATAAGGGAACAAGGCTCCTTAGAGAAGTAGTTGATTCTAAGATGGAAGCAGGAAACGTATAAGATCAGCCTGGCATACTTTGTGGTGCCAGAAAATAGGGAAATGTTTGAAATAGGATGGGGGCAGATTGAAAGGACAAGGAGCCAACTTGAAGGAGTTTTTGTGGCCAACACTAGAACCATTTGAGCAACGAAATTAATAATGATAGTATTGAATTATAACCCGTAAATATTCATAAATCCATACTGATATAAATAAATAATTGAATAATGAATGAATAAATAAATGGGAAGAAGATAAAGCTCATCTTTAGGGAATAATTTCAATTAATAAATGTAGAAGGAATGAGAGAAATAGAAAATCACAATTAGACAAACACCACAGTAATGATTGTTATAGAAAAGACATGATGCGTGCTAAAATTAGCAAGTGAAAACTTGAGGAGAAACAGGAAATTTGCATATTCTCAAGGTATCTGCTACAATAAATTTATTAATCACAAAGGGAAAATCAGTAGCTTTTCATTGGAGAAATCCAGTAGACACCACCTTTACAAAGTGATCAAGGTTAACATCTCCAATAATAAAATATGCCAACTTCTTGTAGATCCGATGCACAACATCACTTCTGTGATATTCTTGCCAAAAAATCCATAACTTTGATCTAGTCAAGAGAAATATCAGATGTATTCAAATTGAGAAGCACTCTACAAAATAATAAGTGCTCATCAAAATTATCAAGGTCATTAAAGACAAAGGACTGAGCAACTGTTGCAGATTGGAGTAGACAAAAGAGTACCAACAACTGATGCAATGTGGGACCTTGAATTGAACACTAGAACAGAAAAAGTATATTCCAAGAAAAACTCGTGAAATTAGAACAACATCTGTAATTTGACTAATAGGATCATATTAACTGTTAGTTTCATGGGTTTGGTCCTTGTCTTCTGGTTATGTAAGTTATTAACATTAGGAGAAACTGGAGAAGGATATATGTGAGCTCCTGGTATCATATTTACAACTTTTCTAAAAGTCTAAAATTATTTCCAAATAAAATGTTTAAAATTTAGTATTTTCCAAAGATTTTTGTATTATTTAGCAGTCATACTGAATGGGAACAGTATCAGTAGAAGAAAGTTTAATATATAATAATCCTTTCACATATAGTATCTCATGGTATTTTCCCAAGAATGCTGTGAAATAGATAGGACAAGGATATAATAAAAAAAAATCAACATAAAAAGAACCAGAAAAACATGACCAATTTTAAACAGGAAAAATAATCCAATACAATACATGCCAATTCTGAAATGACCAAAACATTGAAATTATCAGAGAAAGATTTTAAATCAGCTGTTTTAACTATACTCCATGAGATAATAAGTACAGTTTTAATTAATGGAAAGAGAGAAATTCTTAGCAGAGAAATGGAAATGATAATATAAGAACTAAATCTAAATTTTAGAGCTGAAAAATATAATATCTGGAAAAAAACACACCTGGGTAGATGGGCTCATTACAGAATGGAGATGACTAAGGAAAGAGTCAATGAACTTGAAGCTAAATCAAAAGCAATTATCCAACTTGAAAAAAAGAGAAAATTGAGAAAAAGTCTCAGGGACCAGTGAGACAATATAAAAAGTTCTCATAGTCATTTCACTGGGTCTCAGAGGTGAGGAGTAAGAGAGCAGAGAAAAAAGTATGAAGAAATAGTCACTGAAAACTTCTTGAATTTGGTGAACAATTTTACCTATTCAAGAAGTTCAGCAATCTCCAAAAAGGATAAATTCAGAGAAAACCATATCCAAATATGTGATAATCAAACCAGTAAAACCATATATTTAAAAACTTTTTAGAAAGCAGGTAATAAAAAAGAATGTATTAGATACAGTGGGACAATGACTTGAATAATTGGAGTTTTCAGTAAAAACTATGGTGGTCACAAGAGAGAAATTTTAAAGTGCTGAGAAGAAAGAACTGTCAATCTAGAATTCTATATCCAGAGAAAATATCTTTCAGGAATGAAGGTGAAATAAGGAAATTCTCAGATGATAGATAACTAAGAGAAAGCATCAACAGCAGACCTATTCTAAAAGAAATGCTAAAGGAAGATATTCCATTACTTGTCTTATTGAATTAGCTACAACGTCCATAAGATAGATGGTGAAAAAGAGTGGTGAAAAGGGACATCCTTGCCTTGTTCCTAATCTTAAAGGTGAAGGTTCTTGTCTCACATTAGTTAGTATGATGTCAGCTCTATGTTTTGTGTAGATATTCTTATCGAGTCGGGGAAGTTCCCATCTATTCTGAGTTTGCTGCAATTTTTTATCATGGATGTTGAATTTTGTCAAATATTTTTTCTGCACTTAGTGATATGATAACAACAGACAAATTAAGTTTCAGAACAAGGAATATTACCAGAGATAAAGAGTGACATGACATAATGATAAAAGTGTAAAGTTATTAAGAAGAAATAACAATACTAAATGTGTATGTATCTAACAGAGCTTCAAAATGTCTGACGCAAAATCAGATATAAATGAAAGAATAGACAAATCTATTATTATAGTTGGAGACTACAATGGTCTTCTCTCAGCTACTGATAGAACAATTAGATATGAAATCAAGAAGGAGTATAGAAAACCTGAGAGACATTATCAAGTATATCCACCTAACTGACAGTTATAGGACAATACATCTAACAGTAAAATATACATTCTTTTCAAGTGTGCATGGAGCATTCACCAAGGTAGTCTGGACCATAATCTGTGCTATAAACAAAACCTTAAGAAATTTAAAAGAAGTGAACTTATACAAAGTATGTTCTCTGATCATAACAGAATTAAAATAGAAGGCAATAACAGAAAGTTATCTATAAGATCCCCAATATTTGCAAATTAAAGAGCACACTTCTAAATAACCATAGCTCAAAGAAGAAGTCATGGGAAATGACAAAATATTTTTAATTGAACAAAAATGAAAATACAGTATATCAACTTGTGTCATTCAGCCAAAATCATGTGGGAAATTTATAGCATTAAAGACTTAAATTTAAAAAAGAAGAAGACCAAGAACAATGGTCATGCCTGTAATCCTAGCATTCTGGGAGGTTGAGACGGGAGGATAGCTTGAGCTCAGGAGTTCGAGACCAGCCTGAGCAAGACCCCGTCTCTACTAAAAATAGAAAAAATTAGCTGGGCATGGTGGCGTGCATCTGTAGTCCCAGCTACTCGGGAGGCTGAAGCAAGAAGGTAGCTTGAGCCCTTAAGTTTGAGGTTGCTGTGAGCTAGGCTGATGCCATGGCATTTGCCTGTGCAACAGAGTGAGACTATCTCAAAAGAAGAAAGGCTTCAACTGCCTTAAGAAAATAAAAAAGGAGAGCAAAATAACTCAAGGCATGCAAAAAGAAGGAAATAATAAAGAAATAATAAGGAGCACTGATGCATTTGAAAGCACAATAACAATAGAGAAAATTAATGAAATAAAAAGCTGTTTTTTTAAGAAGATTCATAAAATATATCTCTGGCCAGCCTGACAAGAAGAAGAAAAAGAAGAGGTGGAAGAGGAGGAGAAGGAAGAGGAAAGAAAAGAAAGAAGGACAAAAGTTACCAATATAAGGAATAAAGATGTCATCACTATAAAACCTGCAAACATTGAAAGGATAATAAGGAAATATTGCAAGCCACTCCACACATAAACTTGGCAACTTAGGTGAAAAAGATCTAATTTTTTGAAAGACAAAAACTACCAAGGCTCACTCAAGAAACAGAAACCTTACAATGGACAGAAAGATTCAAAAAAATATTTTAAAATAAATAGAAATCTGAATTCCTATTAGAGAAATTAAATTTCTAGTTAGAAACCTCCCAACAGAGAAAACTCTAGGTTCAGGTTTCTTCACTGGTAAATTCAACTAAACATTTACTTAGGAAATAACACCAATTCTATGCAAACTATCTCAGAATATAGAAGAGAAGGGCAATACTTCCTAACTCATTTTATAAAGCCAGCATTAACCTGATAAAAAAAAATCCTGACAAAACTATTACAAAAAAAGAAAATTACAGAGCAACATCCCTTATGAACATAGTCAGAAAATCACCAACCAAATATTACCAAAACAAGAAAAACCACATGATCTTATCATTTGATATAGAAAAAGCATTTGACTAAATTCAACACCCATTTAAGACAAAAATTCTCCACTCTAAGAATCGAAGGGAACCTCCTTAACCTGATAAAGAGAATTTAAAGAGCCTATAGCTAACTCCATGGGTAATAGTAAAAAAATGGATGCTTTTCCCCCTAGCGTTTGATAGAGGACAAGTATATCTTCTCTTACCCTTCCTATCCAACATAGTAATGGAAGTCTTAGCCTGTGCAATGAGGCAAGAAAAGGAAATAGAAAGCATATAGATTTAAAAGGAAAAAATACTATTGTTCTTATTTGCATATCACATGATTGTCTACTTAGAAAATCCCAAGAAATCCACTAGAAAAAAACTTCCTAGAACTAATAAGTAAGCTTAGCAAAATTGTAGGATAAATATTCAACATACAAAAATGAACCATATTTATATGATTGAACAATTGGAAACTAAAATTTAAAATACCATACTATTTACAATAGCTTCAATAAAAATTAAATACTTAAGAATAAACCTAACAAAACATGAACAGGAACTGTAGCTTAAAATTATGAAGGAGATGAAAGAAGATCTAAATAAGAGATTAAAGGTATTGGCTTCTTATGAAAGGTTGGAAACCTGAATAAGATAGGGTCCCAGCTATCTGAGAACTTGCAATTTAGTAGGAGACAAATATATATACCCCATTAGCCACCAGGTAGTTTGTGATTAGTGCCACAAGAGGTATCAACAAAGATCCTTGTGAATTTTGAGGAGGAAGAGATTGTGCACAGAGGAAGGGATTAGGGACAAATAATTTAATTGTGTCTGAAAGGATGGGTAGGATTGTATCAGGTAGATAGAAGGACAGAATTTATGATAGAAAAAAATAATGTCAGGAGCAAAACAGACATAGTTGAGAAAATGTACATTTTGTGTGGGGAACATTAAGTGGTCAAGTTTTACAGAAACATGAAGTTCTTACAAGGGAGTCTGAAAGATAATCTAGAAAGATAGTTTTGGGGGAGGCATAATGTGCTTTGAATGTCAGATGGTCCAGTTTGGGTTACATTCAATTTGGAATAGGGAGCCAATGAAGGAAATCATGTGTTTATAAATGCACTCTTGTCATAATAACAGGAAATAATGTGAATGTCCTAACAGGAAAATCTAGGTCAGCATGGCTCCTATACATCTGTAGAAGATTTCCTGGGTACAGATTTAGGAAAGAGAGTTGCTATAGTGTCAGTCTCTATGGGAATAGGAGTTAGTGGCCCAGCTCGCTAGTGAATACAAGGGAATTATGAAGCATTACATTTAGAAATTACAAACCCAGGAATGAGAGCTAAGGATTAAACTGATTGAGAACCAGAGGCCAAAACTAGGTTGAAGCAGGCAGGGAGGAACTCACAGAAAAACTTGAGTGTTAAATTGATGTAGATAGGTGAACACATGAACAGAAATAGCTGTGAATTCGGGGTAGAGTGGTAGAGTGGGGTAGGTAGGCACAGCAGTCAGGATTGGGGGAACCAGGCTTGCCAGAGAGCCAAAATATCCTTCATAACTGAATTCCAATGTATATGGACATATTCACGTCCTGTCATTCACTCCAAAACATTACACATTTCAGGCATAGTTATCTGTTCAATATTCCCCAAACTCATCCTTTCTTTCATGCATTCATGCCTTTGCATGTGCTTTTTCCCAGCTTTACTTAATGTTTCTTCTTGCTACAGTCTTCTTTTCGTCCCTCTTCTACCTGGTACATACCACTCCTCCTTTAAGGCCTAGTTCAAATGTTACATCTTTAATGAAATTTTGGGCACAGTTAGTGGCCCCTTTCCTAGTTCAAATCTCTGTCGTAGCAGGTTGTATTGCAATGATCTTCCTCGAGGCTTCATTAGACCTGGAGCTCCTTGTGGATAAAAACTCTGTCTTATTTATCCTGTATTCATAGTACTCGGCATAATGCCTGGAACATAAGCATTATACATCAAATTGAATCAATCAATTAACTAACCAATTATCTAATTAGTTTATAAGAAACTTTGGACCTATAATCTGCCTTATCTTAAAGTGATCTTACTCTTAATCATCGATATTAACCCTTACTGTGGACATTCCTCTGGAAGTAGAGTATGGTATAGTTTGTTATCACATTGTCCCTGAATCATATTGTTTGGTGGAAAATAACAATTGTCTCCAATTTATCAGTTGCAAAGATCAGATAAGAAACATTGACTTCTTTGCCTTGTTCTGGTGAATTCTTAGAAAGTTTAGGTGAAAAATCAATGATGAGTTACTACTGGTAAAAATAATCCTGCACTGGGTTATATAGATGTGGACATTCAGTTCCCAGAGCTTGGTTTCAGCTCCATAACTGCTCCAGACCACAAGGTCCTTGAGAAAGCAGTGTTGAAAGAGGAATTCAGATGGTCCGAACCATGAATAGCTTCCCTCACTAATCAGGGGCATGAGTGATCATGGTGGTAATGATTGAGATGCTGAGTTTGGCTGGATAATTCCCTGAAGTCTACTTGAGGGTTGTGGTGCTAGTGGTGGGGGCCAGGAAATATTGAAGCTAAAAGTACTTGAGTGGAATGGTATATTTTGCATTGCACAGAAGTATCTTGGTTTGGAGAGAAAGCTATGCATTAGGACAACATTCAATTTTTAGGGTTTTGAGTAACACTGGGGCACTAATTTGAATGTGTCCTCTCTGCCATCACTCTCTAATCCCCTTCCTTGCTTGCCAACAGTTAATATAATGGATGTTTCACTTATCTATTTTGTATATTGTCTATCTCCCTGCCAATTAACTGTAACTTCCATGAGGGTAAGGATTTTTTCTGGTTTGTTTATCACTCAATATCTAAGAAGAATATCTGGCACAAAGTTGGTTCTCGATAAATATTTGTTGAATGAATGAATAAGTGTCAATGAAGGGAGGGAACATAAGGGCACTTCTGGGATGAGAGAATAGGGCATAAAAATAAAAGGCTTAAGACCTCTCTATTTTAATCACAAATTGGGCACAAACTGGCTTTGGGCATGTATATGGGCTCAGGTGTGCCTCAGTGCCCAGTACTTCCCCTATCATCCAGTCAAGTAATTAGGTATTTAATCCATAAATCACTTGACTTCGGCCATGACAATGCTTTCCAATGGCCATAGGCATAGGCCCCTACTCACCAGATCTAAACTGCTATAGTCATGTGACTTTGCACACATGTATGCCTAAGATTAAGGGGAAGAGGTTGAAGTTGGTGGGGTGGTGTTTGGAATACAACTGATGTGGGCCTGGAGCAAAAGCCAGAGTCCAGCCCCAATCATTACTTTGCTCAGAACTTCAACATCACACTCAGGGATCTTCTACAGACATGCCATTGTACAAATATCTTTTTTTTTTAAGGTCAGAGTATTACAGGAGTACAAACGCTTTGGCTACATCAATTGCCTACAAATATCTTAATAACCAAATAAAATCTGCAAGGGACCCTGAAGCCCTATTTCTACATTTAATGAATGAAGAAGCTGAGGCCCACAGAGGATAAGAAACTTGCCAAAGTTCCTACATATAGCAAATGGAAGAAATTGAAATCCTTGCTTCTTGCATCCTAGTCTGATACTTTTTCAAGTAGGAGATATTGATTTCTTTCTTGTGGGGTACCCCAACTGACAAGAACCCCTAAAATCAGCAGAAATATTTTAACAGAAGCCAAATGCAATATAATATGTGGTGTCTATACTTACCCAGGGAATTTCATCTCAGCAATAATTAAGGGATATGTTTCGGGACTTTTGCAAGCAGGTATGTGCGAGTACACAGTCTTCTAGCTTCATTTTTAACAAATCAAAGCCAGAACACATTTAATTAATCTTGTCAAGCCAATTCACCGGTAAGTAGATCTGATACTGCAATTTGCAAAGTAGGAGTTTAATCAACTACAGTATTGCCTCTTTCCTTTTGCTTTTTCCTTTTAACAGAAGCATCAAGTTTACTCAGGTGCTTTGATAGTGGGGTGATTTGGAATTGTTTCTTTCTGTTATAGATTGGGTGCCTCTGGAAACAGACTCTGTAGTAGAGATCTGCGTGCAGGAAGTTTATTGGGGAGTGCTCTTGAGACTAACACCTGAGAGGGAGTAAAAGAAGCAGGATTGAGTAGGAGGAGCAGTTGCAACCAACTCAGCCAACTTCATGAGTTGTTCTGAGGTTGGGCTGGTCATTCAGAGATGTTTCAAATTGAAGCAAGAGTGCTGGGTCTTTGTATCCTCACATGGACCTGTCAACGATGCAATCTGCCCCTGAAGAAGAGAAGGGTGTACAACATTAAATACAGCAGATCCCTCGGCCTAGGACAATTCCTGGGGAGGGAATTAGTTGTGAACCTTGGCAGGCAGCATTTCAGGCAGCTACAGGCATGAGTCCTTCATGGAGGATGAGAGTGGCACACCAGAGTACCCACCACACTTTCTCTCCTTTAGATTTGGCTCCCCTCCACGCTATCTTCAAATGGTTTCTTTCACTTGTTCCTTGCCTTAGTAGTGCAAATTCCTTGCCTTAGTAGCACAAATTCCTTAATAGTGCAAATAGTCTTTACGATATTAACCCTGTCAGCAGAATTGGGCTCTCTTTTTTGGTTTTGCAATATGCCTTTTGTTGATAATTAACATCTGCAGGCAGGAAGAAGTGAGAGGCACTACCCAGCAACCGTAAGCCAGAAACCATAACATCTCAATTCTTAATATATAAATTTTACAGGTCCTCTTTTATGCCTTTTATACAATGGATACTCTTTTATACAAGATCTGTCTGTCCTGCCCCACACACCTTGCCAGGGATGGTTTAGGATCTACAGAGAACTTCATAAGGCTGGAAATGTGTATTTGAAAAGTGATAAAAAAGTTTTTGAAATCTGCAATTTATGACAATATGGATTAATCTGAAGAATTTTATGCTAAATGAAATAAGCCAGATGCAGAAAAACAAATATTGTTTGATCACACTTACATGTGCAATCCAAAAAAGTCAAATTTATAGAAGCAGAGAGTAGAAAGGTGGTTGCCAGGGGCTGGTACAGGGGTGGAATGGGAAGATGTTGGTCAGGATACAAACTTTCAGTTATAAAATGAATAAGTTCTGGGCATCTAATGTATAGTATGCTGACTATAATAACATTGTATTGTACACTTGAAATTTGTTAAGAAAGTAGATCTTAAGAGTTCTTACCATATACACACAAAAAAATAGTAACTGTGAGATGATGGATGCATTATAGCTTTATTGTGGTAATCATGTCTCAATGTATATCAAATTACAATGTATACCAAATCATCACATTATATACCTTAAATATATAAAATTTTTATTTGTCAATTACCTCAATAAAGCTGGAAACAAGCAAGCAAGCAAACAAACAATATTTTTGAAAGCAGGAGGAGTAAATAGTAAAGAAGATATACAGGCTGGGAGTGGTGGCTCATGCCTGTAATCCTAGCACTCTGGGAGGCTGAGGCGGGCGGATTGCTCAAGGTCAGGAGTTCGAAACCAGTCTGAGCGAGACCCAGTCTCTACCATAAAAATAGAAAGAAATTAATTGGCCAACTAATATAAATCAGCTGGGCATGGTGGCTCGTGCCTGTAGTCCCAGCTACTTGGGAGGCTGAGGCAGGAGGATCGCTTGAGCCCAGGAGTTTGAGGTTGCTGTGAGCTAGGCTGACGCCACGGCACTCACTCTAGCCTAGGCAAGAAAGTGAGACTCTGTCTCAAAAAAAAAAAAAAAAAAAAAGGAGTTCGAAACCAGCCTGAGCAAGAGTGAGACCCCTGTCTCTACTAAAAATAGAAACAAATGAATTGACCAACTAAAAAACAAAATATATATACATATATAATTAGCCAGGCATGGTGGTGTATGCCTGTAGTCCCAGCTACTTGGGAGGCTGAGGCAGTAGGATCACTTGAACCCAGGAGATTGAGGTTGCTGTGAGCTAGGCTGATGCCACGGCACTCACTCTAGCCTGGGCAACAAAGTGAGACTCTGTCTCAAAAAAAAAAAAAAAAGAAAAGAAAAAAAAGATATATATTTATAAAGATACCAAATAGACATTTTGAGATTCAAGTTAAGAAGCAAGGTAAGGTATACATCTGAAAGGTGATACAGATACTAATTTAGAAAGAAAAGTGAATCACAGTATTTGTTCAGAGAATTGGCTATCTTTTTTTTTTTTTAACAGATGGGGTCTATACTGTGTTGCTCAGGTTGGACTTGAACTCATGGGCTCAACTGATGCTCCTGAATAGCTAGGGCTATAGACGTGTGCCACTGTACCTGGCTTCCTTTTAATTAATGTATTTTTGTTCATAAGAAATTAAAAATTATATTGCAGTGGCTTAAGAATCATCTAAGTCAAATTGAATTCAATGTCTGCTCCTGCACTTACTGCCTGTGTGACATTATCAGGTTACTTAATCTCACTAGGTCTCAGTTTTCTTATCTGTAAAATGGGGATAATAATAGGGCCTACCTCCTAGTGTTGTTGGAAGCTTTAAATGCCATAAAACACATTGCACGGAAAATAGGCTTTACTATTAATTCTCTTTCATCCTCTCCCAACTCTACTACTTATGATGTGACTTAGGCTCCTAAGTATCAATTTGCTCACTTGTAAAACAATAATAATAATAATAATACCAGGCTTAACTACTCCACAATATCAAATGAAATAACCTATATAAAAGTGTTTTATAAAGGCACTATGTAGACGAATGTGAGGGATTCCACTAGTATATGCAATTGGTTTGCTGTTTCTCATAATTTTTAGGGATCATTTCACATTTAGAGCCAAAAGCCTCAAATGAAGTTTACAGTCATCTTAATTATTTCAGGAGAATTTTTCCAACTCTTTGCTTTATGTGGCTTTGTATCTTCATCAAAATGTAGGAAGCAAGAGGGCTAAACTCAAATTCTGCTACCTGTGAATATCTATGCAGAGGGTTTCCATGTGGCCTAACATTATTCTCTGGTTTTCAAGAACCATGCTATCCACGACCTCCATAACCTCTATAACCATGGAGAATTTCAAGATCTTCACTTATTTTTCTTTGTGTCTGTTCTAGCACCTAGCAATGTGCCTGGCAAACATTATAGTAAGGGCTCAATATTTATTAACTAAATTATTTCATGAATCTGTAGGCATGTGTAGGGGGCTGGATTTAGAGTTAAAAGAAGAAGTTTCCTAAGCCAGGCCCAGTGCTGCAAACCAGCCTGGGAAACAAAGCAAGACCTTATTTTTTTTAAAAAAAGAAAAACGAAAAGAAAAAAAAGACTAGGGTACCTGTCTTGGCTCTGTTACTTTTTGGATATGTGACCTTGAGCGAGTCACTTTAGAAAAAAGAATTACACAGATATTGTCTGTAAATGAGGATTGGTAATCCTCAAGCTGTTTTGGAGAATTAACTAAGAGAATGTATGTGAAACTCTGTAAATTATAAAACACCAAACTTAAGGTGTTATTATGATTAATCATTAGTGAGTTTTGCTTTAATAGAGTCTTAAATAATTAAACTGGATAAATACACATGGTAATGCTTATTGGTTAATATAGGCAAGTGTATGCATGAGCATTTCCTGTAAGAGTGAAAACACAAGACACACTGGCAATTGTAATGTTCTAATTTGTATTCTGAGGCATTGAGAATAAGGCCACTTGTCTGATAAGACACTGAATAAAACTATAATGCAGTTTTGGTCCTGAGATATCTTACAATACCATTTTTAATTTATTACTGCATTTAAATTACTGCTAATGATAAAATATTGTATTTCAGTGTTTTACCTTAGAGTATTTATTCATTGGCAAAGTAGCCATTCCATTGTTCCTGCCCATTTCAAGTTAGCAGATACAGCTTTTCAGCCCAGAGACCCTTTGATTTGCATTATGTGCTAGGTGAAAAGATGCACAGGCTTTTTCAAAAGTGAGTGGGAGTCCAATTCTAGGTTACAATTCTTATCATCCAATCCAATTTAAACTCTACATTATAATTACAGCTATTAATAGTGTACTGACCTGGAGGATCAGTTATAAGCAGAGAAACAAAGCGAGAAAAATACCACCAATACCAATATCAAAACAACAAAAAAATAAAAAATGGAAATCAGAAAGCTTGATTCATTCGAGTTCCACCAAAGGCCTGGATATAACTGTTATTTGCTACTTAACGTTTCTCTGAATCTCTGCATGTGTAGGTTATGTTTCAGTATGGAAGAAGAAATTTTAAGAATTGGCTTTTCAAAAGGTAAAATAGAATCACAGAATGTCAAAACTGGAAGAACATTTAGGGGTCAAATACTTAAGGTATCTCACTTTACGTATGGGGAAAGTCAAGTACAGAGAGGGGAAGGGACTTGTCAAATATTGCTCAATAATTTTTTTTAGCAGAATTAGCAGGTCTCTGATTTTCAGGTGATAGCTCTTTTTTTTAATTTCAGCATATTATGGGGGTACAAATGTTTAGGTTACATAAATTGCCCTTGCCCCCGCCCGTCAGAGCTTCAAGCATGTCCATCCCCCAGACTGTGCACACTGCACCCATTATGTGTGTATATACCCACCCTTTCTCCCCACTCCCATCTGCCCTTTTAAAAAGGAGCCTGTAAGTCATGCTTTCTCAAAGAGTACCATTTTAAAATATCAGAATTGCTGGGCTGCTTGTTAAAAATAAAGATTCTTGGGTCCATCTCAGATCTCCTGAATCAGAATCGCAAAGTGGGCCATGAGAGCTTGCATCTTAAGCTCTACAATTTTCTGATACATATCGGTTTGAAAAGTACTGCTCTAGACACTCTTACCTCAGGCCGTTATAGTGAGTCCACACTAAAAAAAAAAAAAAAAAGAAAAAGAAAAAAAAAAGAAAAAAGAAAAGCAAAAAAAAAGCGTCTTTTCAAGTATTTGAAAGAAACAGAGTGATAGTGGATCTGAAATGCTTTCAGAATCCCCATGGTAACCTGTAGGGCCAACCAATGAAGATAAGAAAAGCTTCAGCGGTCAAGCACACTTGGGAAGCTGCAGCTTGTGGAACCGTCTAGCAAAGGACAGGCTCTTTAGCAGCCCGCCAGGCATTTTTACTTCCTCCTCCAATTACACAGACTAGCTAACTGAATTTGCCATTACTGAGGTGTAATTTCTCTGTCAAGTTACAAAGTTTGAAAACATGGGCCTTGTGTGTGTAATCATGTTATCACCCGCCACCCCCAACTTCTTCTGGCTCTACCAATCAGCCACAGATCTGGATGCAGAGGCTCTAGGGGTCCCCCCCGAAGATCCTGCTACCAGGCACCCCTTGCCTCGCCACACAACGCCTGGCTACGTGTGGAAACCCACACAGCCGAGGTGACTCAAAGGGTTAACTAGGAGCGCGCCGCAGAGTGGCAGGGAGAGAAGCCAATAAGGTGCCTAGGCAGCCAGTGCGTCGGGTATGGGCGGGCGTGGGACACCGGGTGCCAAAAGGAACCAACGGCAGCCCAGGGGTGAGAGGGCAGCCGGGGTTAGAGGTTCTGAGGAGACGGGGGAGACCGGAAGAGCACTTGAGCATCCGCCTCTTCCCCGCCTCCCCACCTTTATCTTTAGGGTTTGGTAGCAACGGGGACTTCCTGGGGCCCAGTGTATGGCCACGGAGTTCGGGGGTCTGGACTCCATGCCGTGTCACGACCAGCAAGTAAACTCTGCCTCAACCCCAAGCCCGGAGTCCCTACGACCTGGAGACGCGACCCTGGAGGATGCCGGGGTAAACAGCGCCTCCATGGCCAAGCTGACTCTCCACACGGGGCACGCCAATGCTAGCGTGCCGGCCGGGCGGGACCCTGAGGCCTGCGGCGGCGTCAGCCTCAACTCTGAGAGCAACAATGGTAGTGGTGACAGTACCAACTATGAAGCACCAGCTGGCTACTCCCTCCTGGGGGACTGCGAACTCTCCCGGCAGATTGGGGCGCAGCTTAAGCTGCTGCCTATGAATGATCAGATCCGGGAGTTGCAGACCATCATCCGGGACAAGTAAGCCAAGAGCGGAAGGGGAAAGGAAAGTGGAGGGTCTCTGGAGCATGGAGTGGGCGGGGACTGAAAATAAAAGGGCTGAGGGGTAGTGCTCTATCTTAATCTTTGTGTTGAAAATTCTTCTCTGCCCGCGTGTGAATTCCCGCCCTAACATTGGACTTGGCAAACTTGTCTTTGGAGATTGGGGCAGGGCCTTTTCCTTACGGTGTAGGTGGAGGGAGGGGGTGTCATATGACTCAAGCCACCACCCCTCTCTTTACCAGTCCCTGTGTTTAACATCCCTTTGTGTAGGGAGGAAGCCTTTTAGGTAGCCCAAGGCCTCTTTGTCTCTCTGAGTGACACGAGTCCTTGGCCATTCCAGCGTGGTAAACGCCCCTGTGCTATCTGCCCAGTGCCTGTCCACGTGGTAAATCTATAACCGAGAAATGGTTAATACCCAAGGTTATGCCCTACCGCCAGTCACCTCAGGCTTACAAATAGAAATGAAGCAATTTCAAGGAAATGATCTTGTGCTCCTTTGACCCTTTAGTGTTTACTACTGTAAATATGTCATTTTGTCAAAGGTCTTTTAGTCTCGGAGTTCAGGTTTACTTTGTCACAGGAAAGCTTATCATCCAACTCTTACCAAGACTGTTTTACTGTAAACTTACAGAACATAGTTAATGAGTCAAAGGGAGCCCAAAGGGGCCTTTGGCCCCTCAAAATCTCACAAACCAGTGTAACTGGAACTTCATGTTAAAATGCTATTTTGAAATTTCGAAACCCGCGTTGTAGATAGGTTTTCTCAAGGGAAATATAGACCATGATGAGCAACAGCTGTTTTCTGTATTGGCAACACTTTATTTTTTGCAGAGACGGGGTCTCGTTATGTTGCTCAAGGTCTGGAACAACCCCTGGCCTCACAGCGGTCTGCCCTTGGTCTCCCAAAGTGCTAGGATTACAGGGGTGAGCCACCATGCCAAGCCTATTGGCAGCACTTTAAATGAGTAGCTGCAGCATGTCACATTCCTTTTTCAGTGGTGGGGCATGCCTTGATCTTTTAAAAATGGCTGCTGAATGACAGGATGCCACTCCCTGAATCACACTCGAGTAACTTTTTCTTCATACTGTT
Source organism: Microcebus murinus (assembly GCF_040939455.1). Taxonomy (NCBI): domain Eukaryota; kingdom Metazoa; phylum Chordata; class Mammalia; order Primates; family Cheirogaleidae; genus Microcebus; species Microcebus murinus. Next base: position 7,891,879 of record NC_134136.1, read on the forward strand.
GTAATAGGCTTCTAATTTGTTTCCCTGCCTGCAGTTTTTCTCTCTTCCACATACACCCACACATTACAGTCCTGTTAATATACATTAATTACATTTTGAATTTCATCAATGCCTTCCAAATAGTAGACACTCAATTGTTAAAGGTTTTTTTCCTAGCTCTTACAATTATATTAATGAAACTATACTATTTAACTGTTTTTAATGTACCAATATTGAAAACTACTGTGGTCATGTGATCTGACAGGTGAAAAATAGGAAGCATAGGCTTGTTAGTTGTGGTGGGGCAGCTAAAATAAAACTTTTCTGTAAAATAAAATGTGATGATTTTTGTTTCTGTAGAACAAGAGTTACTAAGCTTGGGTCTTGGACCCCGCTGCACCTGTTAGATGGATTTCAGGGCTTTAATGAACCCTCAGAAATTATCTGGGAAATTTTATTTGTATGTGCATTTTAATGGTTTTTAAAGATAGCATCTTATTGATATATAATTCACATACCATAATAGAAGCATTTTTTTTTTATTTCAAAATCTTAAGGGGGAACAAATGTTTTAGGTTACATGGATCATTTTTGTAATGCTTGAGTCCTGGCTTTTAGGCGTGCCTGTCACACAAATAGTGTTCATACAATTCAGTGGTTTTAAGGATGCTTACTGCTGTGTGACCATCACCATAATGTTTTGGAACATTTTCATCAACCCAGCAAGAAATCTCGTACTGATTAGCAGTCACTCCCCATTTCCCTTCAACCCACCCAATTAGCCCTAGTCAATCACTAATCTCTTTTGATTTGCCTATTCTGAACATTACATATCATATAATACATGGTCCTTTTGTGACTAGTTTTATTTAGCATAATCTTTTCAAGGTTCATCCTTGTTATATCAGTATATTATTCCATTTTATGGCTGAATGACACTCCATTGTACGGATAGACCACAATTTGTTTAACCATTCATCAGTCGGTGGACATTTGGGTGGTTCCACTTTTTGGCTGTAAGGAATAAGGTTGCTATGAATATTCACATATGTGCCTTTATACGGAGTGAGTATCCGTTAGCTTTCATTTGATTTTACAAAGGGTTATGATAATGTAAAGGTTAAAAACTATTGCTGTAGAGCAGGCGTCCTCAAACTACGGCCCGTGGGCCACATGCAGGTGTTTTTGCCTGGTTGTTTTTTTTTTTTTTACTTCAAAATAATATATGTGCAGTGTGCATAGGAATTTGTCATAGTTTTTTTAAAAAACTGTAGTCCGGCCCTCCAGCGGTCTGAAGGACAGTGAATTGGCCCCCTGTTTGAAAAGTTTGAGGACCCCTGCTGTAGAACTTGGAAAAGGCATGGCTTTCAGCATTCAGAAAAGCCTGGGTTATATGTTCATAGTAAACCTAGGTGTAAGTAGAATCTTTTTTTTTTTTTTCTGAGTTTGGAAGGAGATAGCAGGATCCAGACAAGTGATCTTAGGCAAGATGTTTAGCATCTCTGTGCTTTATTCAGATTTATCATTTGTAAATGAGGATGTTGGTAATATTTCATGGAGCTCCTGGGAACTGTCTGTGAACATTTGTTATAAACTGTGAAGAGCTGTGTACATTTAAGGCATCTCAAACCTTCATGTTTGGGTTTGTGCATGCTTCTGATTGCATCCATAAATGCTGTCTTCTTTAGCTTTCAGATGACAGTAAAAAGAATTTAACTGTACATAGAACTCACATTCTTATTTTGAAAATCAATACTGAGAAATCCTAGATAATTTTTGTCCTGCTTTGTTATAGTATACAAAGGCCCACTATAATTTTTGATAATGAATTTATGTTTATTTAGGCTGAGGACAGTGTTTTTAGTTTTGCTTTTGTTAATCAAATCAGTTGACAGAGGCTTTATCTTCTGTTTATCTTTAAAAAATTACCATCCCTTCACACAAACAAGACCTAGTTTTTTTATAAATCTGCTTTTATTAAGAAAAATTATAACAATGTTGATGGCAAAAAAAGTAAAATCATTTTAGCATTTCTACTTCAGATTGTTTACGTGGGACAGAAAGCACAATACATTTATTTCACATTTTCAGCTATAAGCCAGGGGCTAATTCTGTCTAGAGATTGATTAAAAAGAAATACTGGGTTTTAGCCTTTCTAAAGGGCTGGTGTAGGGTACCTATGGTAAAAGGAGATATATTTATATAGGTCTAGTTCTGGAAGGTGCCATCAGTTATACCCTGTTCTCTCCAGGGCTAATGCTCTTCTCTGTTTTGATGTGACAGCAAATATGTGCACTATGGAGCTGTCTAATAATAGAAGCCACTGGAGTACATTTTTTCTTTCATTATTCCTGGTCCTTAGCATATATCTAGTGAAGGGATTGCATTGTGAATTGACTTTGGCATGGGGAAATGGAGGTTGAGCAAGCAGGACTGCATGTGCATGTTGTGTGTATGTAGGTGTATGTGTCTGTGTGTGTATATATATATAAAATATATATAGCAGGCAAAATTGAGAAGATTGTACTGATTTAAAATGTTTTTATTTTTCGAAAGGCATAATATTTGAGACATAGTATGTTGTTTATATTATTGAATTTCAGGGAAATGAATTTCTCTCTCTTTGAAAGTGCAGTAATCTAAACACCAAATGAGCAGATAATTTACTCAGCCATACATACATGGTTCACTGGTGAACTTGGGATAATAAATGACTCCTTCACTTCTGTGGTTTTTTTCCTTTTTTCCTTTTTTTTTTTTTTTGCCGTTGGAATGGATTAAACTATGCATTCTTCCCTTCTCACTCCCTTTTTGTACTAAACCCAGCAAAATCTGAGTGTAATCCACTTTTCCTGTGAACATAGTTCATGACCTCATATTTAAGGCACTGCAGTATATTTAAAAGATCATCCTCTCTGCCCAGTTTTGGGTTTTTTTTTTTTTTTTTTGGTCTCCTAAAACATTAGAGTAAAGCTGTTTTGTGAGCTGTTGAATGTTTCCTGTATACTTATCCTAGGAGGGGCTTTGGCATTGCCTCAGCAGGCTGCTTGGATGAAAGTTGAACAATCTTCGAGTATTTCAGTCCAAGAAATAATACCAAAGAAGGAGCACAGTCAGCCTTGTGCCTTTTTTTTTTTTTACAGTCACCTAGAGAGGAGACAGTTAACCTCAGGATGGATGAACATCCTGTGCAACCCTAATGTGAGTGTAGCCTATTGTGATTGCAGTCATGTGACTTAGTAATGCAATGTTCTTAACCAAAGCTGTGTATCTTTTGTTCTTTTGTTTTTTTAATACAAGTTCCTGACCACCACCCTTAGAGGCTGTTCGTGTAGTCTTGAGTGGAACCTGACCATCTGTAGCTTTACAAAGAGCACAGGTGATTGTGTTGTGCTCAGGTGGGGCCACTGCCCCTCGAGAATGGCCAGTCTCCCTCGTGTGGTGATTTGCCAGGCTTCAGATTTGGGGTATAGGGATTTGGGGGCAGGGATTCCACAAACTAGACAGAACCAGCCTAGAGAAACTGATATCACCCCAAGACTGGAGGAATCTCACACCTTTTCCTTTCAACTTGTACAAAACCAAAATGCCCACCACAGAAAAAACTGTGACCTGCAAATTGTTTAAAACATGCACATGGTTTTGTTTTTTTTGTGTTTCCCTGGTGAATTTTCTGACTTCTAGTGCAGAGGGAGGAAGTCACTCACCTCTTTAAGCTATACAGACCCCTGTTATAATATATATTGGGCATATCCTTATAATGTTTTACCAGCTAGTCTGGGCTCCAAGGAGGCAGAAAGATGGTCTGGCCTGGCACATAGGGGCATTAATGTAGCAATCATAATAATAAGAGAAAATGATAGTTTTTCTTGTTTTTCTGTCTGATTTTGACAGAAAATTGACAGAGTTCAATGTTTACATTGAACTCTGCTTTGGGGTGCAATAATGAATGACACTCTATTTTATGAGCTTATTAAGAAGGTGCTAAAGAGCTGTAGCCTTGATGACTTAACACCTGGCAGGTATTAAAAGCTATTTTTTCTTTTAACTTTTCACATTGTGTTAGGTTTGCTCCAAGTACTTCACTGGGAGTTAGTTTTTGTGGAGGTGAAGGAAGGAAAATCATTTATAAATCATCTGCATACCATAGCAAACTTTGGGACTATTCTTTATTTTAGTGATCACATAATAAAGTAGTTACAGATGTCAAAATTATGTTTTCAATGCTTGCACTAAACATTAACTTTAAATGAAACATTCCTTTAGTTTAAACCTGCCAGAAAAGCTTTTTTGTTCCACTTTTCCTTTAACCTGTTGCTTAAAAACAAAAAACAAAAATAAATTAAAACATATCAGAGCTGAGTTTGAGTCCATTCAATTCTTCCTTCCCTACTTAGGTTGCCAGATAAAATACAGGGTGCCTAGTTCAATTTGAATTCATATAAACAATGAATAATTTTTATATAAGTATATCCTAAATATCATATGGAATTTCTGAAATACAAATTTAATTGGGCATCCTGTATTTTTATTTGCTAAATCTAGCAACCTTATGCTCAACTCCAATTTCCCCCTGCCTCAAATGCTACAAACAATCCTTGTGTATAATCCTCCTGCAGAAAAAAATGATGTATTTAAACTTTTGAAATGACAAGTAATTCAGTGCTACTAGGATTTTGTTTAAATTAAGTTGTTTTAAAGTTATGAATCCGAAGATCTTCCTTTAATCATTGTTGAAAAGGATACATTCTTGTATATGATAACTTTAGTACATACTTTTCACAAGCCATATTATAAAAACTCCCTCTTCACAAGGAACATTTTAATGATGTTTTATTTGCCTGCCAGTCTCTTTATTTTATTGTTTGCATTGTGTATATATCCCAGTCTGATTCACAGGGAAAGAAATATCATAAAAATACATCGAAAAATTGCCTACCTTTCAGTAAACATGCCTTTATTAAAGCAAAATATAAATAATGGCTGTACTCAGGGATTTGGAATCAGAGCTTCAGGCTCTCTTCAGGGAAGAACCTTGAAATACTTCACCTCTGTAAGCCTCACTGTTCTCATCACTAAAGTGGTGGTGATAATAGAATTTACCTCTTAAGGTTGTGTGAGGGATAGATGAGATAATGCACCAAAAGTAAAAGTGCTTGCTACTTGGCACCAAGGAAGCTTCTGATAAATGGTGGCCTCTGGAAAAGAAGGGAATAATGTGTGTTACCTTATGGACCTTTTAAAGAAAAGTTCTATAAATAAGTCTTTGTGAATTGTGTGTATGTATCTATATAGCTGTTAAATTGATTTTTGTAAAATGAAAAACGAAGGTAGGAGTTTGCCGATATTATTCTGAATGGAGAGAAGCAGCAGAGAATGGTCACTGCTGTGATTTCTGCTGTGAGAATTGCAGTTGCAGTTATCCCAGGGGAAGATGTCATGCTAGACAGTCCCTCCAGTCAGTAGTAGTAGTAGTAAGTCCTAGTAAGAAGAGGGTAGAAAATCTCCCCTCTTAATTTTTTAATATTATAAAAAATTCATCTCTTTCATATTTCTGTATTTTATGGATGATAAGCAAATAACTGTTAATATTAGCTTTTTGAAAGAAAGATCGGGGAGACTCTTAAGAGGTCTCATTGTGGTTTGGATTTGCTACGAGACATACATATCTTTAAACATACACAATTGCTGCAGCCTCTCTGGAAATTTTAAAGTGCTTTATAGATAGTCTTACTTAACAAGTAGAAAAGAGTCAGATTTACCAAGTCCACATTAAAATGAGAATTTGGCTTCCAGTATGAATCTCATTCTTTTGTTGCTTCAGTGTGAATATCACTTTTTAAAATGGCTGTCTTTGGTTTTTATCTTGTTACTACAGGTGTGTGATATATTTGTGTGTGTGAGGAGGTGTCAAGAAAAGTATATTTTCAAATATGGTTAGGTCTGCATTGTTAAACCTGTTTGGGGTTTGTGCAATTTAAAAGATGCTCAGCTTAACATCAATTAGATTTCCACGGTTTGGATTACGAGTGCCTGGATATCACTATCTGTTTAAATGTTTGATATTTGATTATTTAGATATATTTCAGAATATTCCAGGGATGTTTGTGTGTTTTTTGCATTGTGATTACATTAGAATTTATTTGAGTCTATTATCAGAAGGTGATTAATATGTCTTTCAAAGCTTTGTTTCTAGTAGGAGAGATTTGTTTTAAATGGTTTTAAGACAAAAGTGAATGGAGTTATGATTTAAAACAAAGTGTGTGGAGTGAATAAGACCTGGGGTTTGGTTTATATTAAAACATTTTTATTAACAATTCAATCCAGTGTTGGTCTAAAGTCGGGGCTTAGAGAACACATGCAGCTTTATCAATCCAATAAGTAAATATCTGCTTTATAACACTGTAGTCTTAACAATGTTAAGGATTTGAATGTGATATTGAAGGCCACTGTGGATTTTTTTAAAATGCAGTCGACTTATTGTATTCTAGATTTACTTTAATTTCTAAGTTGATTTAAAGTGAACAGTATGGGTCTGAAGTCTTTCTAAAACAGCATTAGACTTCAGTATTTTTTGTGGTCCACTGCTTTTTACTTCCTTGACAAGTGTGTTGTGAAGATTATAGAAATGAAAGGTGCTGATGTAATAATATAGTCTCACTTAAAAACCACAGTACATGAAACAGCCTGTTTCAAATGGGCTCTCTGTATTTAGGTATGGGTAGACAGAGTTTTCTGAGTTTAGGGAATATTTATACATAAAGAATAGAGACCTATATTCTTGCTATTGCTTGATTATACTTCATATTTTAGAGAGTTAATATCTGTAATATGATAGAACTGTGGTTACTCCAAGAAACCTAATGCCATTTGTGCCAGGGATATTTCATTGCTTTTCCATGTCAGAGAAAGTGAATGCAGCTTGAGGGGGGAAAAAGCGATGATTAATGGTATACTGAGATAATACGTGCTTGCATATCCATTTTGATGCTGTGTTGGGGAGTATTTAAGGTATCCTATCTATAGGCAGACGGGAATTTTTAAGTACATAAGCTGGAAATAAGTTAAGTCAGAATGTTTAACTTGTATGGAAAGAGGAGGAGCAATACTAGATATTTACGTACAGAAAAAACATTAGGTGTTTAACATTCCCTTTTTGGCTGGTTAACAGCTTGTGGGTAGGTACAACCCCATATTATTACTTGGGTACTTCAGGATATGAAGGTATTCACCAGAAGGAAATGTACAGGAAAATGGCAGAAGGACCTAGGGAATGGAGTACTGGTTTGAAAAAAAGGCAAAAGGAATAAATTGTCAATCATTTGAGAAAGAGGTCTTGGAAATTAGGTTACATGTTTTTTAAAGCAGTGGCAAAAGTAGAACATTTGTTTGTACCATTCTAAGTCCAAAAAGAATTAGAAAGTAGATGGGTTACTTATCTTGGTAATATGGGTTTTAGATCAAGGTGAATTGAGGGGAAGAATGGGGAGAACCTGCTTTTCTTAATACAGAGTTTTCTCTCAACTTTACGCTGTGGGCTTGCTGTCACCCACCAAGGGTAACTTTGTTCATCTCCTGGTTGAATAATATGTACTTGGACAGCTCAGCGTGGGACTGCATGATCCTTTCAGTTCTAGTTCCTAATGTTGGTATCAAATAAACATATTCAATAATATTTACCAAGTTATCCCATTTAGGTGCCTGTATCCTAGTAAAAAGCATCTTGCCCCAGTAAGTCTGTGCATGTAAGCATTTAAGCTTTTGGTATGCAATAGATCTTAATATCAGTGTATTAAGTAATTTGTGTTAAATAATATATTACCTTAAAGCTCTAATTTAGACTAAAACTTGTACTATTTTTTTTAGGACAGCCAGTAGAGGGGACTTCATGTTTTCTGCGGATCGTTTGGTAGGTGGAGGCTTTCCATTTTCATTTCATTATTGTACCTAGTGATATAATCAGGGTAGGCCAAGGGGTGTTTTTGTTCTTGAGCATTCTGGGGGTGAAAGAGATTGTACCAAGTAACTACCATCTTGCTAGGCTTCTGAAGTGTTGTTTCTACTGTTGCATTAAAGCTCTGCTCCAATTCTTTTCACCTCCAAGCATTGCCCATGAACCCATTCCCTGTAGTTCTGAAGTGTCACTGCCTCTCAGATGGATCTTGGGAACCTGGTTCTCAACAACTCTTAAGTGCCTCATCTTAGGGCAGTGAAGTACATTAAAAGAAAACCTAAGATGTAAAGAGACCTAGTGGTTATCCTTGTGCTATCCAGCTAATGTACAAAAACTAATACATTTCTTGTAGTTTACATGGGAAGGGTATGTTAATTTTGCCTCTTTTTTTCTGTACTATCCTCACATGTGAATTACTAAATTTGACTGTCTACACTTTCTCCTAATTACGGATTGACCAAGCCCAATTCTATTTAGCTATTGTGATCTGAGAGGATCTCAGGCCAAATTGGTTTATTTTCAGGGTAGGCACTGTTTCCTTCTTGTGTTAATATCTAAGTGTGTTTACTGCTTGGAATGAGGTTAACACGTTTTCTGTTGGGGTTATTAGTATTCATCCATTCATGAAATATAGGCTGAACTCATGTCAGTCAGACACTGTGCTAGGCTGTGTTGGGAGAGAGGAGATAAAACAATGAAGAATGTAGACATAGTCTCTGATCTCATGGAACTTACAATCTAAATACTGTTATCAGTATTTAGTTTAGAAAAGAAAGAAAGGTGGCTTATTAACCCTCAAATGTATAATCAAATAGTAGTAGATAGATTATTAAAGGGAATGTGAGGGGAAAAAAGGCATGAAACTTTTCATTTAGATTTTCCCTGGAGGATTTATTCCAATAGAATGCAGACAACTTCTGTTTTGCTTTTGGCTTTAAATATTCTTGGTTCAGAGACCAATTCTATTTATAAGTACTTGAGCTTTCAGGGGCAGTAATAACCCTTAAATGTACCAAGGTAAATGTGGTTGATGTTCCTGAGGCAATAGTTAGGTCATTCTGTGTTTTATGCTTTCATCAAACCAAAAGAACAGGTTTGAAGGAACCAGGTTTGAAGGTCTTAATGGCTACTGTGAAGAGAAGAGGGGTCTTGGTGTTCACTGGTAGAAAGTGGTTCCTCTTTCTTTTGCTTTCCTTGTGCTCTTTTCTTATAGAAAATAGGAGTTAAGTTCATGGTTATTGTAAGATGCTTCCCTTAAAGGGCAGGCATGTATTAGCCAAATGAGATAAGGACCTAAGGGGATGGTAATTTGGACCTCTCTGTTTTCTTTGGTTGGCTCTGAAGGTCCTGTCATGGCGTGGGGGAGGGTTGGTTGTGGTTGTGATACAGACTGGAGCTGTTTATGTTTCTTTTGTTGAGGATTTCTAGTACATTATCTCCTCTAGCACAAGGCTCCCATCATAGTGGACATTAATTCTATCTTGCATTTGTCAGGGTTGGCTTCACTGGCCCACAGATCCTTGAGTTCTTTATGTTTTAGTTGCCTGTCTTCTAGTTTATGCTCTCCTGTAAGACTTGGGCACACTAATTTCTATCCCAGGGTTACAGGGGATGGGGCAAGAGTTACTCTTTAGAGGAGTGTTACTAGGAGGAGGAGATCTAGGCTCTTCAAAGGAAAAAAATCCTCTTCTACCCTTGTAATTTGCTCATAAAAAGCATAAATCTCCACAGAAGGTGGTGACTAGAGGTGAGTATACATGCATATGCAGTATTCATGAGGTTCCTGGGCCCTCTGTCTGAAGCTGCAGGCTGACAAAATCCTGGCTCATTTCAAATTGATCTTTTAATGGCAGCGGGGTGTTGTGTTGTGATAACAGAGCATGGGACCTGGTGCTTCTCCCTGCTGTTCCTGATTCTTAATCAGTAATGTAATATTGATTGGAGAAAATGTGCATTGCAGACTCAGCACTGCCTTTATTGTAGTAGGCCCTGTTTGCTCATAGGATTGCCATATCTTGTTTTTGCTAGTAGTTATGAGTGATTCTTTCCTTTATACCACATGTTACAATTAGTATAAGCCTTTTTTTTTTTTGGCTGAGAAGCCCCAATGCATTTTACTGGATCCTCTTTCAAGCTCAGCAAATTGGTTCAACCCGTGCACTCATTTATTTTCTCAAAAGAAGTTTCAGGTTCTGTTTACATTGTGGTGGGCCTTTATTAAAAAGAATCTGACTTACCAATTTAAAGGTACTGAACAAAGCAGAGAAATTCCCAGTGGGCACTATTTTCAGAGGAATAAGAAGTATATTACTTCCAAGGAAGGGTGCCTGCTAAGACTCTTGTCACGTGCTGGAGTTTTGTATCCCTCATAGCTTGGACTGATTGAATGAGAATTAGATGGCATACTAGAGCCTTTTGGTAGCAGTCATGTGTCTAACTGCGGTTGGATACCTAGCAGCAAGCAGCCTGGCATTTGGAGCTATCCCTGTATGTAACACATGATAGAGGCCCACTTCCTGCCTCCATAAGCTCAACCCTTGCCTAGTGTGCTATTGACTTTCTGCCTGCTGTTCAGCTCCTGAGGCTAACAGCTAGCAGGAGATTCTCAGAGGGTTCTCAACTTATTCTTCTTTGACTCTCTAGATCAGACTTGTTGTGGAAGAGGGATTGAATCAGCTGCCATATAAAGAATGCATGGTGACCACTCCAACAGGTAACCAGGGCTGTTACTCTCAAATTGTCCTCATAAAAATTCTGAGCCAGAATGGGAGAAGATGGAAAGAAGGCAGTCTGAGTAAAATCAATATGCAAAATGAAGAGTCTAGGTGGAGCTGTTCTTTTAAACATCTTAAAAAACTCTGAGACATTTAGGAAAGAAATCTGTGTGGGTGACTTTTTGTTAATGGCTTGCTTGTCAATTCAAGTTAAAGGTTAATAAATATTCTTCAGCATGCAGGTGTTGCTTCTGATGACAGCCCATTGGGACTAGAGTTAAGAATTGCTGGCAGCTTATCTTCACCTCTGTGGGGAAGCTGTTGGTGTTAACAAATGGGTGAGGCTGCTTTGGCATTGAAACTCCAGGTTACAGAAAAAGATGAGAAAACTAAAAATGATGAGAATTAGAGAGGGTGCTTTGTTCTATTCTTTTTAATAGAAAGTAGCCAAAGATCTCTGTTTCAGAGATTTGAAATTCTGATTTTGTTTTAGTAAATAATGGAAAACTGTTCTATTCAAAGGGTTGACTTTATGAAAATTGGGCCCTGAGCTTGTTGCATATCATAATTGATACATGTCTTGATAACTACCTTAGCCTCTTTCTTCTACTTTTAACACATTGACTGCCACACTACAAAAAATTTTTTTCCAAAGGGCTATAGTGTTTTATTATGAAAATAGAATAAAAACTTTGAAAACAAAATGATCCTTTCTAGTTTAGTGAAAAATTTATTACTTTTTATTGTTTTCAGTGTGTGAGTTATATGCAACTTGAAAAATAGTTCACACAGCTCCCAAGGTAAAGGGATGTGTGAGTTACATATGCTTCACGAGGCCCCGGGGCTCAAAACTAGCGTGAGTTAAATACAACTCACATGGCAGTTAATGTGTTAAGGCAGAATGGAGGCTCATAAAAAGGGATGAAACGAGTAGGCTTTCTGCTGTGGCCCACAGTGGGGTCCTAGTTTGGATTGATGTGGTATATAGCAATCTTGGAGCACAGTGATTGTCCTTTGAATTCCATTAGAAGAACATGCATATGAGTATCATGCTATAATAAGTCCTATTCCCATTTGATGAAGTCTGCCTCTCCCAATTATCCCCACAGGTTTCTTATGAAAAATTAAGAAATAACTATGGAAAATCATGATTCATCTCATTACTTCCACAGGGAACTTCAGCGTTATACAGTGTGTCTGGATAAGGGTTGCTCTGTACCCATCTGCTTTTAAACCATAGGCACTTTATAAAATAAGTAGGTTGCTCCAATGATGAAAGATAAATTCTTTGGTTTTATTTCCCAACAGGGTACAAGTATGAAGGAGTGAAATTTGAGAAGGGAAATTGTGGGGTCAGCATAATGAGAAGTGGTAGGTTTGCATGTGTGTGATTTTGTCTCTTTGCATGCATAGAAATGTTGGTGTTTTCCAGGAGAGAGGCAGGCTTGTCTGTCATAATTACAGCCTGCCCTTGCTTAAATCTCACCACCTGTGTTGTCTGTCCTCAAGGTGCCTCAGAGTCATGGGTTGTGTGCTGCTATGTTTGGCTAATTTTAACTGCACAGCATCTTCCTTAGTCTAAGTCTAGTGGCTTCCTCCCATGGGCAAGCCCAGCCTTCAAGGAGAACCAGGGGAGGGTGGAAAGATACGAGGACATGATGCTGCTGTCTTGGGGAGAACATGACAGTTGAAGACTGAGGGAATATGGCATAGATTCAGGCCCATAGAACTTTGGATATCTGAATGGATAAAAATATTAATAGATGTACTGAATGACTTGTTCAATATTTTTAATTTTATGTTTGATGAGTATGTGACCATCTAGGCCAGATGTCCTCAAACTACAGCCCGTGGGCCACATGCAGGTGTTTTTGGCCATTTGTTTTTTTACTTCAAAATAAGATATGTGCAGTGTGCATAAGAATTTGTTCATAGTTTTTCTTAAACTATAGTCCGGCCCTCCAACGGTCTGGGGGACAGTGAACTGGCCTGGCCCCCTGTTTTAAAAGTTTGAGGACCCCTGATCTAGGCAAAAGCACTTAACTGTCATTGACTCTAGGTATTTCCATATGTTGTTCTTATAAATGTTGTATTTGTGTTTGAGTCCAACCAATTACTCTTCTAAACCAGTTTTTGTGCAGCAAAGTCACATGCCTATGATTAGAACCTCTACCTGTTACTTGGAGATGATTGTTTCCCTTAAGCTTAATTTTTTGCACAATTTATATTTTTTCTGCATGTATGGTGGAAGCCCCACTCGCTTACACTGGAAATATGTGGATTAATTTTTTAAACATATAAACATTACTTTTCTCTTATGGCTATAAAGTTCAGTTTGTGAACAGTTGAATACCTCAAGTAAAATTAGGAGCTTTAAGGTTCCTAGATAAAAGAAGGTTCTAGATAAAAGAAGGTAGGTCTTAAGCAATGATAGTGTTTACAGAATAATGTTGTTAACTTTTTAAAATTGGAGAAGACAGTGAACTTTTAAGGCACAGTTTCTTCTGTTTCAGTTCAGCTCCTACCCTAAAGGTACAGCATGGTCCTTACACTCCTAGTGTATATCAGATGATTTGGGGTGATGCACAGAGTGGGTTTTAACCTTAACAGCCATTTGTTGATTTTCATATGTGTTAGAAAGATACTGGTTTCATGTTAACACTAGTGTTATAAAATTTCCTCTTAAAAATAAATTTAAATGAAGACAGTTAAATTGAGACAAATATTAAGTAAATATCAGTATCAGTAGAATTCTGATATGGCCTAAAATCTTGAAGATAGCTTGAGAATGATTTCCTTAAAGAAATTCAGACTCAAAAATAGCTCTGTGTTCAGAAACCAAGGAGTGGTGGTGGTGGTTGTGGTTCATATACTAAATGTTGTGGAACATATACTACACTTCCACTGTTTGCAGCAAAACCTTTGCCAATGAAGTCATTGCTGAGCTAAGTGATGTCTCCTTATGCCACCTCAATCTAAAAGATCTTCTGGTCTGCAGCCTTTATTCTTCCATAAATCTTTTGTATTTTTTCAGGTAAAAGTTAACAAATTTAGGTGGTTTAAAGGCTTCTTTAAAATAATTGGAATAAAAATGTTCCTGACATTGAAAAAGCTCAGGGAGCAGCTGAATAAAACACTTTATTTTCTGTAATCATGGAAGCATGATAGCTCTAAAATTTGTAAGCCAGCAATAAAACTAGCTCATCCTAGTTTCATTGACCAGCCCTTACTTAACCTGGTTTCATTGACCTGCACTAAGTATGAAATATGAACATATCAGAAATAAAAGCTATTAACTTCAGAAGAATTATTTCCTTCTTGACAGTGTCCTTTTTGTATTACGAACAGTCACAAACTCAGCTTTGGCCCATTCATGGACTTATTCTATCTGTCTCCCAACCCTTTTTCCTTTTTTTTTCATTTTTTATTTTTCAAGGTGAGGCAATGGAACAAGGTTTACGAGACTGCTGTCGATCCATACGAATTGGAAAGATCCTGATTCAGAGTGATGAGGACACACAAAGAGCCAAAGTATATTATGCCAAGTTCCCCCCAGACATTTACCGGAGAAAAGTCCTTTTGATGTATCCAATTCTCAGTGAGTGGCTTGAGTTTAATTTGTAACTTTTGGTTAGGGTTTAAATTCAACTTAGTGCCTGCCTCCTAGGTACCCTTATATAAAAGGCAAAAACAGTTTCTAAATGTGTTTTTCTCAGCTGGATTTGGAGTTGCCCTGGGCAGTTCACTGGGGAATTGTTATTGTGTAATAAGAGAATATACATTAGTCAAACTATATTAGCTCCAAAGAGCTTCTGTCCAGAAATGAACACATTGAAGCAAAGGATCTAATGAAGCAAAATATATAGAACACAGAAAATATATTAACATAACCCCTCTCTAGCCCAAGGAGTACAGCAGTGATTTTCTCAATAATTTATCCTCAGGCCTGGCGTGGTGGCTTACGCCTGTAATCCTAGCACTCTGGGAGGCCAGGGCAGGATTGCTTGAGCTTAGGAGTTCGAGACTAGCCTGAGCAAGAACAAGACCCTGTCTCTACTATAAATAGAAAGAAATTAGCCAAACAACTAAAAGTAGAAAAAAATTAGCTGGGAATGGTGGTGTGTGCCTGTAGTCCCAGCTACCCGGGAGGCTGAAGCAGAAGGATCACTTGAACCCAGGAGTTTAAGTTGCTGTGAGCTACACTGATGCCATGGCACTGTAGCCCAGGTAAAAGAGTGAGACTCTGTCTCAAAAAAAAAAAAAATAGAATTTATCCTCTCTGAGGTAATATTTTTTCCCCTGCTATTCTGTTCTCTTTCCTAAGCTTACTCAAGTCACACATGACATGATCTTCTGGAGAGACAATACCTCGAATACTAAATAAATTTAGGGCTTCTTGTATGTTTGATAACTGAAAAGTATATGTGTCATGTCCATTATTGAAAATAACATTGATAAAGAACAAGCACCTTCAAATGAAGCTTTTCCTAGTGGTATCTTATGTTAGATTACTATGTTGACCTCACTTCAAAGACACTTAAAAGACATTTTGAAATACACATTAACAATTCTAATGTATTTGGTTGTCTTTGGATTTCAGGCACTGGAAATACTGTAATTGAAGCTGTCAAAGTTCTTATAGAACATGGAGTTCAACCCAGTGTTATCATCGTACTCAGTCTGTTCTCCACTCCTCATGGTGAGTTCAGCATGAGGGAGTAACAGAGGCTCCAGATGGTCGTGAGATGGATAACTGTGTACCTGTCTAGCTATTCATCATGAAGAAAAGTTTATTTGCTTCCATTTTTGAATCTAAGTCTAATTTTGGTAGTCATAACTTGTGTCTGTACTCTCTAAGCTTAGTGATAACATTTTCCACCATTCTAATGTTGTTTTATTTCAAATGGAGAAGTATGAATTAACCTATTTTCTTTGTGGCTCTGTTTGGGTAGAACCTACAAATGGCTAAAAGATTCCTATGTTCCTCTGGCTCCCCACCTGAGCCTGAGAACTGCTCCCAAAGAGCAGGAAACTCAAGGTTCTAGCTAGCCCTATGGTCTTACTGAAGTGTGCTTTGCAATATGAAGTGAAGAACAGATGGTTTTTTGTTTTTTTTATTTATTTTTTTGAGACAGAGTCTCGCTTTCTTGCCTAGGCTAGAGTGAGTGCCGTGGCGTCAGCCTAGCTCACAGCAACCTCAAACTCCTGGGCTCAAGCAATCCTACTGCCTCAGCCTCCTGAGTTGCTGGGACTACAGGCACGAGCCACCATGCCCGGCTAATTTTATATATATATTAGTTGGCCAATTAATTTCTTTCTATTTTTATAGTAGAGACGGGGTCTTGCTCAGGCTGGTTTTGAACTCCTGACCTTGAGCAATCCGCCCGCCTCGGCCTCCCAGAGTGCTAGGATTACAAGCGTGAGCCACCGCGCCCGGCCAAACAGATGGTTTTTCAGTTAGACTTCTGCTCAAAGGGCATGGTGAGAAAACTGTGTGTTCTCCATTTCCTGAGGGAGGTGTGCCTAACTAAAGATCATGGCTTTTTTGCCATATAATGTAGGACAATTGGGAACATAGCCTAAGAAAATAATCATAGATGCATGTAAAAATTTAGCTTCTAGGATGTTCATTGTAGTTATTTGATATAAAAAATTGAATGTATATAAATGACTCCCAATACAGAAATGGTTAAATAAATTTATATATATATATATATTCAAAGGATGTAATATTATGTAACTGTTAAATCATGTTTTTGAAAATATTTAATGGCATCAAAAAATGTACATGGGAAATGTAAAAAAGCAGTGTAAAAACAATAGTGTTCGAATAGTGAAAAATGTTATCACCTGGCTGGGCGTGGTGGCTCACGCCTGTAATCCTAACACTCTGGGAGGCCGAGGCGGGCGGATTGCTCAAGGTCAAGAGTTTGAAACCAGCCTGAGCAAGAGCGAGACCCCATCTCTACTGTAAATAGAAAGAAATTAATTGGCCAACTAATATATGTAGAAAAATATTAGCCAGGCATGGTGGCACATGCCTGTAGTCCCAGCTACTTGGGAGGCTGAAGCAGAAGGATCGCTTGAGCACAGGAGTTTGAGGTTGCTGTGAGCTAAGCTGATGCCACGGCACTCACTCTAGCCTGGGCAACACAGTGAGACTCTGTCTCAAAAAAAAAAAAAAAGAAAAACAAATGTTATCACCAACCTAGAAATGACTACAATACAAATTACCACTGCTTTAACTACCAAAATCAGACGTGGATTTAACATGCAACCTCATAAATCTTCAGCATGAGAGACAGTTGTGCAATACTATTTCAATTTTGGTTTCAAAATGCACACAGTATTAATAGAGGTTGTGATAGGATGGTGAAGGTCTAAGTGTTTTTCATTTGATGTTTAAGTTTTTCATTGGCATTTTTTTCAAATGTTCTACAATGAATTTGTATTTCCTTCATAATTGAAAAGAAAAAAATATATGGCTTTTCTAGTCAGGTATTTTCTGACCTCCAAAGTTTCTAAGTCTCAGCCAACCCTGAAGAGGCTACACGATATCTAGTTGGGAAGGCTGCTTTCAGTAGGTTGTTATATAGAAATTGTGGCCTGTTTGATTACTTTGCTGTTTCATAACCAAAAATTACCTCTAGTGCAAATGTTGATGGTGACAAATGGTGATTTTCTTGGTCATCATTTATATATAATACAGGTGGCACTGAAAACATTGAGATAATCCAATAATTACTAAGATTTTTGCTTTTGGGAATAGAAAAATAATATCTTTAGTTTTAATAGTATACATTAGAATAGTATGCTATTGTTTGACATTATAGCCGAAAAAATCTTATCTTGTGGCAGCTTTGCTATGGCTTTTTAGTTTGACTGGGGTCCCAGCTAGTTTAATTCCGTTTCTCTGCCCATTTCCCTTCTCCAGAGAGTCCTAACTTCTTAAAAGTTAGCATGCTCTGACACATCAAAGAAGACTGTCCTTGTTTCACAGTGCTCTCTTTGGGAAACCATCATCTTATGTGTGATCCTCATTTTAAAAAGGAATG
The DNA here is from genome assembly GCF_040939455.1 of Microcebus murinus. Taxonomy (NCBI): domain Eukaryota; kingdom Metazoa; phylum Chordata; class Mammalia; order Primates; family Cheirogaleidae; genus Microcebus; species Microcebus murinus. The sequence continues at coordinate 7,909,581 of NC_134136.1, forward strand.
TATTCACTTTATTTCAGCCACCTTTAAAATAAAATAGAAAAGACTTTTCAGGGGAAAAGTTGTTAGAACTGAATAACTATATTTTTGAAATCTTGGATATAAAACAATTTGATTTTAAGAATGTATTAAAGGGTGGGGGCATAGTCTGACTACTATCAAAGCCTTTCAGACATTAGACATTATATAAACATTATATGAACAAAGAGATTAACCAAGTATAACTAGATAGCTAAAGGTCATTGCTCTCTGCCCTTGGTCAATGTTAGACCTAGTGATCAGTGACTATAAAATTCCTGAATTCTGACTGGTGTTACAAAAATATCCTGCCATAAAAATAATTTTTCCTTTATTTCTTGAAGGTGCCAAATCAATCATTCAAGAGTTTCCAGAGATCACAATTTTAACTACTGAAGTTCATCCTGTTGCACCTACACATTTTGGACAGAAGTACTTTGGAACAGACTAAGTTGTTGAAGGAAAATGAATTATCCTTGTGTAATATTATGGTTATGTTTTGAGTTTCTACTTATTTTGCTAATTGCTTGAGGAATGGCAAAGAAAATGCATTAAAGATGCTTTTTAATTTTGGAAGTGGGTATATTTGAGGTTTATCCTATTTGGTTATTTCTTGACCGTTGGCACCAACTTGAACGATGAAGCACATACAACTCTTGGAAAAAAATGGAAATTTTAATAATATCCTAATGCAAATTGTTGAACCCTCAGTGCATTAAAATTTTTCCCTAACTCATGAGGTTGCTTGCAGCCACAAATAAAACATAAATGAGAGTCAGTTCTTTGTCCCACTGTAGTATGCATTTTGTTTAGTTTGCTTTTAGTACTAGGGAAGTTTTATGTATGTAGTTGTTGTCACCTTCCTCTACTTTTTACTTTCTGGCATGTACATGCTAGTAACTTGGAGAGGAGGAAAAAAGAATTCCTCCTGGAATTTTACATTTCCATGAATATCCTCACTCAATTGGCAGCCCAGGATGTATGGTTAATTCTTCAGTCCGGCTGTTATGTTCTTGATGGCTCATTTTCCAAACTGTGCATTGTTGTAGGTGCCTTGCCAAGCTGAAATGCAGTGAAGAAGATGGCAGGGCATTTTCAGTAACTGGAACTGTAATATTAATTTACATAGTCTGAACCAGGGATGTCTGGATGCTGACAAAGGAGAGCCAAGTACTGTTAATGCTATCAATCCTCTAGAAAGGAATTGGTTGTGGTTTTTCTGAGATACGGGGGAAATGGAGGTTTCTCACTGGATTTCATGTCCAATAAATACGTTACAATGCTTCATTTTAATTTGGATGTTTCTACTAGAGGCTTTGATTTGGAAATTAGTTATTTTTCATGTTTTTCAATTGTAGATATATTAAAATAGGAAAAAAAACACATACCATACTTTTAAAAACATCCTGGAGATTTGTATGTGTTCATCTTTAGGCTTCTGAAAGGGAGAGAAACCATTTTAGGAATCAATATTTGCATTCTGAAATCTGCTTGTAAAACCCTGATCTCATTTTACATTGATATTAAAACATTTTAACAGTGGTGGCTGGCTGATTACTTGATTAATTATACTCTCATAGCCCCATAGGCAGCTGTTGTGGGCCTCTGTTCAAAAGCACAGAAAAGAGCAGAAGGCAGTGTCTTAGAAAGAACCAAAGCTGATGAAAGTCAGCAAAGATTGGAGGAGAGGAAGGAAACCTGATGTAGAATGGATTATGTTTTTCCTCTGGAGCCTAGAATACTGGAAGAACTTCATTATATTTTCCCCTTTATTTTTGGAGACTGTCATATAGTAAATGAGATAGATTACCCATATTACAATTCTTCCATGGCAAATGTTGCTTTTAGGTTCTTATTGAAATTCTCATCTATAACTTGTCAGTTAACTATTTAGATGCAATGTGGAATTTGTTTAATCCTGATTAGCAGGAAAGATGTGAACCAGCAGACTTCAATAGAGACCAGATCTGCTTGAGATTGATGCATTGAATTAGTTGGAAAGATGATGCCTACAACTATAGGAGTTAGTGCTTCTGAATTAGTGCTTATGTTAGGGCTTCAATATTTTGTTTGAAGTGACTTTCCAGAACATCAGACAAATTCATATTCAAGTGTAGGTATAAAACTATATTTCCAGCAAATTATCTTTATATCAGCCAATTACATTTAACATGTCTCTGTTCCTTTTCATCAGTGAACATGATTGGTTCTCACATGGAGGGCATAGCATAAACAGAAGGAAATTATTCAGTGGAGTCAGATTCCCCACTCAAGTTTGTCCTCCAGCTTTCTGCAGATCTCAAGAAAAATTGTACCTATATCTTTTGTAATTGGGGTATTTTTAGCAAACTAAGCATTATTTGTAGGGTTAATCACTTGTAGGACTCTTTGGGTGTAGGACATTTTCTAAATTTTCTAAATTTGACACAAGATAAACAGACTATTCAAAGCAAGATTATTTTTAATGACATGAACTTCAGAGCAGTATAAGCTATGTAGATTCCTCATTGAAGAAAAAACCCTAGCGCACACACAAAAAAGACACTCACATAGTACATAGAAGTGGTTCTCAAAACTTGAATGTGTATCAGAATCACCTGGAGGGCCACAGATTGCTGGTCCCTACCTTTAGAGTGTCTGATTCAGTAGATCTGGGTTAGGGACCAAGAAATTGCATTTGTAACAAGTTCTCAGATGATGCTAATGTTGCTGTTCTGGGGGTCACATTTTGATGTTAGACATTTCTTTTATAATAGAAGCATTTGATATAAATTTTCTTATAAATATTGATTTAGCTGTCCTTCACAAATTTTGATATACTATATTTTCATTATCATTCAGTTCAAAATACTTTCTCATTTCCCTTTTCATTTCTTCTTTGACCCAGTGTTATTTAGAGCAGTGGTCCCCAACCTTTTTGGCACCAGGGACCATTTTCATGGAAGGCAGTTTTTCCAGGGACTGGAGATGGTGTGGGGGAAGGTAATTTGGGGATGATTCAAGTACATTACATTTATTGTACATTTTATTTCTATTATTATTATTACATTGTGATATATAATGAAATAATTATACAACTCACCGTAGGTTGGGGACCCCTGATTTAGACAGTATATCATTTAATTTCTAAATATTTATAGGAGTTTCCAAATTTCTTTCTGTTATTGCTTCCTAATTTAATTCCATTGTTGATCAGAGAATATACTTTGTATTATTTGAATCCTTTTAAATCTATTGAGATTTGTTTTATGGACAAAAATACAATGTTTCATGGTAAATCTTACATGTGTGCTAGAAAAGTATGTGTATCCTGCTGTTGTTGGATTGAGTGTTCTATAAATGTCACTTAGGTTAAGTTGGTTGATATAGGATTGTTGAAGTCTTCTATTTCTTTACTAATTTTCTGTCTACTTGTTCTATCAGTTATAGGGAGAACAGTGTTGAAATCTCAGATTAAAATTTTGGATTTGTCTTTCTCCTTTCAGTTCTACCAGTTTTTGCTTTATGTATCTTGATCCTCCCTTGTGAGGTGTGTAAACTTTTAGGATTGTTACAGTCTCTTGATAGATTGACCCTTTATCATTAAGAAATGTCCCCTTCTATCCCTGTTATTAGTCTTTGTTCTGAGATCTACTTTGGCTGATGTTAATATAAATATTCCAGCTTTCTTTTGAATAGTATTAATATGGCATATCTTTGGCTTTTAATATATTTGTGTTTTTATATTTAATCTAGGTTTATTATAGACAGCCTACAGTTGGGTCTTGTGTTTTATCCAATTGGACAAGTCTCTGCCTTTTAATTGGGATGTTTAGACCAATTTTACTTAATGTAGTTATTGATATGATTCGTTTTAAATCTACCACCTTCCTATTTGCCTTCTATTTGTTCTTTCTTCACATTTTCCTCTTTTTCTGCCTTCTTTTAGATTGAATATTATTTGTGATTCCATTTTATCTGTTTTGATAACATTAGATAAAATGTTTTGCTCTTTTAGGGTTTATATTATAGCATACAGTTTTAACTTATCACAGTCCAAGCATAAGGTAAGAACTTGATGTACTTCCTTCCCACCCCATCAGGCCTTTGTGCTGGTATTATACATCCTACTTCTACATGTTAAACCTCATAATACATCCTTATTAATTTTTTTTGCTTTCAACACTTATCTTTTAAAGAGATGTAAAAAGTGTTAAGAAAAAAAGGTGGTTTTTATTTACCCATATATTTACCATTTTTGTTGTTTTCCATTTCTTTGTGTAGATCCAGATTCTCAATCAGATATTATTTTCCTTCTACTTGAAGGACTTCCTATTTCTTATAGTGTAAGTCTCCCAGTAATGAATTTATTTCAACTTAATGTATCTAAAAAAGTCTTTATTTCACTCAGTCTTTTTTTTTTTTTTTTAGACAGAGTCTCACTTTGTTGCCCAGGCTCACAGCAACCTCATTCTCCTGGGTTCAAGTGATCCTACTGCCTCAGCCTCCCAAGTAGCTGGGACTACAGGCATGCACCACCATGCCTGGCTAATTTTTTCTATATATATTTTTAGTTGGTTCAATTAATTTCTTTCTATTTTTAGTAGAGACAGGGTCTCGCTCAGGGTGGTTTCGAACTCCTGACCTCGAGCAATCCGCCCGCCTCGGCCTCCCAGAGTGCTAGGATTACAGGCGTGAGCCACCACGCCCAGCCTCAATCACTCTTTTGAAAGACATTTCACTGTTATAGAATTCTAGGTTGGCAGCTTTTTTTTCTTTCAGTACTCTAAAAATATTGCTTCACTGTCTTTCTTGCATTTCTTTGATGAGAAGTCTGCTGTTATTTTTCCATTTACATTTAATATAATTACTGATAAGGTAAGATTTACATCTGCCATTTTAGTATTTGTTTTTGATGTCTTTTATTACCATTACTGCCTTTTATGTTAATTAGATGTTTCTTAGTATACCTGTGTTGGGGATGCCCAAGACCACCTCCAGGACTAATAGGACCCAAAAGTCATTATATTCATGGGTATAGTATATTGCAGCAAAAAGATACAAGGTAAAATCAGTAAAGGGAATAGGTACTTGTGGCAAAGTCTGGAAGAAACCAGACAGGTGCAAGCTTCCAAGAGTCCTTTTCCAGTGGAATTACACAGGGTTCACTTAATTTCTCTATCTACAAATTGTAGCAACATGTGTGAAGTGTGGTCTACCCGAGAGCTCACTTGAGCCTAAGATTCTCAACTTTTTGGTGGCATTTGGTCACATAGGCACATGGTTACTGCATAGTTGATTGCAGTTACCAAAATAGACCACCAGAGGAAAAGCATATGTTCCCCCTAAATCACATTGTTTACACATACTATCTAGACAAATTGGTATAGTGTGGTTAAAAGCTCCAAGTATTCAAAACAATCTTACCAGAACATTCCAAAACCTCAATTCCCAGTACATGGATAAGGGCTATTCATCAAAACAGACCCTTCTGGAAATGTATAAGGTTTCAGCAACTCAGACCTGCTGAATCAACTCTTTCCTGCACAGTCTACCTTCCTGGCCCTAGGCTCAGGTTCTCTTAGAAGAACACTATTGTATTTTATGATATATATAGTAATAATGTTAGCATGAGTATGTCTAACATTTGGAGGAGCCAATGAAAGATAAGGATAGATTTGAAGAAATAACTTAATCCATCCTATATACATCTCTGTATTTTTGAATTAATTTGATTGTTTCTTCCCTTGGTCTACTGTTACTTACACTTTATGATAAATTTATATAGAACTATTTAGCATATTAATTAGCTGATGGTTAACTAGATCTAGTTCCTCTTCAAGCCATTCACATTTTCATTGATATCACAACCTGAGGAGGCTTTAATTATATTTCCCAATACATATAATTACCAATATCTGTATTATATGACTAATTTACATAAGGTAATTGAATCTTAACATCAATGCTAACATTATATCGCATCATACAATGGTTATAGTACAGTTCTGTTTCATTTCACAAGTCAGTAAAAATTAGCTATTTATTATACCTTCCCAACATAATTGGCCCTTGACCATAAACTAGATGTCCTTACGGACAGGTATTGTCACAAGTGACTAGGATTCGGTTATATTTTTCCAGGTTCCAAGTCAGATGGTATATTAGTTTGCTAGGGCTGTCATAATGAAGTACCTCAGACTAACAGCAGAAATTTGTTTTACTCAGTTCTGGAGTCTAGAAGTCAAAGATCAAGATGTTGGCAGGCTTGGTTTCTTTTGAGGCCTCTCTCTCTTTGGCTTGCAGATGTCCACTCTCTAGCTGTGTGGGCATAGTCTTTCCTCTGCACCTAGTGTCTCTTTATATGTCCAAATTTTCTCTTATAAGGACATCAGTCAGATTGGATTGGGGCCTACCCTAAAGGCCTCATTTTAACTAAATCACCCTTTAAAGGACTTTTCTCCAAATACAGTCATATTCTGAGGTACTGGGAGTTAGGGCTTCAAGATAGGAATTTGCAGGGTATACAATTCAGCCCATAACATGCGGAAAAGGCTAGTCTTCTTGTCAATTCACATGGTTTTACTAAAACTGTTTCCATTGTGTGGTGTTATGTAGCAGGGTCCATCTCTCTCTTATGGCAAGTATAAGGGTGTAAATTAGAATGGTTCCTATTCCTGCTAACTTCACTGCAGGGTAAAAGTTATTTTGATCCATTCTTGGGGTGAGGACAGGCAGAGGGCATCGATATAAATTACTCTTGCCTCCAGAGAGCATATAAGTTTGGGGGTCCATAAGGTTTCCAAAAGTATTGAAGGGTCATTGCTCCATTGCTATGTAAGGCTCCATCTGTTTTAAAATAGTCAAGAGACTGTGTTGGGTCAGGGTATAAGCCCTTTCCCACACCAAGTCCTAGCATTTTTCAGCACTATTGATTGAATCTGCCTGACCCAGTTCACTAAAGCCTCACCATCTTACCAGGCTGTTTCCCATCCTTTTCCTGTTTTTTGGAAGAGTCTCTTCTAATTAGTCTATTCTGCCAAACATATATTTTTCCTCTGAATGCCACTTATTAAAAGAGAATTCAGTTTGTCCTTTGATGCTTAAACTGGCACCAATCTCTTCTACAGCTCTCTTTTGTTTTGTGGGCCAATGTTTAATCCACGAAGCATGTTGTTGCCATCATGTACTAATTGCTTGAGTGCAATTAGGATAGGTGTTTTGTACTTAAAAATGTTTGGTACCCATACAAAGACTTTATGGGCAGTAGTGAAACTTAGGTGTAATTTACTGAGTCATACAGAGTAAAAGTCTCCCCTAGGTTCCTTGTCTCAAGGTAGAGTCATTTCCCATGAAAATTTGAGCCCACCGCATGATGCCTACTACCTTATACCCATCAGAAACCCATTGTTTCTATTTTATTTAATAGCTTTATACCCACAGAAACAAGGGTGATTTGTATTTATACACAACACACTTGGCATCACAGGCATGCAGCTGCTACATTCTGTTCATTAATAGCCAAGAACCTTTCTAAGTATTTGGTGATCAAAGTTTACCACTACCCAGTTACTAGTTTGCCAGTTGTGTACTGCATAGTTTGATGATTCAGCAGGGACTAATTCTTGAAAGTATCTTCCCAAATGATACCCTTCATAGTACATGTAACCTGAAATTTAAGGATTAAAAGATACTGGCGAATTACTAGGGTTCCATTCAGTTATCAAAGATGATCCTGTCCATCATCATAGCACATGACCAGAGTGTCTCCCAGCATAATACCACTCAGGTTTGCAGGCTTCCATTTGACCTTGTCAAGGTCCAAAAGTAGGGGTGTTCTGGGTAAATGTGTAGCTTCACCCTTTTGGGCTTCTGGCATAATTGTGCTAAGAGAGAGTATTATCCTTTTTCTCCGTGCCTCTCTTGAGGAACCAGTGTAATGTTGGATTTCCCTCATTGTGTAGTCCATTTATTCAGTCTTTTACCTTCAGCTTCTATTTTTCTTTCTTCGTATTTGTCATTGACTTTAACCTAAACATTTTCGCCTTTGGAAGGAAAATTCAGTGACAATGCTGGCCCAGATTGCTGGCAGCAGCAATATGAGTCTAGGAAGTGCTTCCCCTTCAGTTCATTTAACTCTACTCGTGTATAGTTACACAGATATACTTACAGCCTACTATATATATATATAGTAGGCTATCTTGGCCACTAGGCAATACAGCTGAAGTCATTGGTAATCCAAATTTTGCAAGATTGGGTGAAAGTATAATTCATACCAAAAGGCCCTTAGAAATTCTGGCATAAAGGTTTAAAGGTGTCATTATAGTTTCTTGCTTAGGAATTATCACTGCTTCTGGCAGATAAAATTGTAGCCTTGGTTCCAAACTGCATCAGGTAGGAAAAAAGAAAGTTGAGGTGATGTGGGGAAAATTGTATAATTATAACAGTACCCTCCCCACCTCTACTACCCCAAATCCCCCACAAAAGTGGAGGAATCTATCTACTGGGTACCTTTGTTTGGTCCCCCTCATGTCGAGTATGAGCATACTCTCATAAAGGTATGTAAGCTTTCATGCCTTTGTCTTCTGCCAATTTTTTTATTAAGATATGATGCACATACCATGAAAATAATCCTTTTAAAGTGCTCAATGACTTTTAGTATATTCACAAAGTTGAGCAACCACCACAATCTAATGCCAGAACATTTTCATCAACCCAACAAAAAACTCCATACTCATTTTTCATTCCTTCTCCCCTAGTCCCTGGCAACCACTAATCTACTTTCTGTCTCTATGGATTTGCCTATTCTGAACATTTGATATAAATGGAATCATACAATACTTGATCTATTTCAGTTAATTTTCACATATGGTGTGTAAGCAAGGAATTTGATTTTATTCTTCTGTATGTGGATATTTTATTGAAAAGACCATTCATTCCCCATTGAATTGTCTTGACGCCCTTGTCAAGAATCAATTGACCATAAATGTAAGGGTTTATTTCTGGACTCTCAATTCTATTTCATTGCTCTATGTGCCTATCCTAATGCCAGTTTTGACTACTGTAGCTGTGTAGTAAGTTTTGATATCAGGAAGTATTAGTCCTCCTACTTTGTTATTTTTCAAGATTGTTTAGGCTATTTGGAGGTCTCTTGCAATTTCTTATGAATTTTAGGATCAGCCTTTTCTTTTTTGCAAAATGGGCCATTGGAATTGCATTCAATCTCTAGGTCCTTTTGGGTAGTATTGACATCTTAATATTGTCTCTCAATCCATGAACATAGAATGTCTTTTCATTTATTTACGTCTTTTTAAATTTCTTTAAACAATATTTTGTAGTTTTCAGTGTAAAAGCATTACACCTCCTTGGTTAAATTTACCCCTAAATATTTTACTCTTTTTGATGCTATTGTAAATGAAATTGTTTTCTTAATTTCATTTTGGATAGTTCATTGCTAGTGTATAGATATAGCAGTGATTTTTTGTGTTGATCTTGTATTCTGCAGCTTCACTTAATTGGCTTATTAGCTTTAAATGTTTTTTTGTTTGTATGTGTATTCTGTAGGGTTTTCCATATATAGGATCATGTCGTTATCATATAGAGATAGTTTTACTTCTTCCAACTTGGATGCCTTTTATTTATTTTTTGCCTAATTGCTATAGCTAGAACTTCCATTATCATGCTTAACAAAAGTGGTGAAAACAGACATCTTGTCTTGCTACCAGTCTTATCTTAGCGATAACAATTCTAGACTTTCACCATTATCATTATAAAACATATCTCTTCATCTCTATTAACATATTTTGTTTAAAGTCTGGTTTGGCTGATAAAAGTATAGTCTCTCCAGTTTTCTTATGGTTGCTCTTTGTACAATATTATCTTTTTCCATCCTTTTACTTTCAATCTATTTTCATCTTTGAATTTAAAGTGTCTGTCCTGTAGACAGGATGTAGTTGGATATTACTTTATTCTTAACAACCTCTGACTTTTGATTCAATTGCTTAATTCATTCACATTTAATATTATTGTTGCTATCGTTGGATCTATGTCTACCATTTTACTTTTTCTTCTCCGTATATTTCATATCTTTCTTATTCCTTTGTTCCCCCTTCCCTACTTTCTTTGGCATTAAGTGATTATTTTATATTACTGCACTTTAATTATTTTATTTTTTACTATATGTTTTGAGTTATTTTCTTATTGGTTATTCTAGATGCTAAGGCTTGCCATATACATCTCAGCTTATCAGAATCTGCTTTCGATTCTGTTAGAGATAGGAAAAGCCATACACTCAACACAACACTTCTGATACCAGATGTATGGGGATTTCTCCCCACACACCAAACAATCAATCTCCAGTGGACACCAACTGGGTGTCCCCTAATGCAATTCAGTTATGACACTATCCACCTGGAGATAATATCAGATCCCACAGGTTAAGCGATCAGTCCCACAAGATGGCCTCCCACTTCAGGTACTAGTCACAAGCACCAACTGGTTTTGCCTTTGTTTCTGATTGACGAGCTATAAGTTGGGGGTTCCCAAGACCCCCTCGTCAGGTTCAATTAATTTGTTAGATGGCTCACAGAACTCAGGGAGATACTTATGGTTACTGGTTTATTATAAAGGATACAGCTGAACAGCCAGATGAAAGAGATGCATAGGGCAAGGTACAATATATCACAATATCACAGATTCATACTTACTCCAATGACATAGAAACATTACTCCTTTATAGCTTTATTTCCTCTTCCTCCTATTTGTACTATTATTATGCATATTATATCTATATATGTTAAATATCCAGCAATATACTGTTATTATTACTTTATATAATTTTATATCTTTAAAGACCTAAGAGATGAAAAAGTAGAACAAGTATATATTCACAGAATTTGTTATATTAACCTTCTTATTTACCATTTCTGGTTTTTCTTCATTGTTTTATGTAGTTTCTATATCATTTCCTTATTGACTGATACAGCTTTGCTCCCACCTCCTTTGTGCTGTTATTGCCAAATATATTTCTATATATTATAGACCCAACAATGCATTATATACATACCTATATTGTTTTGTACTTTTAAATCAGTTAAGAGAAGAAAGGAAAGAAATATGCATTTATAAGTTCATTTATAATCATGTTATAAATTATAATTGTAATTACATATAATTAAAATTATATAATATGTTTATGATAATTATATATTTATATATAATTATAATCATCTACTAGTGCTGTTTCATTTTTTTTGTGTGTGTGGATTTGTATTACTGTCTGGGGTCACTTTTTTCATATCAAAGAACTTCCTTTCATATTTCTTATTAGGCAGGTATACTATCAAAATATTCTCTCATTTTTATTTGTCTAGGAAAGTCTTTATTTCTGTTTTATTATTGTGATATGTATACATACAGTTTTGTGATTGTTAACCATTTTCTTTTTTATTTATGTTTTTATTTTTTTTATTTTAGCATATTATGGGGATACAAGCGTTAAAGTTACGTATATTGCCCATGCTCCCCCTCGAGTAAGAGCTTCAAGCGTGTCCATCCCCCAAACGTTGCACATCTTACTCCTTGAGTTTGTATATACCCATCCTCTCCTCCCCCCTCCCACCTGCCCGACACCCAATAAATGTTATTCCTATGTGTCCACTTAGGTGTTGATCTATTAATACCAATTTGCTGGTGAGTATATGTGGTCCTTGTTTTTCCATTCTTGAGATACTTCACTTAGTAGAATGGGTTCCAGCTCTATCCAGGAAAACACAAGGGGTGCTATATCACCATTGTTTCTTATAGCTGAGTAGTACTCCATGATATACATATGCCACATTTTATTAATCCACTCATGAATTGATGGGCACTTGGGTTGTTTCCACAGTTTTGCAATTATGAATTGTCCTGCTATAAACATTCGAGTGCAGGTATTTGTACAGGTCAATGGCATTACATTTACAATGTTGTGCAGCCATCACTATATCTATTGCCAAAACTTTTTCCAACCCAAACTGAAACTCTGTACTTTCTGAATTTACCTAGTCCGCATATTTCACAGAAGTGGAATCATGCGATATATGTCCTTTGTGTCTGGCTTATTTAATTTAGCATAATGTTTTTTTTTTTTTTTTTTTTTTTTTTTTTTTTTTTTTTTAGCATAATGTTTTAAAGGCTCATCCATGTTGTAGCATATATCAGAACTTCATTCCTCTATGATTAAATGATATTCCATTGTATGTATATGCTATATTTTGTTTATCCATTCATCTATTGATGGACAGTTGGGTTCTTTCCACCCTTTTGCTGTTGTGAATAAGGCTGCAATATGCATTGACATACAAGTATCTAAGTCCTTGTTTTCAATTCTTTTGGGTATATATGTAGGAGTATAATTGCTGGGAAATATTACAATTCTATATTTATCTTTTTGAGGAATTGCCAAAATGTTTTCCACAATGGCTGCACCATTTTACATTCCCAACAGCCATGTGCAAGGGTTCCAATTCCTCCACACCCCTTACACTTGTAATTTTCTAGGTTTTTAATTTTATATGTATATTATAACCTTTCTGGTGGGTGGGAAGTAGTATCTCATTGTGGTTTTGATTTACATTTCCCTAATGGCAAATGATTTTAAGCATTTTTCATGTACTTGTCCATTTGTATATCTTATTTGAAGAAATGTTTATTCTAGTCCCCTGCCCATTTTTAAATTGGGTTGTTTGTAGTTGTAGGAGTCCTTTATATATTCTGAATGTTACACCCTTATCAGTTGTATGATTTGCAAATATTTTCTCCCATCCTGTAGATTATCTTTTCACTTTCTTATTAATATCTTTTGATGCGCAAAGCTTTTAAATTTGAAGTCCAATTTATGTTTTTTTGTTGTTGTTGCTTGTACTTTTGATATATCCAAGAATCCATTGCTAAATCGAAGGTCATAAACATTTTGCCCTGTTTTCTTCTAAGAGTTTTATGGTTGTAGCTGTATATTTAGGTCTTTGATATATTTTTAGTTAACTTTGTACATGTAAGGTAGGGGTCTAACTTCATTCTTTTGTATGTGTGTAAACAGCACCCTGTTTTCAGTACCCTCTTTTGAAATTTTCTTGCCTGTATCTTGTTATGCTCTTAATGAGGAAATACTGACCTTTACCCTCCTCCTTTCCACCAGGTACTCCCTTGCACAAGTTTCCCCTATCTAATTATGTGCTCATTTAGAAATTCCAGAGACTGAGTCTTGAAACAATCCAGACCCCCACCAGATGACTTTAAGGCTGCAGTTAATTTATAGATATATAGCCTTCAAGATGGCCCAGCCCATTCACCAGGCTGAACAATAATTCAAGATAGTGATCGGGACAAGTCATGCTGACCAGCACTTCCTTGCTACTCCTATGTGCTCTTCATACCAAATTCCCTTTTTTTTTTTTATAATATTTTCTTTTTTTTTGAGACAGAGTCTCACTTTGTTGCCCAGGCTAGAGTGAGTGCCATGGCGTCAGCCTGGCTCACAGCAACCTCAAATTCCCTTTTTAAAGCCCTACCCTCAGCCCAAGACTTTGAAATGGTTTCTCTGAGGAGTTGGCCATTTCCCCAATGCTAGCTCTAGAATAAAGTCACTTTCCTTTCACTACACCTTTTTCTTGTTATTGCCTCTTACAAGCAATGAGTAGCCGAGCCTGCACTCAATGACATGAGGATATCCAGTTGTACTAGTACCATGTGTTGAAAAGACTATTCCCATTGAAGGAACCTGGTACCCCTGTGAAAAATCAATTGTCCTTAGATGTACATGTTTATTTCAGGACTCTCATTCTTATCGCATTGTCTATATGTTTATCCTTACGCCACTAGCACAAAGTTTTGATCACTGTAGCTTAGCGGCAAGGCTTGATATTGAGAAATGTGAATCTTCTTAATTTGTTCTGCTTTTTCAAGATTATTTTGGTAAGTATAATTACAGTAAAGTTTATTTTTGCAAGTATATTGATCTTACTATGATTCATCTTTAATAAAAATGGGATAATGGAGAGAGAAAAAATATAGTTCAAAAATAAGAAACTATAGTCCACCTGTTATTAGATTCTAGTCTTGTCCACTGTTTTTGGACAAAGGAAAGAATGACATTCTATAATAAACACATCTGCACTCAAATGTTTATGGCAGCACAATTCACAATTGCAAAGATGTGGAAACAACTCAAGTGCCCATCAACACATGAGTGGATTAATAAAATGTGGTATATGTATACCATGGAATACTACTCAACTACAAAAAACAATGGTGATCTAGCACCTCTTCTTATATTATCCTGAATAGAGCTTGAGCCCATCCTTCGAAGTGAGGTACCACAAGAATGGAAAAACAAGCACCACATGTACTCGCCATCAAATTGGTACTAACTGATCAACACTAAGGTGCTCACATGGTAGTAAGATTCATTGGATGCTGGTCAGGTGGGGGGTGGGGGTGTATAAACTCACAACTAATGGAGACAGAGTACACTGTATGGGGGAGGGGCATGCTTCTAGCCCTGGCATGAGTGAGGCAAATGCATTACATGTAACCAAAATGTTTGTACCCCCATAATATTTTGAAATAAAACGCTTTCTGAGATGGACTAAAGTAAAATAATAATTGTCTATGAATGACAAGTCTTAGAATAGCTGTGGGTAGAGAGACAATTGACCTAGAAAGTTGGTTAATTTTGTTGCATACAGCAATTTAAGAAAATAACTATAATAATTACAACATACAGCAAGTCATATCAATATTTTACAATATTGGAACATATATTAATAACATGTTTATACAAATATAATCCAAAGAAAGTTAAACAGAATTTCGTATTTGACAATGCTTCCTATATAGTTTTAACATACCAAATAATATGTCTGTCTTAAAGTCTTTCAGTTGCCCTAATATTTAAAAAGCTAATTTGAGATCAAAAAGACTGGATTTAGAATTTGGATTTTGGAAAGTTTGTCGGATATCAAAGGTTTAAAACATTTGTTCAAATAGAATCATAAATCACTATAAAATAATGGTCATTTGTTTAATCAAGAGTGATAGTTATCAAAAGACTCTAAAGGTGATATAGGAAGTTACGTGGGTGAAAACCTTAACCCTTTTAAAGTTTAGTTTTTCTAGTTAGTCAAAAACCTAATAAAGACAATACAGGGATTACTTGATAAAGTATATAATCAGGCCGGGCGCGATGGCTCACGCCTGTAATCCTAGCACTCTGGGAGGCCGAGGTGGGTGGATTGCTCGAGGTCAGGAGTTCAAAACCAGCCTGAGCAAGAGCGAGACCCCGTCTCTACTATAAATAGAAAGAAATTAATTGGCCAACTAATATATATAGAAAAAAATTAGCTGGGCATGGTGGCGCGTGCCTGTAATCCCAGCTGCTCGGGAGGCTGAGGCAGGAGGATCACTTGAGTCCAGGAGTTTGAGGTTGCTGTGAGCTAAGCTGATGCCATGGCACTCACTAGCCTGTGCAACAAAGCGAGACTCTCTCTCAAAAAAAAAAAAAAAGTATATAGTCTTTCTTTCTTTTAGGCCAATTATGGAAAAGGTAAAGAAAAACCTTCTGTAGTGTGTTTTTTTAAATTAAAATGGAAACAGGTTATAGAATTAAAATTAATATGTCTTGTAATTTCATTGAGACCAAACTAATATTTTAAGAAAACCTTATTTTAACCAAAATTTTTTCTTTTTAATTATAGCCAACTGTATCCCATACAAAATTTCTTCATAAACTTTATCCTGACTTACACAGGCCATTAACAACATACTTAAAACTTTCTGTATTGGGCCGGGCGCGGTGGCTCACGCCTGTAATCCTAGCACTCTGGGAGGCCGAGGCGGGCGGATTGCTCGAGGTCAGGAGTTCAAAACCAGCCTGAGCAAGAGCGAGACCCCGTCTCTACTATAAATAGAAACAAATTAATTGGCCAACTGATATATATATAAAAAAATTAGCCGGGCATGGTGGCGCATGCCTGTAGTCCCAGCTACTCGGGAGGCTGAGGCAGAAGGATCACTCGAGCCCAGGAGTTTGAGGTTGCTGTGAGCTAGGCTGACGCCATGGCACTCACTCTAGCCTGGGCAAAAAAAAAACTTTCTGTATTGTCCTAACTTCCCTTTTTCTTAAATAACTAGTTTTTTTAGGATAGATATTTACCATACAAGATTCTTCCTTATACAATATTATTCTCCTTTCTGTTTAACCTTTTTTCTATATTCATAGCTTTTTTACATCTCTTTCTCTTGTTTCACTAAACACTTTGTATCTTGTTTTTATTTTTTAAATCTATATTTTGAATAAACCTTTAAGTAACCTGTGAATTAGGCAAGATTGCATGTACTCTTTGATGGAGAGGAAACTCAGTTTCCCCAATCATCATAAGACCTAAAATTGACAAACTGAAAGACAAGCTAATAAGGAGGCAAATTGAATCTTCTTCTCTTTCTCTCTCCTCTCCCCCCTCCTTTTTTGCAGTTTATTCAAAAGATAAACAAAAATATTTTGTTATTCCTATTAATATCGTATGAACATCTTGTTCGAAAGAGAAAACCAAATTTCACCTCTGCATTAGTGCATTAATGATAAACCTAATTTTAATAAAATCTTATAAACAATTCCATCTAACTTTAATCAATTTGACCCTAAGTTAAGATTTTTTTTTTTTTTTTTGAGACAGAGTCTCGCTTTTGTTGCCCAGGCTAGAGTGAGTGCCATGGCGTCAGCCTAGCTCACAGCAACCTCAAACTCCTGGGCTCAAGCGATCCTCCTGCCTCAGCCTCCTGAGTAGCTGGGACTACAGGCATATGCCACCATGCCCGGCTAATTTTTTCTATATATATTAGTTGGCCAATTAATTTCTTTCTATTTATAGTAGAGACTGGGTCTCGCTCTTGCTCAGGCTGGTTTCGAACTCCTGACCTCGAGCAATCCGCCCGCCATGGCCTCCCAGAGTGCTAGGATTACAGGCGTGAGCCACCGCGCCCAGCCTAAGATTTTTATAAACCTTTTATAACCTTCATTTTTATATCCATTTAGTTTTAATTATCATTTATTTATTTAAAATAGGTTTTTTTTTTTTTTTTTTTTTTTTTTGAGACAGAGTCTCACTTTGTTGCCCAGGCTAGAGTGAGTGCCATGGCGTCAGCCTAGCTCACAGCAACCTCAATCTCCGGGGCTCAGCGATCCTACTGCCTCAGCCTCCCGAGTAGCTGGGACTACAGGCATGCGCCACCATGCCCGGCTAATTTTTTGTATATATATTTTTAGTTGGTCAATTAATTTATTTCTATTTTTGGTAGAGACAGGGTCTCGCTCAGGCTGGTTTCGAACTCCTGACCTCGAGCAATCCGCCCGCCTCGGCCTCCCAAAGTGCTAGGATTACAGGCGTGAGCCACCGCGCCCGGCCTAAAATAGGTTTTAAAAACTATAAATTAGGCAAGATTATCTTTTTAAAAACAAAAGCTGTATCTGTCTTATAACCTTTTTTATAAAAATATCTTTCATATAGAGTTATTTCTCTTCTATCTAGTAGTTTTAATTACATAATCCCAACTCTTAGAAAAACTTAGGAAGTTAAAGTAACTTTGTTATCAGTCCCCAGTTTTTATTAGCACACCTAAATATATTAGTTTTCTATATCATATAAAAAGATGTCAAGGTATATAACTTAAGCTTATGGTTAATAATGTTTTAGTATTTTATCTCATTAATAAATGACTCAGATATTTTATGATTATCCTCTTTAACTTACCATAAAAATTAACATAAACTTTAAGAGTTTAAGTTACTGAAAAGAATTTTAAAACCACGACATAAGTACCATCCCTAATGTCTTTCCTAGTCTTATGAAGGACAGGGCCTAAATGTGTCCTCAATTTATATACGAAGTGCAGATTTCAAGGGAGAAAACAGGATACCTGGAGGATCCAAATCCTTCCAGAATAGTCAGGAGGCAAAGCTGGGGCAGGGAAAGGGAGCCATATTGGGCTAGATGGCGCCTTATAGCTGCTGGTCTAGGTACTGAGGACATGTCAGCCAGCCTCACCATGCCCACCTATCCAGACCCTGGAATGCAGAGACTCAAAACCAAAAACATAAGTTCATAGTCAAATCCAGTAACATTTAACAATAAATTACAGAAGCAGCAGTTTTATGACCTTAAAATATCTAAACTTTAATAACAATTTTAAAACTAGTTTTATTTACCAAAGATTACCCAAGTCATGTGAACTAAAAGGCATTTGAGTTCTTTCATATTTTCCTGATAAAATATTTGATTTGAGTGCTAATTTTTTTAAAACAAATTAATTAGAGCTCTTTTATATATATTAGTAGTGAAATATCACATACACATGACATATATAGACACACAGACATACAGACAGAAGCAGATCTTATAGCTTTTATAAAGAATTTTTATTTGCTGGCTTTTAAATAAATATATATTTAATATATATTCAGATTATCAATTGTTTAATTACCTGTATTATTGCCCTAAGCAATCATTAGCTAGGTAACAATTTGCCTTTTAAAAAGATGACTCCTAGGTGATACAAGGCAGAAAATTTATATTTCAAAAGCACAGAGCCAAGACTTTAGGCCTAAATATTGCACCATCATTTGCTCATCCCAAGGAAAAAAATTGTATGCAAAGTCCCAGTTAAGACAAGATGCACAGGAAAAGTACCTTAAACATAGGTAAGACGTATCATGTAACTTTAGAACAATGGCAAGAGTTTCTAGTGACTCAGTCCTCCCTCTCAAACACTCTTATAAACAAAAATTTCCTTTCTTATAGATATAATTTTTTAATGAAAAGGTTTCAAGATTTCTGATTAAGGGCCAAGAACAATGGTTCACACCTGCAATCCCAGCATTTTGGGAGGCCAAGGTGAGAGCACCATCTGAGGCCAAGACTTGGAGACCAATCAGAAGAACAAAGTGAGACCCCTGCCTCCACAAAAACATAGACAAATCAGCTGGGCATAGAGGTGCACACCTATAGTCCCAGCCAACTGGGAGGCTGAGGCAGGAGGATTGCTAAGCAAGTTAATAATCAGATCCAATTTGATTCCAGACCCAGTACAGTTTCCCTTGCAACTTTCAAACCAGTTAGGATCAAAAATTTGCTCATACTCAGAGAGCTCAAAACACAAATCTGTGGAGTTTCAGGAACAAGAAAGAACTTATCCACAAGCCTCAGTTGTGTTGAGAGAATAATGGGCATGACTAGGTAGGTACCCTGCTTGTCCACTTGGTGCTCCTGGCAGGGGGTCTCTGGGCGGCTAGCTCTATTTTAGAACCCACTTCTGACAAATTAAATTTAACAGAATTTAATGGAGCAAAGAACAATTCACAGGCCGGGCGCTGTGGCTCACGCCTGTAATCCTAGCTCTTGGGAGGCCGAGGCGGGCGGATTGCTCAAGGTCAGGAGTTCAAAACCAGCCTGAGCGAGACCCCGTCTCTACTATAAATAGAAAGAAATTAATTGGCCAACTGATATATATATAAAAAAAATTAGCCGGGCATGGTGGCGCATGCCTGTAGTCCCAGCTACCCGGGAGGCTGAGGCAGAAGGATCACTGGAGCCCAGGAGTTTGAGGTTGCTGTGAGCTAGGCTGACGCCACGGCACTCACTCTAGCCCGGGCAACAAAGTGAGACTCTGTCTCAAAAAAAAAAAAAAAAAAGAACAATTCACGAACCAGGCAGCCAAATCAGGAGAAGTTCAGAGACTCCAGTACTGCCATGTGGTTAAAGACAAGTCACAGAGAGTACAGTTCAGCATTTGCCTTAAACAGCTTGAACCATTGGCTGCTTTTGCTTGGCCAAGACTTGGTGATCAGCAAAGAGGAAGGAGTAAGAAGGAGTGAGAGTAAATGGAGCTAACTCTAGGCAAGACAAACAGCTGAAATTTTGCTTTTGAACATTTTAACTAAAAGTACCCTTCTAAGTGAAACCAGTAAGTCTTAACCCAGGTTATAACTTCATCAAGGAAGCAAGGGGTGTCTCCAAAGAGGTGGAAAACAGTTTTTATGAGATCAAAAAAAAGGTCACAAAAATGGCTCAAAGAATGGAACATTTCACCAGCCATAAACCAGATGTACCCCACATTTGTGTCTGGCCTTATTTTCTAGGGTCTCAGCTTCTCAGCTGAACATGTATACAGAAATGTCTAAAAGCCTCATATGTTCCCACAGAGTCCAGGAAATCAAAAGCTGTGCACTGAAGGGAAAAGAATCAACAAATGACACAAGTTACACAAATAGCAAACCAGAACAGGCTCATTCCCTGCCCAAGAACTGAACCGAGACTGCCGAGCCAAAAGCACAGAACTGTAATCATTAAGCTATGAGGTAAATTGGCCTCTGCCATTATTCTCGCATGGTTGGTGGTGTTCAAAGGATTTTTATCTTTGTTTTAGATCAGGTATTTGCTCTTTAATATTGTCAAGAGAATTTTTAAGGCTAACCACGAAACTGTTACGGTTTTTTTTTTAATTCTGATCTTTTCATAAATACAAATAAGGTAATTGTTTAGAATAAGAGATTTCTAAAAATCGATTTTTTTTAAAATTGAGGAGCTATTAATTTTTTTTTTTTTTTTTGAGACAGAGTCTCACTTTGTTGTCCAGGCTAGAGTGAATGCCGTGGTGTCAGCCTAGCTCACAGCAACCTCAAACTCCTGGGCTCAGCGATCCTACTGCCTCAGTGTCCCAAGTAGCTGGGACTACAGGCATGAGCCACCATGCCCGGCTAATTTTTTGTATATATATTTTTAGTTGGTCAATTAATTTCTTTCTATTTTTGGTAGAGACGGGGTCTCGCTCAGGCTGGTTTCGAACTCCTGACCTTGAGCAATCCGCCCGCCTCGGCCTCCCAAAGTGCTAGGATTACAGGCGTGAGCCACCACGCCCGGCTCGAGGAGCTATTAATTTAAAGCACCCATTTTTGGCCATTACTTTTATTTTGGGGGGGGGGGGGACAGAGTCTCGCTTTGTTGCCTGAGTGCCCTGCCACCAGCCTAGCTCACAGCAACCTCAAACTCCTGGGCTCAAGCAATCCTTCTGCCTCAGCCTCCCAAGTAGCTGGGACTACAGGCATGCGCCACCATGCCCGGCTAATTTTTTCTATATATTATTTTAGTTGTCCAGCTAATTTCTTTCTACTTTTAGTAGAGATGGGGTCTCGCTCTTGCTCAGGCTGGTTTTGAACTCCTGACCTCGAGCAATCACTCGCCTCGGCCTCCCAGAGTGCTAGGATTACAGGCATGAGCCACCGCACCCTGCCTTGGCCATTACTTTTTAATGATGTATTTACTTTAATGTGACACAAATACCAAGCCAGAATATCGAAGCAAAAAACCCTTCCAAAACAAGTCAAAGCAAAAATTCAAGAGTATTCTGCTAGATAGAGTCCCTATTCTCTGTGCAATTAGGGAGAAATCTCCCCAAAACTCAACTCTTCCTATAATATAGGGGAAGCCCACCAAGACCCACAAAAGAGCCACAATGCCTCCAGAGAGGCCAAACAATCTGGAGAAGAAAGGTAGGGGGCGCTGTGTGCACTTCAAATACTCACCTGGACATCTTCTCGTTCCAGAAACCATTTCTCCACCCCAGACAGATCCAAGAACTGTGGGTTGACAACATCCCACTGCTAGGGACAGTGCCAGGGATGGCCTCAGTTCAAGAGAACTGAGTGGCCACTAGGGTGCACCTCTAAATCCATGCCACTGGTAAGAAGTCACCGACCTGCAGGCAAATGTCCACATGGGCAATCCCAGACGAGCCCCCCATCTGTTGCCATCCAACCGGGTTGTATTGCCCACGCCACCGGGAAGAGCTAATACACTGAGGCAGTCAGGGTTGCCATGGAGAAAGGGTTTAATTCCACAGAGTGCTGGGGGGGGAGATGGGAGGAATTCCTCAAATCTACCTCTCTGACAATTTGGCAGACCGGGTTTTTAAAGATAGTTTAGTGGGCAAAGGATTAGGCAATTTGCTAATTGGTTAGGTTGGGGGCAAAATTACAGGGGTGTAGAAATCATCTTCTTGTGTTGAGTCAGTTCATTTGTTGGGGTCACAATTTGAGTTGAGTCAGTTTGTTGGTTTGGGCCACCAGTCTGGGTGGGTGAGCCAATCCACTGGAATGTGGGACCTGGAAGACAACTCAGAAACTACCTCTAGGTTTTGAAAAGGTGATATCATCTATGGAGAAACTTAAGAATGTTTATGGCCACCAGCCATGTGACTCCAGAGTAGCAATTACAGAGAAGCAAACAAGGGGACAGTGGCTGATTATTATCATTGATATTTTTAGCTAGGCCTGTACCTTTGCAGAGTTTTCGGCCCTTACCATAGTTCCTGCCTTGTACTCCTTCATTGATTTGTAAGGGGCAGTTTTATTGACATCCTAACAATATTGAGCTTTTGCATTCATGAGCAAAGATGTCTCTCCATTTATTTAGGTTTTCTTTAATTTCTTTCAACAACATTTTGTAGTTTTCAGTGTGTAAGTCTTCACCTCTTTAGTTAAATTTATTCCTAGGTATTGTATTCTTTTAGATGCTGTTATAAATGGAATTGCTCTCTTAATTTCCTGTACCCTGTAACTTTGCTAAACTTATTAGCTCTAGTTGCTTTCTGATGGATTCCTTGGGATTTTATTTATATAGGATCATATCATCAATGAACAAGGATAGTTTAATTTCTTCCTTTCCAATTTTGTTTTCCTTCCTTCCTTTCTCTTCCCTTCCCTTTCCTTCCTTCCTTCCTTCCTTCCTTCCTTCCTTCCTTCCTTCCTTCCTTCCTTCCTTCCTTCCTTCCTTCCTTCCTTCTTTTTCCTTTCTCTCTTTCTTTCTCTCTTTCTTTCTTTCTTCTTTCTCTCTCTTTCTTTCTTTCTTTCTTTCTTTCTTTTCTTTCCTTTGTCTAATTACTGGTGTTAGGATTTCCAGTGAAGGGAATTAGAAATATTTTACTGCAAAATATATTTCTTTGACATATTTTGCAATGGCTGTCATGTGTCTCACAGGTAGACACTGCAAAGTTGTGTTTTGTGGGGGCAAATTTACATCTGTAGAGAATGCGGCCAGATCCATCCTTTCCTGATCTAGAAAAAATTAACTCAGAGTCTGACACCTTTAAATGTCTGAAAAAAGAAAACTTTTACCATTTATTCTCTCTGGGGGCTGTTGCCTGTAAGGTTTCATTTACATATCAAGACCAGATTTGCTAGCTAGTCAAGCCTCTTCCTCCTTTCCTCCCAAACCTGTTTTTCTGCTTTCAAGCCCTCATTCTTTAAAAATCTTTGTACTTTATTGTGGCCTTGAATCTTTATTCTGAGCGTTCCCTTGCATACACATTAAAATAAATTTGCATCTTCTTCCTCCTATTAATCAATCCGCCTCATGTCAGTGATTTTTCAGCAAACCTTAGGGGGGGGGGCAAGAGCCTTTGCTCCCTAGACTAGTATAATGTTGAATAGTAGTAGTGAAAGTGGGAATACTCGTTTTGTGCCTAATCCTAGGTGAAACACTTTTACTCTTTCACCTTTGAGAATGATATTGTGGGTTTTTCATAAGTGCCCTTTATTATGTTGAGGAAGTTCCTTTCCATTCCTAATGTTCTGAGTGTTTTATCATCAAAGGTGTTGCCGCACTGGTATTCTCAGATTGCCTTGCCTGGGGTAGAATTCTGCCTCATGGTTGTGAATTGGTGACTGAAGAATCCCAAAGTCCTAAGTCACTCTTGTCTTGGATTGAGCTTCTGCCACATGGAACTAGAGGAGGAGAGGAAGAAATGTCGGTGGCTTGCCACACCAGGGTGGATATCAAAGCCTTCAGTTGTAACTGGGGGGAAGAGAGACCCCTGTGTCCAATTGGGATCTTTCCAGAGCGTGGATCTTTCTGCGCTGGTAGGGGGAGGGCAAATGGAGGGAACAGGCTGCGTTTTAAATGCTATACAGTCTCGCTGTTCATAGTAAGATTTGGTAGATTTTCTTGAATCATTGTTTCTTCATTTGCTATATCCTCTTAGGACAATTCCTAGAGACTTCAAATTGTTGTATTAAAAATAATTTTCACCAGTTATGGTTATTTTTCTGAAGAGAGTGTCTATGGAGTTACTCTCACCACCATTCGGAATTAGTCTCCTTTGGCCATTATTTCTCTAAAATGTTTTTATGCTTCCTCCCCTTGTGGGCTATAATTACACTTACATAAAGCAGCTGAGGATGCCCCCCAAATCACTGATGGTCTGGCTTTTTTCTGCTTAATTTTAGGCAGTCTCTAACCTATCTAAACTTGCTCTGTGATCAAGTTTACCAGTCACTTTTCTGCAGTGTCTAATTATCTGTTAATATCATACAGCATATTTTTTCATCTCTGTCATTTTTTAACTCTAGAAGTTCACTTATTTATTTTTCATGTTTCTCCTTAATATGTTTATATTGTCTTCTACTATATATTTTTGAATATATGGAATGTAGATACAATAACTGTTTTAATTCTTTTCTTCAAATTCTATTATCTCTGTCACTTCTGGGTCTGATTTTACTGATTGATTTTTCTTTTCTTGATTGGTTATATTTTACTGCTCCTTTGAGTGCACGGCAATTTTTTATTGGATGCCAGTGCGAACTAAAATAAAATCTTAAGGCTCACCCCCACCCCCACTGGCAGACAGAATGGACCCCCTCTGGGCCAAAGGAATATCCTAAAACTAAATTACCTGCCAGTAGGAGGGAGGTCAGACATGCCTCATCCTGTCCCACTCCCTTCTTGGGGAGATCCTTTGTAACCCATTAACAGGCCTAAAAGTATGCAAGACACACCTGCAGATCCTCAATTTACACAACAAATATATGTCAGGTGGCTTGTCTCTGACTAACAGCTCCTATGTTAAAACATTCCAAGCCTTTAGACAAAGCTTCATGTTTTGAACCAATTACAAGTCAAAGAATCTTTAAACCCACCTATAACCTCTAATCCCCTCCCCCCTTTTAGATGTTCCACCTTTTCAGGCCAAACCAATGTATGCCTCCCAAGTATTGATTTATGACTTTACCTGTAACCCCTGTCTTCGGGAAATGTATAAAACCAAACTGTAACCCAACCACAGCAAATCCACCTGCTCAAGGCTTCTTGAACATGGCTCCAGGTCATGGTCCTCAAATTTGGCTCAGAGTAAATCTCTTTAAAATTATTTTAGAGTTTGGCTTTTTTTCCCCGTTGACACCAGATATTGTGAATTTCACCACGTTGGGTGCTAGATATTTTTGTTGCCATTAATATTCTTGAGTTTTGTTCTAGGACACAGTGAAGTTAATTGTGAACAATTTGATCCTTATAAGGTTTGTTTTTATGCTTTTCTGGGCAGGTTCAGAGCACCCTTCAGTCTAGTCATGTTTCCCTACTACGCACTACACAAAACTCTTGTGAGTATTCTAGTCTATTGTCCATGTAGTACCAGATTTTTTTTCTACACTGACCGAAGGTAAAATTAACTGTTTCTGGCCATGTATGAGATATAGAGATTGTTTCTCCTGCTTTTTTGGGGTGGTTCTTTAGGGTACCCACTCTAAGAATAACTTCCATGTAGTATTAATTCATACATAATTAAAAGAGCTATTAAAACTTTAGGCATGCAATTTGTAAGATCCAATAAGTGACAGAGGGTTTGAGAGTAAAAATGAGAATAATGTTCATAATAGAAAATTCTCCTTAAAAACCCATTTCTGACATTTAAAAACCAATGTCAGTGTCAGTAAAAATAACACTGACGTGAGCTAAATATTCCAACAGCTGTCATCTTAAGGCTTCTTTAATTTGATGAGAAACATTTGGTCCCCTGTTGTCTGAAGAGAAGACTTTATATAGTACCTGCTGTGTACACAGCCCATCTCTCTGATATCCTTAGCAACCACCATATTGCTGCTCACCCAACTGCTCCAAAGCCT
Organism: Microcebus murinus; assembly: GCF_040939455.1. NCBI lineage: Eukaryota > Metazoa > Chordata > Mammalia > Primates > Cheirogaleidae > Microcebus > Microcebus murinus. The sequence continues at coordinate 7,935,565 of NC_134136.1, forward strand.
CAGGTAATGGGGCAGAGGATTATGGAAATAGCAAATTCTGAAAATATAATAAACTCAGTAATAGAATGCATTAATTGGTAACTTGTAGCCCAGTTTGATAATGTAGCACAGGGTCGCGTACAAATGCACTTATTTGATTTGATGATTTTATAAAGACAGAACACAATTTAAGGTAAGAATTCCTAACTAGGGTATGTGACTATATTTCAGAGCTTCTTAAAACTCTCTGAAATTGTAAAATTATGCGTGTGTGTGTGTGTATTTTTATGTGAAGTTTCCATAGTTTTGGTCCTGATTCTGAAAGGGGTGCATGACCAAAATGAGGTTTAAGGCAAGCTCAAATGAGTTCAAACACTGTGCCTTTCTTTTTCCCTTCCTACTACTCCCCCTTTCATTCTTGTCAACAGTGTTCACAAAGATGAGAGTGTAGAGAAAATCTGCATTGATGTAGCCAAGTTTTCTCAGGCCTTCCCGGGTCCAGATCCAAGAAAGATTAACTAAGAGTCTGACACTTTTAAAGAAACTTTAACCATCTATTCTCTGTGAGGGCTGCTACCTGTGAGATTTCATCTATATAACAGGATCACTTTTGCTAGGCATGTCTTCTCTTCTCCCCTCTCCCATGACCTGTTTTGCCAAGATCCAAGCCCCTATTCTTTCTGTAACCTCAAGATGGTATGTAACCTTCTGAACCTCACTGGGAAGGTTGGGGTAGTCACTCTGTGGTTCTCCCCATGGTGCATGTTAATAAATGTATACCTTTTCTCCAATTAATCTACCTTTTGTCAGTTGATTTTTCAGTGAGCCTTCAGAGGGTGAAGGAAACGCTTTCCCTTGGCCCCTACAATAGCTTATGGCAGTGAGAATTAGTATCATGAAGAAGTAGATTTAAAGGCTAGATTGGGCAGCACTAGAAAAACTCCATATAATATATACATTTTTTAAGTTTACCAACAAGGACTGTGGTTTCTACACCCTTTGAAAATAGTCATATGAATGCAAAGTTGTTTGTGATGACTTTGGCTGAGCTGAGGTTGTTAAAAACTTTTGGTGAATAAAGAGTAGAAAACTTCTTAAGTTTATGACTAATTAAAGTATTTAAAAATAAAGTTTAGAAATAGGTGCTCCAAATCCTCCTTCATTTTTCCAGTCCCAGGCTTTGCTGATGGCACCACGCTGTGCTGGACACTCTCTCTGCCCTGATTCTCTTCATTCCCTCAAGTACTCATCTTCCCCTTCCCAATCCTTGAGGGTGGTTCTTAGAAGATTCACAGCCCACACCAGCACCTCTGAGGGAGTTTCCAGGTCAGCGTCTTCAGTCCCGTCCTCTTGTTCTAGCTCCATTTTGATCTCCAGTTGCCACCGGAGCATTGTTGTTCCAGATTTTCCTCTTTTGTTATAAAGCACACTGGGTCACAAGCCCTCTAGTCAGGGGGTTCCACCAAAACCCGCCTGTTTTGCTTATCCCGCTCCTAAATTGAGCAGCTACTAATACTCACAGCTGATGAGGTGATTTTGGGTCATACTTCTGATTGACTGACTACTATGTAAATGAAGTAAGTTTTGGGACATGCTTCTGATTGGCTGACTACTATGTAAAGGAAGTAAGTATTGGGACATGCTTCTGATTGGCTGACTACTATGTAAATGAAGTAACTTTTGGGACATGCTTCTGATTGGCTGACTACTACGTAAATGAAGTAACTTTTGGGACATGCTTCTGATTGGCTGACTACTATGTAAATGAAGTAAGTTTTGGGACATGCTTCTGATTGGCTGACTACTATGTAAATGAAGTAACTTTTGGGACATCTGATTGGCTATTATGTAAATGAAGTAACTTTTTGGGACATACTTCTAATTGGCTGACTACTATGTAAATGAAGTAACTTTTGGGACATACTTCTGATTGGCTGGCTACTATGTAAATGAGGTGACTTTTGTGAAAACTTGCCATTGGCTAACTATAACCCCCAAAAAGGTATAAAACTAAAAGAAAACAAAAAAGGGGTGCTCAGAGTTTGGTGGCAGATATGCCTCTCTGAGCCCACTGGCGAAATAAAGCTGACTCTCCAACTTTCCCTGTGTCGCTCAGGTTTTTCCTTGGCCAAGAGCTGTTCACACCTGGGTTTTTCCTTGGCCAAGAGCTGTTCACACCTGCCGGAACACTCTAATTCTTCTTCCAGCTCAAGAATTTGATTTAGGGCAACTGGACCTGACAAACCAACGATCACTTAAAAATGCACATCTCGCGGGCGGAGCAAGATGGCGGACGAATAACACTGCCAGACAGAGGGTCTCTGCAGAAAAGACCGATTCTAGCAGAAACTAGAGGAAAGAAGCAAGAAGACGAGCATACAGCGGACAAGGGCCGGAAGGAGGGGTACCTGAGACCCCGGGAGACTCCACGGGAGGAGGCTGCGGAGGAGAACTGGAGGCTGAGACCACCGGAGAAGCCCGGAGAACAGCGGCACGGGTAGGTGGATCTGCTATTTCCCCTCCCCTGCATTCGGGACTGCTGGTGGGCTCCCCAGCGGGTGGAGAGACCTGCGGACATCAGCCCAGAGACTGCCGCCGCCTGCCAACGGTGAGCCTGTAGCAGACGTGGCACCAGGTTCCCAACTTCCTCCGGGCACCTCCGTGTACACGGACCCGAGCCGCGCGGCAGGCGCCATATTGCCTCCTCCCCCCCTCCGCCGACCCTACCCGCGGCTGCCCAGAGAGACAATACAGCCACCAGCCAGAGGCACCTCCAGGGAACGGGACCTTCCTGTTTGGGACCCCGCCCGCCCTCCCAGGTGCTGCTGGCACCGTGTTCCCAGGAAAACGGTGCCGACTCAGAGGCTGAGAGACATAGACCCAGCTTGGGCTCCCTGTGGGTGAATTAGGACCGGAAATCCTCTCCCTGGTGGGAATACAGTTTGAACTCTGGGACCCAGAGGTCGGACCTGCAGACCAGATCCCCTGCACCGAGGGCTAGCATTGCCCAGGGCACAGAAGGGTTATATGTGAACAGCCTACTGAGGTCTGTGTGCCTCCAGGGGCGGATCAGGTCCTAGAGGGCAACCCTCCTCCCAGGAGGAGGCCGTGCGCCCAACCCAGGTGGCGTTCCTGTGCAGGGAATCTCCCCGCCGGCATCACAGTCAGGGGAGGCCTGGTGGCTTGTGGTCTGGCCTGCTGGCAGAGGCCCAGAAGTAGCTGCGGAGTTGGGGAGGGTGGAAAGAAGCGAGGCCTGCTGCAGACTGCGGGTCTCAGACAGCCCCACCCCCACACCCAGACTTTCTGGCGGAGCAGGATCATTCCAGCCCCGCCCTGACAGCTCTCCCTGGAAGCAGAGAACAGAACTTTGACCCCTGCTAACGGCCTGAGGGCAGGCTTACCCAACCCAGCTCCGCCCAGAACGAGAGCTGATAACAGGACTCAAAATCAACACCATAGCCTGTTCCTCCAAGCAAACGCCACCTACTGACAGGGACGGCATCTTGCACAGCCTGTCCACGGCACCCACTGACTCAATATACAGGGAGTGGTCCAATTTCACCCACAGGCACCACCTAACGCCTCAGAAACTAAACAAGGTGTGTGAATACCCAAACAATAACCTAAGGAAAGAAACAACAACTGATCGACATGGGAAGAAATCAGAGAAAGAACTCAGGAAATATGAAGAACCAAACGGAAAACACACCCCCAAAGAGGAGCACCAGCCCCCTAGAAACGGACACCGACCAAAATCAGGCAACCAATATGACAGAAGAGGAATTTCGTATGTGGAACATAAGAACACTCACCCAGCTGCAACAACAACTCAATAACCAACACCAAGAAACCACAAAAAATCTCCAGGATATGAGAAAAGAAATAGACACATTGAAGAAAAGTGTAGCCGAACTCCTGGAAATGAAGAATCAATTCAAGGAACTACAAAATACAGTGGAAAGTCTCAAGAACAGGGTAGATGAAACAGAAGAAAGAATCTCAGAGCTTGAAGATAACACCCTCCAATTAAATAAATCAGTCACAGAAATAGAGCAGAAAAACAAGAGAAAAGAGCAAAGCCTACAAGAGCTGTGGGATTATGTGAAGAAACCTAATGTGAGGGTCATAGGGTTACAAGAAGGGGAAGAAGACAACACTCAAGGGTTGGACAAGCTGTTTGAAGATATAGTAGAGGAAAATTTCCCAGGCCTTGCTCAAAAGCTCGATATACAAGTTCAAGAAGCCCAGAGGACCCCTGGGAGATTCAATGCAAACAGGAAGACGTCACGTCATGCAGTCATTAGACTGACCAAAGTATCAACTAAAGAGGCCCTTCTAAGAGCTGTAAGACAAAAGAAGCAAGTGACATACAAGGGAAAGCCAATTCGAATAACATCAGACTTCTCTAATGAGACTTTACAAGCAAGGAGAGACTGGGGCCCCATTCTCACTCTTTTGAAACAAAACAATGCCCAGCCTAGAATATTATTCCCTGCAAAACTAAGCTTCATATATGAAGGAGAAATAAAAACATTCTCAGACAAGCAAAGGCTCAGAGAATTCACCAAGACAAGACCAGCCCTACAAGAAGTACTTAAAACAGCGTTATGCACGGAACATCATAATAATAACCCACGAATATAAAAACAACCAAAACCCAAAGATATTAAAGGCCAGATATTACAATGGCTCAAGACAGAAATCATAGCAACAACATCCAACCCAACAGAATGACCAGTAATCTACCTTACCTATCAGTTCTCTCAATAAATGTGAATGGCTTAAACTCTCCACTCAAGAGACATAGGCTGGCTGAATGGATAAGAAAATACAGGCCAAGTATATGCTGTCTTCAGGAAACACATTTAACCTGCAAGGATGCACATAGACTAAAAATAAAAGGGTGGAGATCAATATTCCAAGCAAATAGAAGCCAAAAGAAGGCTGGTGTGGCAGTTCTAATTTCAGACGATTTAGTTTTTAAACCAACAAAAGTAGTAAAAGACAAAGAGGGTCATTATATAATGGTGAAGGGCACAGTCCAACAAGAAGAGATAACAATTTTAAATATATATGCACCCAACTTAGGTGCACCCAGATTCATAAAGCAAACCTTACTGGAGCTAAGCAAATGGATTAATAGCAACTCCATAATAGCCGGGGATTTCAACACCCCACTGACGGCACGAGACAGATCCTCCAAACAGAAAATTAATAAAGATATAATGGACTTAAACAAAACTCTAGAACAATTGGGTCTGACAGACATCTACAGAACATTCTACCCAAAATCCACTGAATATACGTTCTTCTCATCAGCTCACGGGACATTCTCTAAGATTGACCATATCCTAGGACACAAAGAAAATCTCAAGAAATTTAAAAAAATAGAAATCATACCATGTACCTTCTCAGATCACAGTGGAATAAAACTAGAAATCAACCCTAACAGAAACTCACATTTCTACACAAAAACGTGGAAATTAAACAACCTCCTACTAAATGATTACTTCGTAAACGAAGAAATCAAGACGGAAATAAAAAACTTCTATGAAGAAAACGACAATGGAGAGACAAGTTATCAAATCCTCTGGGACACAGCTAAAGCAGTTCTAAGAGGAAAGTTTATCTCCATAAATGCCTATAACCAAAAGGCAAGAAGATCACAAATAGACAATCTAATGAAACGACTCAAAGAGCTGGAAAAAGAAGAACAGACCAACCCCAAACCCAGCAGAAGAAGTGAAATCAACAAGATCAAATCAGAACTAAACGAAATTGAAAACAGGAAAGCTATTCAGGAGATTAATAAAACAAAAAGTTGGTTCTTTGAAAAAATAAACAAGATTGACACGCCATTGGCTAAGCTAACGAAAAGCAGAAAAGAGAAATCTCTAATAAGCTCCATCAGGAATAAAAAAGGAGATATCACAACTGATCCCAAAGAGATACAAGATACAATTTATGAATACTACAAAAATCTTTATGCACACAAACTGGAAAATGTGGAGGAAATGGACAAATTTCTAGAAACACACAGCCTCCCTAGGCTCAACCAGGAAGAAATAGATTCCCTGAACAGACCAATCTCAACAGCTGAAATAGAAACAGCAATTAAAAATCTCCCTAAAAAGAAAAGTCCCGGTCCAGATGGCTTCACACCTGAATTTTACCATACCTATAAAGAAGAACTAGTACCTATCTTGCAGAAACTATTCCACAACATCGAGAAGAACGGAAACCTCCCCGACACCTTTTATGAAGCGAATATTACTCTGATCCCAAAACCTGGAAAGGATGCAACAAAAAAAGAAAACTACAGACCAATATCCCTAATGAATATAGATGCAAAAATTTTCAACAAAATCTTAGCTAACCGAATCCAGACACTTATCAAAAAAATAATCCACCACGACCAAGTGGGCTTCATCCCAGGGATGCAGGGATGGTTCAACATACGTAAATCTATAAATGCAATTCACCACATCAACAGAAGCAAAAACAAAGACCACATGATTCTTTCAATAGATGCAGAAAAAGCTTTTGACAAAATTCAACACCCTTTCATGATACGAACACTTAAGAAAATAGGCATAGAAGGGACATACCTAAAAATGATACAAGCCATATATGACAGACCCATAGCCAACATCATACTGAATGGGGAAAGATTGAAATCATTCCCACTTAGAACTGGAACCAGACAAGGCTGCCCACTATCTCCACTTCTGTTCAACATAGTGCTGGAAGTCTTGGCTACAGCAATCAGACAGGAAAATGGAATCAAAGGTATCCAAATAGGGGCAGAAGAGTTCAAACTTTCACTGTTTGCTGATGATATGATATTGTATCTAGAAAACCCCAAGGATTCAACCAAGAAACTCCTGGAACTGATCAATGAATTTAGTAAAGTCTCAGGATACAAAATTAATACACAGAAATCAGAGGCATTCATATACGCCAACAACAATCTAATTGAGAACCAAATCAAAGACTCAATTCCCTTCACAATAGCAACAAAGAAATTAAAGTACCTAGGAATATATTTAACCAAAGAGGTAAAAGACCTCTACAGGGAGAACTATGAAACACTGAGGAAGGAAATAGCAGAGGATGTAAACAGATGGAAATCCATACCATGCTCGTGGATCGGCAGACTCAATATCATCAAAATGTCTATACTACCCAAACTGATCTACAGATTCAATGCAATACCTATTAAAATCCCATCAGCATTCTTCACAGATATAGAAAAAATACTTTTACGCTTCGTATGGAACCAAAGAAGACCCCGAATATCAAGAGCAATTCTAGGCAACAAAAACAAAATGGGAGGCATTAATATGCCAGATATCAAACTATACTACAAAGCTGTAGTAATTAAAACAATATGGTATTGGCACAAAAACAGGAATATAGACCAGTGGAACAGATGTGAGAATCCTGATATAAAACCATCCTCATATAGCCATCTCATCTTTGACAAAGCAGACAAAAACATACGCTGGGGAAAAGAATCTCTCTTCAATAAATGGTGCTGGGAAAACTGGATAGCCACCTGTAGAAGGCTAAAACAGGACCCACACCTTTCACCTCTCACAAAAACCAACTCACGCTGGATAACAGACTTAAACCTAAGATATGAAACTATTAGAACTCTAGAGGAAAAAGTTGGAAACACTCTCCTAGACATTGGCCTGGGCAAAGAGTTTATGAAGAAGTCCCCAAAGGCAATCACAGCAGCAACAAAAATAAATAAATGGGACATGATCAAACTACAAAGCTTCTGCACAGCCAAAGAAATAGTCATGAAAGTAAACAGACAACCTACAGAATGGGAGAAAATTTTTGCATCCTATGCATCCGATAAGGGACTGATAACTAAAATATACTTAGAACTCACGAAAATTAGGAAGAAAAAATCAAATAACCCCATTAAAAAGTGGGCAAAGGACTTGAACAGAAATTTTTCTAAAGAAGACAGAAGAATGGCCAACAAACATATGAAGAAATGCTCAACATCTCTAATCATCAGGGAAATGCAAATCAAAACCACAATGAGATATCACTTAACTCCAGTGAGAATGGCCTTTATCAAAAAATCTCCAAACAATAAATGCTGGCGTGGTTGCGGAGAGAGAGGAACACTCCTACACTGCTGGTGGGACTGCAAACTAGTTCAACCTCTGTGGAAAGCAATATGGAGATACCTTAAAGCGATACAAGTGAATCTACCATTTGATCCAGCAATCCCATTGCTGGGCATCTACCCAAATGATCCAGTGACACTCTACAAAAAAGACACCTGCACTCGAATGTTTATAGCAGCACAATTCATAATTGCAAGGCTGTGGAAACAGCCCAAGTGCCCATCAATCAAAGAATGGATTAATAAAATGTGGTATATGTACACCATGGAGTACTATTCAGCTCTAAGAAACAATGGTGATATAGCACACCTTATATTTTCCTGGTTAGAGCTGGAACCCATACTACTAAGTGAAGTATCGCAAGAATGGAAAAACAAGCACCAGATATATTCTCCAGCAAACTGGTATTGACTGAGTGGCACCTAAGTGGACACATAGGTGCTACAGTAATAGGGTATTGGGCAGGTGGGAGGGGGGAGGGGGGTGGGTATATACATACATAGTGAGTGAGATGTGCACCATCTGGGGGATGGTCATGATGGAGACTCAGACTTTTGGGGGGAGGGGGGGAAATGGGCATTTATTGAAACCTTAAAATCTGTACCCCCATAATATGCCAAAATAAAAAAAATAATTAAAAAAAAAAAAAAAAAATGCACATCTCATATGATCCAACATTTCACTTCTAGGACTCTGTCTTACAGAAATACTCACACAAATCCTGAATACACATGTACAAAGATATTCTTTATACCATTAATAAAAGAAAAAACATTAGGACAGCTTATAGGGGAAATAATGAATTATGGTATATTCATACCACAAGAGAGTATAGCATTCGAAGAATAAGCCACATCTGTAAGAACTGATATAAAAGGATTTTGGAAAACAAAAAGAATTAGCTGCTTCAGGTGGTTCTGTTAAGATAACCAGACCAAGGCAATGATAGAAATGCAAGTCTGAAGTTATCTCTGGATCATTCAGCTAATCAGATAGACATAGAAGAGTCAAATTAATTTTACTCTCAAGAAAACTAGTTTTTATAGATTGAAGATACGTAGGTAGAAAATAGAAAACCTCAAAGTTTAGGGGAAATGACAATCAAGTGGAGAAAGGGTTAAAAATTTTCATGTTTCCTGTCTTATCCAGGCTTAGTTCCCAAGTAGTCCCCTTGATTTTTTACATCTCACAAGACCCTCAACTTTTCGAACCTGGTAGCCCTGCCACACACAGACTCTTTGTGATTCAGAAGCAACTTCACATTTGCATTTGTATTGGGTCCCTCTGAATCTCCTTACTTTAATAAGTGTTTTCTAATTGTCTAGGATAATTTATGTAGGGTATGACAGTGGATTGTTAAGTATAACTTAATGAGAATTTTTGACTAATTGGTAACCTACATTCTTAATGTTCCAATAGCAAAACTTTTGTTTTCCCTGTACAGTGAATTGTTTTATTTTCACTGAGATTTTTATATGCTATAGCCAGATTTATTTTAGAGTTTGCCAACATTGTCAGGATCTGGGTTTGAGACTGAACTATTTTGCAAAATTGATTTGAGTACTTCAGTTAAGATTTATGAGGAAAATTTCTTTCAAAGCCATAAACACATTCAAATACTTTTAAAAAATCATTTGCTTAAAATGTACTTTTTGCTATCATAAATTTCCCACCCCTCTAGAGTTGGAAGTCTAAACATTGAAACATTATGCTACTATGTGAGAATGAATATTTTAATATTCAAAGAGAAACTGACTGGTTTTTCAATGTCATTGTATATAGTGACAAAATTTGATTTCAACAATTTTATTGTTTATAACATGTCAATATGTTTAGATGCTTCTGTATAAAGCATTATACACATATATTTATATCTATGAATTAAAGTTTCCTTTTAAACGTCTATGCCTTAACTTTCGTTGGTAACATTTACTCAAAATTCTTGTATAGAGGTTTCCTTTTTTATGCCTTTTTTAATCTAGAAAGAAATTAGTTGTCCTTTGTTTCTAATATGATATGAATTCTTTTACATTGTGTTTGTGATGCAAATTCAAGTTGTTTGTAGCTGATGCATTGAAATAAATGAAATGGGATTTTCAGCAGAGATATTTGAGGTCTTTACCTAGGACAAAGTAAGTAATTTTTTATACACTTAGCCGGAATAAAAGACTTCTTTCTGGTTTTGTGTTAAGTCTGACCTCTATGGATTGGGCCTCTCCTAAGTGATTCAAGTCCTCCATTATTTAGTCAGACAGTCAGCAATGACTGTTCCAAACTACAGCTTTCAATGCTCTGCATTTTCAATGACTTCTGCCTTCTTGGTTGGCTAATTGGGGGGCTTTCTCCATTCTTTATGAAAAGGACTTTTTGTGCAAATGGTGCATTGACTGAGGGAAACTTTATTTGGGGCTTACTTAATGAGGGTCTCTTCTAATACTTTTCTGAGGGTAATGTACGATTTAGGAGCAAGTGGGCTACTGTGTTCTTTTCTCAGGACCATTGTATTCCTTTTTACAGGTGACATGCATTTGGAGAATAATAAACATAGTCTAAAATGTAAGAAAAAGCAAACCAGAATTCACTCTCCCTCGGGTACACATGACAAGTTCTTTCTTTTTCCTTTTACTTATCACAATGGGAGAGTGAAAGGCGGAGTGTGCGAGGCTGAGTAAGGCTGAGCATGATTAAGTGCCATTAGACCGGTCAGCTTTCTATCTCAAAGCCATTGTTACTCATTTCCTAACTCATATTCATGTAGGAACATAAGCAAGAAATACTGAACACACAGGATGGGGTGGGTATTCAGAAGACGAGATGTTACACAGGAGTCTACATACAACACATACCGATCAATCTAGGAGCAAATAAACTCCACTATGCCCCCATGAAATGAGATGTAGAGAAATTTCCATTAGCGCGGTCTGAAACGTTAGGCTTTGCTGACATTGTTTAACAAAACCATAATATAGAAAAGAAACAACAATTTTATGCATATACTTTTAATAAAGGACATAGGAAGATAAAGCTGGCCAGCATTGTCAGTATTTCTGCAGCAAGACACATGGTTTTAACAATACTATATACAATCACTTTTAGCAGATTGGTGGAAAAAAGGATTTGTGGCAAATTGGCAACTTGAGCTTAACTGCTGAGGTCCCCTGCGCCTTTCTTTTTCTGGCTCTCCAATACAGTTCATGTATTAGTACCAAGACCCAGTCCCAGCTTTCCTGCTATGTTCCTTTGCAGATTTAGCCAGCAGGGTGAAAGCAATTATTCCTTGAATGCATCTTATTGTTTTTTTCCTTTGACACCATTCCCTACTAAGAATCTATTTCCTGATATATTGAATTCATTGTCTATTTTAATTCATCGTGCTGATGGCCGTGTACAGGCTGCTCGAAATAACATATTGAATGGTTTTGGACACCGTGTAGGACACAACCCTAGCCCTTTTGGGGAAGTAAACACTCATGGGTTGCATGCTGTTAGGAGCCACCCATTCATTTTTATATTATATCCCACATGCAAAAGGCTACAATTTAATAGGGTACATTACAGCTATGGTTGAAGAAATGGAGATGTACCATACCCAATCAACCATTTCCTACTAACTGGATGGAGCTCATAAGTTTTTTAAGAACATGGGACTTGTGGAAGAGCCTGATGATCTTGTTAGATGTCCTCTTTGCCTCTGCTTAAAACATGTCTTTTGTACCAACTCGGTCTCTCAACCACTCTGAGAGCAGAGGTTCTGGAATGTATACATGGAATGTTCTTCACCTGCTTTGATTGTTAGACTTTTTTTCTAAAAGGAGAGGACAGAGAATCGTTCTTTTAAAATATTTGCTCTTGATAGCCAGGCAGCGTGCTTAGGGGGAAGTGTGTGTGCGTGTGCATGGGCACGTGTGTATGTAGATACGTGTGACAAGAGGAAAAAAGGATAGGCTTTGAATGACTTATATTCCTGTGAATTTGGGCCTCGTTAAATTTTAGGTGCACGTTACAATAATGTATATTCAACACTCTTAAAACATACATGCTAAGATTGTGCTTAAATCTCCATTAACCTCAATGTCTACACATTGTGCAATTTGGCATAAACATGGGGAAGCACATTCTTTTTTCTGGCAAAGACAGCCTGAGATTGGGCTCTTGGGTGCCACAGGAGATAATGGCACTGGTGAAAGATACGTGTCACATGGGGGGGGGGGGGACAGGCACATGTTGCATTTCTATCACACAGAAAATAAGAGTTGTATAAATTGCATACTTTGAGATTTTTGACAAAGTGGCACTCTTTTGGAATGTGATCCTGTCCTAATTGCTCTTAATGTTCTAAGTTGTTCCATGGTAATTCCAGTAGTAGGAAGCCAAGTCCACAGTATACTGGACATGGTAACTGTGGGCTCCGCCCAGGACAGCTATGTGCTTTTAAAGGGCACTTCATTTCTTTTCCCCTTAATTTTTCCAGCTGTACCATGGGGAAAATGATTTTAATTCTCCTTCCAAGGACATTGTTGGAACAAATGGGAAAACATTAACAAAGTGCTCTAAGCTCTGTAAGAACAAATCAGCAATGAGCATGGAAGAAAGGATGAAGGACACTGTTTTGCTTAGAAATACTATTATGATTAAACCTCTCATTCTAGTCCTGAAATTAACGACATATAAGAGCACTAGGGAGTTAACATAGCACCTTTCAGCTGTAGAATTCTAACAACAAGTATCTTCATTTTGCAAATGGGGAAGATGAGTACCAAAGATTGGGGAATGAGATCCCACAGGGGTTACTGGATAGGACTCCAAGGAAATGCAAGCAAAGGAGCCAGATCAGGGTATGCTAACTATTAAACAAACCTCTCTGTCTTCTTTTTTTTTTTTTTTTTTGAGACAGAGTCTCGCTTTCTTGCCTAGGCTAGAGTGAGTGCCGTGGCGTCAGCCTAGCTCACAGCAACCTCAGACTCCTGGGCTCAAGCAATCCTCCTGCCTCAGCCTCCCGAGTAGCTGGGACTACAGGCACGAGCCACCATGCCCGGCTGATTTTTATATTATATATATTAGTTGGCCAATTAAATTCTTTCTATTTTTATGGTAGAGACGGGGTCTCGCTCAGGCTGGTTTTGAACTCCTGACCTTGAGCAATCCGCCCGCCTCGGCCTCCCAGAGTGCTAGGATTACAGGCGTGAGCCACCGCGCCCGGCCTCTCTCTGTCTTCTTGATCAGTAATCAACTAGTTGGATGCCTATGTACATTGTTCAATACTCAAATGATCCATGGATAAGGATATCATCAGAGTCTATAAACTAATGGGATCAAGGTGCTAAGATAAGAATAGGGTTTCTTGTTTCTCCAAGCCCCAGGTAAAACCCTGATTTAGGGTTGGCACAGTGGCTCACACCTGTAATCTCAGCACTTTGGGAGGCTGAGGCAGGAGGATTGCTTGAGGCCAGGAATTCGAGACCAGTTGAGTAAGACTGTGTCTCTACCAAAACAAACAAAAAAACCCCAAAAAACCCTCAAAACCCTGATCTATTTAGCCTTTTGAAGATAGTGTAAATCTGTAAGGCATTTGACAATCAGCTTTGCATTTGCCCCAAACCCTGATCTATTTGGCTTTTTGAAGACAGTGTAAATCTGCAAGACATTAGATAATCAGCTTTGCATTATAGCTCTCCTGAGTTTTACCCTCCCAGTGCTTCCCTGTAGTTCACTGACACTTTGTTTTATGACCTGATTTCTGTGGGAGCTGAGTGCTGATACATTCTATGCATCAAAGAAGTTCTTGATGCCTTTCTGACTTTGAATCATAGTTAGCAGCTGCTCTGCCTAAACTCTTGGCAGAAGATCATAGATGGGAAAGGGGAAGATTGCTTTGAGGCCTACTGTCTGTGCAGTAAGTAATGCCCTGCATTTAGAGGATGGTACATTTCTATATGAATAGTAGGCAAGGCTTGTCCATCAGAAGACCATGTGGATGACCAAATAACCTTTCAAGAGACACCTAAACAAGAGAGTGTTTTAGAGAAAGAACAGAAGGGGGATAACTTTTTTTCCATCTGAACATATAAGATTACACTATGAAACCCAGTGTGCATAGTCTTCTAGGCTGCTTCTTGGCTTCTGAGTTTGAGAAACAAGCCCTAATAGATTTACTCATGTCTTCTATTCTCTCAAATGAAATGCTGACCACCATCCATTTAATCTATGCTAAAATCTCACCTTGGTCTGGGAGGCCGAAGTGGGAGGATTGCTTGAGGTCAGGAGTTCAAGACCAGCCTGAGCAAGAGTGAGACCCCCCCTGTCTCTACAAAAAAATGGAAAAATGAGCCAGGCTTGGTGGTACACGCCTGTAGTCCCAACTACTTGGGAGGCTGAGGCAGGAGGACTGCTTGGGCCCAGGAGTTTGAGGCTTCGGTGAGTTATGACGACACCACTGCACTCCAGCTGGGGTGACTGAGCCTCTGTCTCAAAAAAGAAAAAAAAAAAAAAAACTCACCTTGGTGAAAGTTACCTAGGAGGTCCAAATGAATAGGTTTTGTTTTTGCTTTAAAAAGCTGGACTTCCCATTTTCTCAGCTCCACTGGAGCCCCAATACTGAATTATTTGTGGACGGCAACTCTCTTTTACTCAAGAAGATTTTTTTGGGGGAAGATAATTTAGTAAATGTAACAATCCCTCTAGAAGCTCAATTCCTTGATATCTGTAAAATGCCTCTAACTCCCACTGATCTCTGTAAGAGCTGTGAGCTTTTATTGTCAGCAGGTGGGCACTGGAGTGCTGGTTGAAAAATGAAAAACATCAATACTCTTAGGTATTATTATTATAAAGAAGCAGCATTAGTGTTCATACTCATTGATTCAGGCACTAGGACTGAAAAACAGGCTGATTATAAATAAATGGCAATGGACGTAAACTATTTTAATGGCTAAACTACCACTGAAGTTAGAAAAAAAGGAAGGAAAGATGGAAGGAAGGAAGGAAGGAAGGAAGGAAGGAAGGAAGGAAGGAAGGAAGGAAGGAAGGAAGGAAGGAAGGAAGGAAGGAAGGAAGGAAGGAAGGAAGGAAGGAAGGAAGGAAGGGTGGATTGGCATATTTGGTTATCACTATCTGTACATTAACCCTTGCTGTGAAAACACATTTTTAGTGCTAATCTTCAGGCTAATGTCAGCTGTGAAACTTTACGCTTACCAATAGTATTGTCATTAAACCTGAAAACGACCCTGAAAAACCCTTAACAAAACCCGTGGTCCATAATTTAGGCTTGTAGTTTTTCTTTCACCATAAAAATAATTCATAAAGGCTAAAATAAAGCTAAGTAGGAGATAAATGAATAAAAGTAATTGGAGAATTTTACCACAGCCTGGCATTAAAGGTCTTTAAAACACTAATTGTTATATTTAATAAAGTAGAAGTCCTGACCTGATCTGATTTGATCTTCTCAACAGCTAATTCGATTCCCAATTTGAAGACCTTGGTCACTGTGTATTGAATCACCCTCTCAAATTTTAGATACCTGATGTAGCGATGGTTTAAAGCTCAGCAAATATTTAAATTGCTATTTAGAGAAGAAGCATGATTAAATAAATGCCTCCGATTTTTTAACCTTAATTTTCACAACACGATAGCAGAATTTTGTATAGATATGCTGCACATACACATGTTTCTAAGTGCACATGCACACAAGCAGCAAATGTAGTCTGATACCCCTCATCACCAAAAGACCCTATAAATATAATTAATAGTCTTTCTATGGGAATTAAAGACTCCAAGGAAGTCTTCTGAATTCCCTTTTACCTGATAAAATGAATGAAAAAATATATATTTTACATTTAGGCTTTCACAGATTGGGGGAAGGAAATGAAGAAAGAAAGGAAAACTGGCTTGAATTAACTGCTACCAAATTGGAGTTCAGTCAGTTTTCAATGTAAAGTCCTGAAACATTTGCACAGCAAGTATTTGATGGAATGCTTTCAAATTGTGAAGCTTTCAATCCAACATGGTGACTTATTTTGAAGATCAGAATGGTTCCCAACACTGAACTCTGTAAGCCTCATGGGAGATGGTGGATCCTGGGAATAAAGAGAAGAAATTCACAGGTGAGCTGAACAACTGTACATATTCACACGTTAACACCCATTTGACAATAATACACGACCACTGTGAAAAGCATAGATTAGCATCGAAAAATTTTAAGTGAAAAAGGCAGGATGCAAAATGCTATTATTATTTTTAACCCAAAAATTGTTATCTGGAACAAAAGACTGAGGAAATACACTAAACTGTTGAAAGTGGTGGATTCATGGGTAACTTATTTTCATTTTCTCTACTTTCTACTTGTATTTTTCATATTTTCTTTAGTAAATGTATAATTTGATAACTTAAAAATAATTTATTTTTAAAATCCACACATAAATTACATGAGCTTTGAAATTGGGCAATTCTCAATTTTAATTCTATTATTGCTCTGCCTCTTGGGCAAATAATGTCAATGGATCTTAGTTTTCATAGCTGCAAAACAGGCAGAATGAAATCTACCTAAAGCAATATCTGGCATATAGTAGGCCCACAAGTAGCTTTCTAAAAATAATTTGGCCATATACACTGGGCCTTTAAAAAATTCATGCCAGTAATTTTGCTTCTAGGATTCATTTCTATGGAAATGATTATAAATGAGCAGAAAAATTTATGACCAATGATATTATTCACATCATTCATAATAGTGGAAAACTGGATAAAATCTTAATGTTGGATAACAGAGAATGGTTAAATAAACAGTACCTTGAAATAATCAGAAAATATTTTTGGTGTTAGTGAAAAAAGCAGAATTCAAAACAGAACATAGTAAGATTTTACTGTTTAAAAAATATATTCATAGAAAATATTGGAAAGAATACAATAAAATTTTAACAAGAGTTATCATTAGGTGGTAGGATTATGAGTGATTTTAATTTCCTTCCTAGATTTTTCTCTTTTCTATTCTGAGTATGCTTAATATACTTTTGTTTAGAGATAGGGTCTCACTATGTTGCCCAGTCTGGCCTCAAACTCCTGGGCTCACAAGATCCTTCTGCCTCAGCTTCCCGAGTAGCTGGGACTACAGGCACATGCCACCACACCAAGGTAATATACTTTTAAAATTAATTCTAATATGTATCATTATTTTCTGATTACAAGAGCAATGCATGTTCATCATAGAATACTTGAAAAATATAGAAAAGAATAAGGAAAAATAATGACCTATAATCAGAGGTCTGTTTTCAGAGACCGTTTTCCATCCTCCCTCCTTCTCATTCATTCGAGAAATATTTATTGAATACTTACCATGTGCCAGGCACTGTGCTAGGGGCTGGTACTAAACTGTGAACAAGACATAGTCACTACCCTCAAGGAACTTACAAGCTTGTGTGGGAAGCAGACAAGTAAATATTACAGCACAGAACAAAAGTCTCTTGTAACAGTATTATGGTAGCACTGGGAAGAGACATATAGCTCAGCTCTGGGGTCAGGTCAGCCAGTGATACCCTGAATAAGTGATGTGGAAGCTGAACTCTGGAGGATAAAGATTATGTAGCCAGGGCTGGGCGCGGTGGCCCACGCCTGTAATCCTAGCACTCTGGGAGGCCGAGGCGGGCGGATTGCTCGAGGTCAGGAGTTCGAAACCAGCCTGAGCAAGAGCAAGACCCCGTCTCTACTATAAATAGAAAGAAATTAATTGGCCAACTAATATATATATATAAAAAATTAGCCGGGCATGGTGGCGCTTGTCTGTAGTCCCGGCTACTCGGGAGGCTGAGGCAGGAGGATCGCTTGAGCCTAGGGGATTGAGGTTGCTGTGAGCTAGGCTGATGTCACAGCACTCACTCTAGTCTGGGCAACAAAGTGAGACTCTGTCTCAAAAAAAGAAAAGAAAAGAAAGAAACAATGGTGATATAGCACCTCTTCTATTTTCCTGGATAGAGCTGGAACCCATTCTACTAAGTGAAGTATTACAAGAATGGAAAAACAAGCACCACATGTACTCACCATCAAGTTGGTTTTAACTGATCAACACTTAAGTGCTCATATAGTAATAACATTCATTGGGTGTCAGGCAGGTGGGAGGGAGAGGAGAGGATGGGTATATACACACCTAATGAGTGCAGTGTGCACAGTCTGGGGGTTGGGCACACTTGGAGGTCTAACTAACTTGGGTGGGGCAAAGGCAATATATGTAACCTAAACATCTGTACCCCCATAATATGCTAAAATAAAAAATTGAAAATTAAAATATAAACTGCACTCATATACCTTTTCACATAACTCTATTAATTATTCTACAAAATAATTATTTTTAATGGCTGTACAATATTTCATCGTAATGATGTAGCAATTTATTTTACCACTCTTCTATTGCTATTTAGTTTTGTTTCAAATTTTCTGCTCTTAAAATAAATTCATGATAAATAGTTGTAGAGATTTCTAATTATTTCACTAAATATATTCCTAAAATGGAGTAGTTACCAGATAAAATTGTATTGTAAGGCTTTTATACATGTTCCAAAATTTCACTCAAAAAATTATCTCACATCAGCAGTGTATGAGAACATCTGTTTGAACATGTTCTTGCCAACACTATGTACTGTAAATTGTAAAAATAGGCTGATTTAATAGAAAAAAAAATTAGTCTTAAATATTTTACATTATTTTAATTTGTATTTCTTTACCGTGAAGTTGAAAAATTTTTATGTTTATTTTTCATTTTTGTTTTTATCTGGTTGATTGTTCATATCCTCTGCCCATTTTCTAACTGTTGTGTTTTTCTTTTGCTTACTAATTTGCAAGAGCTTTGTAAATTAAGGATATTAAATTTTGCATGTTGTATATTTGCCAAGTTTGTCTTTTTATTTTGAAGAAAATATCATCTAGAATCAGTGCATTGTTTTGGGTAAAAGTTATGGCAATACGTTTTTATGTGCAAAAATTTGAGACAAAATGAAAAAATGTTAGCATTTATTAATTCTAAGTTGTAAACACATGGGTATTCACTTTATCCTTTTTTTAATTAAAAAAACTTTTCAAAAGAAAATAAAGGAAAGTAAGTATAAAATCTCTAATAATTTGGACATACATAACATTCATCCATTCTACTGCTAGACATTCAGGTTGTTTTCAAGTTTGGAGCTTTTACAAATATCACTGTAGTAATTATCTACATATATTTAAAAAAATTCTTCATATCTTGATAAGTTTTAAAATGCCTCTCCCTTTTTTGCTGGATTGAGCTGGTTGCCTCCTCTTATTGTGGAGAGGACTCACTTCATCCTGGCTTTTGATCTTTTTTTTTTTTTTTTTTGAGACAGAGTGTCACTTTGTTGCCCAGGCTAGAGTGAGTGCTGTGGCCTCAGCCTAGCTCACAGCAACCTCAAACTCCTGGCTCAAGCAATCCTCCTGCCTCAGCCTCCCAAGTAGCTGGGACTACAGGCATGCGCCACCATGCCCGGCTAATTTTTTCTATATATACTAGTTGGCCAATTAATTTTTTTTTATTTGTAGTAGAGACGGGGTCTCACTCTTGCTCAGGCTGGTTTCGAACTCCTGACCTCGAGCAATCCGTCCGCCTCGGCCTCCCAGAGAGCTAGGATTACAGGCGTGAGCCACCGCGCCCGGCCTGGCTTTTGATCTTTTTACATGTGTAGATCATATTTCTCTAAGCTCTTCCACCTAGATACTTAAGTCTTAAAGCATTGGCCTTTCTATTACAGTTCAGCTCTTTAATTTGTCCCCCTCCTTCTCAATAACATGAGCATGGATTCAGCATGTCCTCAAAGACTGCCTTGGGTGAAGCATCTGATTCCAGAGACTCTTCATCAATGCCTGTGATTTGTGGGCCTGAAGAAAATGATCCATCCTTGCAAATGTCTTCTGCTGAGTTGCCCCACACAAAGACTGGAGGGCCCTGATCCTTCCACCAGTCCTGAAGTAAAACTACCCACTTCTGTAGAGAAGAGTGTAGTGAAGAAGAAAGATAAGGTCCAGGTCAAGAAACAGAAGAGCAGAAGTGCGTTCTCTCTGACCCAGTTGTGTGTACACAATGATAGATTTCAGAGACAAAAATATCTCAGCCTGCAGAAGATGCAAGAACTGTCCAATATCCTGAACCTAAGCTACAAACTGGTTAAGACCTGGTTCCAGGACCAGAACATGAAATCTAACTGGAGCCTAATCAAAGAAGTTCCAGTAATCTTGGCTGCTATGAACAATATGATATCTCTGGATATAGATAAGTAGATATAATACTAGTTTGGATATCTTTAATATTTAGAATCTAACCACAAGAATAGGAAGTGAAAAGTACAAAGATATGTCATGAAGGATTATTCCCATTTTCTGGGATTGGGAGGCTTCATTTATTAAAAACCTCAATTGTTCAGGTGAAGTGTTAAGCTATTAATGCACTTCATTGATTTCCTCCACCTCTTTTGATTCTGTGGTTTACTACAACCCCTAATTTGTTTATTACTGTAATATTTGTAGACAGATGTTTCGTATTTGGCTGCATCATGCTGATGTCAGTACCAGTATGGCTGGTTTAAGTACGAATATATAAAATATCCATTTTACCAAAAAGCAAAGCTTCTCCCACTCTTACCTTCTGTGTTTCCAAACACTTTTCTATTTTTGTCTAAACATGACTTTGTTGCTCCCACAAAATTAATCAGTTTCTTAATTTATGTGGACAGAGTGTCCTAGAAAAGGCATTGCTTAAAGTCAATTTTGCTTACCTCAGGAATAATATAAAAATGTATTTCATAGTTCAATAATCACTCAAGATGCCCTAAAAAATGGTAACATGGTCACATAAATTTGGGAAATAACTTTTTACATTTTTGGGGATTCACAAAGTTCCTTAGCATACTAAAAGTCCTGATAAGTACTGCATTAAAGACAAAGTTCCATGATATGCACAAAAGAAAGAATCCAATAGTCAAATGAGTTTAGGGGGCTACTACAAACTCTACTTTTTGTGTGTGTGAGACAGGTTCTTTCTCTGTTGCCTGGGCTAGAGTATAGTGTTGTCATCATAGCTCATTGCGACCTCAAACTCCTTGGGCTCAAGTGACCCTCCTGCCTCAGCCTCCCGAGTATCTGGGACTACAGGCATGCGCCACCATGCCTGGCTAATTTTTTTCTATTTTTAGTAGAGACAGGGTCATGCTCTTATTCTTGCTCAGGCTGGTCTCAAACTCCTAATCTCAAGTGATCTTCCTGCCTTGGCCTCCCTGAGTGTTAGGATTACAGGCGTGAGCCACTGTGCCTGGACTACAGTTTCCTTTGCATGAGTTACAAAACTTATTAGCATAGTAAAGGCCCTGAGAATTCCTACACTAAAGAGAACTCTGTAATTTTGCTTATATAAGGTTTCATAAATTTATTCATCAGAGAACTTTTTTTCCCTTTAACATTTGACATGTCAAAGTACTAGTGTTTTATAGAATACCCTTAACAAAATGCTAAAATAAGAAGATTAGAGAGATGAGCATCATGGCTAACTGAAATCTAGATACTACTACCATACAAGTTGTCTTACCTAAACATCAAGCATTTCATCAGGGCTTTGGATAAGAAAACAGACTTAATTCTTCCTTCTTTTTAATCGTTGATTATAAGTGAAGGTTTTTAAACTTACTGCCATCATGGAAATAGCATGCTTTGAGGTCAGACAGACGTGGGTTACAATCTTAGGTTAGCCACTTACTAGTTAAACCTCTCTGCACTTCAGTTTTCTCATTAGTAAAATGGGAATAATAACATTCATCTCACAGAGTTGGTGTGAGGATTAAATAAGATAACCTATGTCAAGCGAAGTGGCTGGCATGGACAAGGTCTTGTATGGTATCTATACTTGTACACAGTAGAAATTCTGTAAGGGAAATAACTGAAGACTTGAGAACCACAGACTGATAGGCTTCTAAATAACTACTAGCTTTTTCGTGGGAATAGAATGGGAAGTCTTATCAGAGCAGAGCTTTGAGTTTCGTGGCATTTCTGTTACTAAAATCCTCCTTGTAATACTGAATGACACTGGCTTTATTTACCTTCGAGTTTTGCAAAGACAAGGTTGTTTAGCTTTTCGCTAGGCCAAAGAGAATCCCATTTGTAAAGCTGTCTGCCACTGATTAACAAATTAGTACCATTTTCGGAGGGTTGGAGTGTAGGAATGGTGTTTTTGCCCATTAGTGGGTAACAGTAGGTTATTAACTGACATCATGGAGTTGGGCAAAAAAAAACCTGTTTGTAATCAATAGCATTTCAGAGAACTGGAATGCACCAGGTCGAGGGTTATAATTCACGGTATGAAAGCAAATAACCTGAATGTGATGTTTGGCTGTTTCTGGATCCCCTGGGGTCTTTTAGCACAAGTGACATAAATGTGAGTTTGCAGGGAAGAAGGGTGTCTTTTTCAGTACACTGCACAGGGAAATTATGTATAGAATTTCTGCTTATGTGTGCAATAAAAGAGAGAAGAGTTTAGTATCTTGTTCACCAGGATGAGAACTTACTCCTTCTGCTCCCAAGGCTGCTTCTTGGCAGTTCAGGTGACATTGTATATGTCTCCCTCAGAATACTAACCTGTCTGAGAGATGCAGGAAATGTGAAAACTGCTATGTTTCCGTTTCCACGGCAAGAGATGATGAGCCTTCTGGATAATCTGTAAGGTTAAAAAGTGAAGATGATCAAATGCCCCTGTGCTTTATATGGGTAGGTGATCATTCATTGGTATTTTTCCTCGCTGTCTGATCACTGGAAGCAGCAGATATCTGCAAACCTCTAAAGACTGGTGTGCTACACAGAAGCATCTGTAGCCAGTCCAGGCATTCACATTCCAAGAGTAGTCAGCCTGATCTACTATGAACTAAGATTATTTTATTCATCTGCAGTATCTGATCTATAATACCAGCTGGTATGTGACTTCAATAGCTGTGATAATAGCAATACTGCAAGACTCTCTGACTGTAATGGAATGTTTTGGGTCTTGCTACTTGCAAAATTACCCTGCCTTCCCGATATTCCACTGGACATAATTGAGATAGCTATTACAGTACTTTTGGTGTTGGGATTAACAGCAACATTATTTATGGTACAAATATTTTTATTTCTGACCTCCAGCCTGTTGGGAGAGCAAAGTACACTATGAATCAGCTTGCTTAATGCACAGATAACCACTTTTTTCATACTCACAGCATAATAACGTAATAATCTACTTGGTACTTTGAGATAAAAATGTTGACAGTGGTCATCCGCTACAGTTTCTGCTTAGTACATTTTCTTTTATGAAATTAATGTGCCATTCAGGGGGCTCCAATAAGTGTGAGGTTTAGATTCCTGAAGATAGAGGCTAGCCAGCCAGAGTGGATTACCCTTGCCATAGCAGGTTGGCAAAAACTCTCATGCCACTGAGTTAACCAGGCAGATTCCAGATGCAAGATCACAATGGAATACTACTCAATTCTAAGAAATGACAGTGAGCTAGCACCATTTATGCTATCCTGCATTAAGCTTAAGCCCGTTATCCAAAGTGAGACAGCACAAGATCTGGAAAATGGGCTCCACATCTACTCGTCATCAAATTGGTACTGACTGATTAAAAATATGGTGCTCAAATGGTGGTAGGGTTCACCAGGGATTCGGGGGGGTGGGATACACATCTTAGGGATGTGGTGAGCATTGTGTGTGTGGGGGAGGGAATATCTCTAACCCTTCGTAGGGAAAGCCAAAGATACACAATGTAACCAAAAGGTCAAAAAAGGAAAAAAAAAAAAAAAGAAAAGAAAACTTTTATCGGGTGGTGGGCAGATGGGAGGGGGAGGAGGGGAAGGATATATACTTACCAAATAGGTGTGATGCGCACCACCTGGGGGTTGGACACGCTTGATGTTTTGACAAGGCGGGGGTGGGGGGGTGGGGGAGGAATGGCAGAGGAAATATCTGTAACCCTAACAATATTTGTACTCCCATAATATGATAAAATAAAAGGAAAAAAAAAAGATTTCTTCCAAGAAAAGTGGAAAAGTAAAAGTGGCTCTGGCCCAGGCATAGCGGCTCATGCCTGTAACCCTTCACTCTGGGAGGCTAAGGGGGTTGGATCGCTCGAGCTCAGGAGTTCTAGACCAGCCTGAGCAAGAGTGAGACCCTGTCTCTCCTAAAAATAATTTAAAAAAATTAGCCAGGCAACTAAAAATAGAAACAAGAAATTAGCCGGGCATGGTGGTGAGCACCTGTAGTCCCAGTACTTGGGAGGCTGAGGCAGGAGGATCGCTTGAGCCCAGGAGTTTGAGGTTGCTGTGAGCTAGGCTGATATCATGGCACTCTAGCCCATGCAACAGAGTATGTCTCAAAAAAAAAAAAGTGAGAATTCTGCCTTTGTGTTTGTCTAACAAAGAGAAAAAGAGATAGCAAGTGCTTAAGCATACATCTCATACCACCTATCCAACATTTCTACCAAGAAGGCAATTGACAAAGAGTCAAAGACAATTCTGGAAGTGCAATGAACTTCCTTGCCTTGCTGCTAGAGAGAAGTGATGCTAATTTGCTCAGTGCCCACTCCTTGCTGATGATGGGCTATCTCAGAATTTTATAGGTATGGTTTGGCAATGAGCCTTTCTAGAAGTTGGCTTTTAGTATTCTGCTAGGTGGGTTTCTTTTACTTTTTTTTTTCTTTTTGAGACAGAGTTTTGCTTTGTTGCCCAGGCTAGAGTGAGTGCCATAGCGTCAGCCTAGCTCACAGCAACCTCAAACTCCTGGGCTCAAGCAATCCTGCTGCCTCAGCCTCCCGAGTAGCTGGGACTACAGGCATGCACCACCATGCCCAGTTAATTTTTTCTATATATATTAGTTGGCCAATTAATTTCTTTCTATTTATAGTAGAGATGGGGTCTCGCTCTTGCTCAGGCTGGTCTTGAACTCCTGACCTAGAGTGATCCACCCGCCTCGGCCTCCCAGAGTGCTAGGATTACTGGTGTGAGCCACTGTGCCTGGCCTCTTTTACTTTTTTCTTCTGCAACTTGCACTCTTATTTGGCACAGAACACTTATTCCAAGAAATTATTTGAATTAAAATCATATACTTGCAGACATTGGGGACTGAGCTGAAAAACATGATTATCAACTCCCTTAATGGTTGCTCTCCTAGGGTTAGATTAACCTAAGGCTGCAAAGATAGCTCACTTCGTGAGAACTAAATTGAAAAATGCAGACACCTCAAGAAATCAGGCTATGCATAATAGAAGACAAATACAGAATTTAGGAAGTCAATTCACCTTCTCTTTCTACCATCTGCCCTATGTTGCTTCCCCCAATCCTTCCTGTTCTTGCTGTCTATGCAGTAGTAATTTCACCATTATTCAACAGATGTCTACTTGAACCAAGAATGATGTCATTTTAGTTTTAGCGTATGCTGGTGAAGCTCTTATTCTCTTCCTGTCTTGTCCTACATCTCCTCCTTTCCTTTAAAATTCTAGGTTCCCACATAAACCCTTGATACTATGTGAAGTGACTGGCAGTATATGTACACTTCTTTCCGGCCACTGGTTCTGACAGATTGGGAAGAATAGGGAAGAGGACACAATGAAGTCTGGAAGAACTTAGGTTGAGTTGTGACTGCTTTATGACCTTACATAAGTCACATTGCCTCCCCAGCCTCAGCTTTTTCATCTGTAAAATAGGAGCAATACTCTCCCATTCACAGTATTTCTGGGATTCCCTCCTCCAAACTATGAGTGTTCTTTAATGTTCTATCCTTGACCTTGTGACTTTCTATTTCACCATTCATTCCCTTGTCCACATGGATGTATGGCAACACTGCTTAGGTGATTACATTCTATCTCTTTTCTTTAGTTTTATTCTTTCTTTGATTATCTTCTTTACCTCTAGGTATTTAGCTGCCATTTCTGGACAAATGACTCCCAGTTCTCTCTAGACAGTGGAATTATTTCCAGTTATTTAAAATGTCTTTTGTTTTTTATCCTTCCTCTCCACTTCTAGCCTTACCACCACTCATGAAGCCACTGTGACACAGACCCAGCTTTTTGCTACTCTTTCCAGTTCTTGTCTGTCCAAATTCCAATCCATCCTGCACAACAGTACATCAGTAGTCTTTCTAAAATTTACCTTGCAGATTATATTAATATATCACTCAGGATCATAAAATTAATAGTTATTTTCTATTATATCAAGTCTACAAAGCCCGGCACCATCTGGCTATATTTTACTTGTCTAAGACTATGGCTCACAACCCACAATGCCTACCTGGTGTTTCAAAATGGATTGATTCCTCAGTGTTCTTACCACATTTATGTTGAAACTCTTACCTGGAATGCTATTTCCTTCTTCCTAGCATCTATCTTGATGTTATCCATCCTAATAACATCTAGCTTAAGTCCTGCCTCTCCCTCAAAACTCTCACCAGTATAGCCTATACACTTTCTCCCTTTATAGATACACTCAGTATTTAAGCATCACTAGCAATCACATACTTAATGCATGTACCACACAGTACCTAGCACAGGGCTAAGCCTACATTAGGTATGTAATTACTAGCATCATTTTATGGCAATGAGCATACCAAGTATCATGTTAGACTTATGTGCTTTTCTTATCTTTTCCTGAAATTGCAAATTCCTTGAGGGTAGAGGTGACCTTGTATTTAACTTTATATCCCTCCACAGTACCTTGTTTGAAGTGTACCCTTAGGAAATGCTTTCTGAATTGAACTGAATGATTAGAAACTTGCATTATTTCATGAACACATACCAATTTAGAGCTTAGGGTTGGACAATGAAGGGAAAGCAGTAAAATAAACATCCATGGTATTACTGAATGAGGTCAGTTTTCCAGGAGCTGAGCATATGGAAACTCCCTCTCTTCTTATCTAGAAACATAGGGGATTAGAAGATGAGGGAATTCCCGGTAAAAATATAAATAGAAACATGGGGGAGAAATCATTTGGAAAACTCCAAGCTACCCAAAGGAGTAGCCTTTCCCTAGCCCAGTGCATTGTGTTTGATGCCTTCAGGGATGAAACCTAGGATTCCTACTATGAAACAAAGGCGAATGACAAGTATGAGAATAAGTATGAGAACAGGTTGTTTATAGGCCAGTGACCAAAATGCTAGGTAGAAGTGGTAAGAGGGAGCAACTGGGTATATACAGAGAGAACACATCAAGAAAGAAATTCATATATGTAACCCTAACAATATTTGTACCCCCCTAATATGATAAAAGTAAAAAAAAAGAAAGAAATTCAGTTCTGGAATGTGGAAGGTATATCAACAATGTAAGTTTATTTTTTTTTCTATATGTATTAGTTGGCCAATTAATTTCTTTCTATTTATAGTAGAGACGGGGTCTCACTCTTGCTCAGGCTGGTTTCGAACTCCTGACCTCGAGCAATCCACCCGCCTCGGCCTCCCAGAGTGCTAGGATTACAGGCGTGAGCCACCACGCCCGGCCAACAATGTAAGTTTATACTGGTCTCTAGTTTATAATAGCATTACTTCTGAAAAAAGAAAGGAACATTTGGTCAAAGATATCAGGTTGTGGTTATTCAGCTTGACATCTGACCCCCAAGTGTCAGATGGGATTATAAAATATCACACCTTAGAGATGAAGATAGCTTAGAGATCATGGAATTGAAACTGAGGTCCAGAGAGAAAGGATTTTCCAAAACTCACACACTGAACCTAGTGGCAGAACTGGGAAATATTTCCCATGCCAGAGCTCTATGCAGGATTCCCCATCCTTCTATTTTTGGTGATAGAGGCACAGGAGCTGAGATAATTTGCTTTCAAATGGAACTTAAAAAGATCTATAAATTGAAAAGTAAATAGGAGCAAAGGAGAGATACTGGGTGGTATAGTGGCTAAGGGTTTGGACTTTGGAGTTAGGATCTATCACTTACTCACTATGCGACTTCGGGTTTCTCTGAGTTTAGTTTCCTCAGCTATAAAATGGGATTATTTAATATTTACGACCCACAAAGTGATTATGACTATAAAATGTTACAAAGCTTGTAAATCACCTCATGCATAATATGCATTCAACAAATATTAGTTGCACCATTTGAATCAATCTAACAATCATTTTCTATATGCAGCCTTATTTTGCTAGGGTTGCAGAGAAAACTGAAATGAAGATGATGTCTTTGATTTCAATGAGTTTCTATCTAGTCACCTACCACTCAGACTCTTTACTGGAGCCATGCTACTTTCTTCATGTCCCCCTCACTTAGCTTGAGGTCTTGTGCATTACAACCTATGACTTTCCTGTACCTTCTGCCTCTTCATTTCTTGCCACCAAACGAGATGCTACCTAATTTTTAAGACCTCCTCTGTGAAGTATTTTCTGACCAGCCCAGCCCATAAAAAATCACTCTTGCTTTCGAATTTCCATAGCACAAAGTTTATGGTTCTATTCCTTTGACCAATAACATATCCTGTATTGTGGGATTTTTATTTTTTGAAACGGAGTCTTGTTCTGTTGCCCAGGCTAGAGTGCTGTGGAATTAGGCTAGTTCACAGCAACCTCCAACTCTTGGGCTCAAGCGATTCTCTTGCCTTAGCCTCCCAGGTAGCTGGGACTACAGGCATGTGCCACCACGTCCAGCTAATTTTTTCTATTTTAGTAGAGACGGCATCTCATTCTTGCTCAGGCTGGTCTTGAATTCCTGAGTTCAAGTGATGTTCCTTCCTTGGCCTCCTAGAGTGATAGGATTATAGGCATGCACCACCACCACACCTGGCCTCCTGTATTATGTTTTGTTAGGCAATTTTTCATGTATGTGTCCTATCTCCCCAAATAAATTTAGCAAATATTAATTTCTCTCTCTTCCTCCTTTTTTGCCTATTATATTCTTGATCAGCCAGCCAGACATCTTACCCCAGAACGATACTGCCTATAGGAATAAGAGACAAAAAAGTTTTTTTTGAAAAAGATCCACTTATTTAATCATCCTAAATATGTAATCATAATTATATGACTCATGAAAAGGTTTGTTTGGTAAGATGTCAGTATAGGCAAAGGTATCTTAAATTCCTATGTAGAGAGCTGGTAAAAAAATGGACTGAGACTAAGGATTCTTCCATAGTTGGCCCTACCTATCACCATCATACATGGAAATAAATAAGGGCAATTTGGTACCCCTCAGGAAGTATATTCTTTGAGGTAGAAAGCATCGATTTAACTTAGGACCCTGTCTAAGTCCTGTGGCATTGTTTTAAAGTTCCTTAGACATGATAATACAGGTCTGGTTAGGCCTGAAGAACTAAGTGATAAAGTAATTTTTTCTTCAAGCAAGATTCAATGGCTGTCTCTGACTGGGTGGTGATTGCACAGAATATTACCCAGAGAGGCTTCTAAACAACAAAGCTCTTGATGTGAAAGCCCTCTCATCTCTGAACCAGAGCTCTTGTATACAGGATATACTTAGAGAGTCTGAGTTGTGATGAGGAGAAGGGCTCTCACCAATCCTCTCGGAAAGTCTAGGGATTACAGCAATCTCTGGGATACAATGGAAGTGTGCTAAGATAGAAGTATCACTTCATCATCTTCCTTAAACATTTTCTTCTCATCACACCCCTGTCCCTATCGCCCATAGAATAAATTTCTTCTGAAGAAATTTGTGTGTTAAGCCCCATCCAAATTGATACTAATTTGCCTGCTGAATTAATCTCACAATCATTTTCTATACACAACTCTATTTTGCTAGGGTTACGTAGAATACTGAAATGAAGGTGATGAGGTCTCTTATTGCACTTAGTTTCCATCGAGTCCTCTATTGCCCAACTATCTACTAGAGCCAGGCTACTTTCTTTGTGTTCCCTCACTTAGCCTGGGGTCTTATACATTACAAACTGTGACTTTCCTTGTACCTTCTGCCTCTTCATTACTTGCCACCAATCCAGATGCTATCTAATTTTTAAAGCCCAAAGTCTACCTCCTCTATGAAACCTTTTCTGATCAGCCCAGCCCACAGGAAATCACCCTTTCCTTTGAATTCCAATAGTACAAACTTCATGGTTCTATTTATTTGGCAAATAACAAATCCTGTATTGTGTTTTGTTAGGCAACATTTTATATACACATCTAGTCTACCCAAATAAATGCAAGACTTTTGAGTTCAGAGACTATACTCTATAACACACCTTACAGGTCCAATTGCATTCCCCTAATATGCTCTCAATAAATACTAGTTTATTTCTTCTATTATTCTTTCTAATGGGTTATTTGTCATGGTAGCAGAAAGTATCAAACTGAAAATAAATCAGAAAGATCTTCTACTTCAAGCAGTATTAATGGGTGCCATACAAAGAAAGTTTTATGCAAATAAAGGAATAAGAATTTAGGCTATATGTAAAACACTTAATATACTAGCATCTGAATTCAATATTTTTCTCGATAAGTGTCTAGCATTTGATGTGAAGGAGATTAATTCCTCCAAGCCCTGGTTATCATTAACAACATAACAATGTAAAGCAAATTTTTGTTTTTGTATCATTAAGTTTTTTTACTTGATAAAAATACCCCTCCTGGTATATACTCTATAAATATTATCAAAATAAATTAAAGAGTTCATTTTCAGTCTCATTACTGGAGCTAAAAGCAGTTTGGCTAGTTAAGGAAAGTTCAGTTCTTTCACCACTGAATTCTTTTTTTTTTTTCTTTTTTTTTTTTTTGAGACAGAGTCTCACTTTGTTGCCCGGGCTAGAGTGAGTGCCGTGGCGTCAGCCTAGCTCACAGCAACCTCAAACTCCTGGGCTCCAGTGATCCTTCTGCCTCAGCCTCCCGAGTAGCTGGGACTACAGGCATGCGCCACTATGCCCGGCTAATTTTTTATATATATATCAGTTGGCCAATTAATTTCTTTCTATTTATAGTAGAGACGGGGTCTCGCTCTTGCTCAGGCTGGTTTTGAACTCCTGACCTTGAGCAATCCGCCCGCCTCGGCCTCCCAAGAGCTAGGATTACAGGCGTGAGCCACAGCGCCCGGCCCACCACTGAATTCTTGTAAAATGTTTTTCTTGTCATAGTACACTGGTAGAGAATAACTGGAATAGGCTGTGCATAATTACCATGTACCCTGGGGCTTAATCATGACCGGAGCTCCCTACTGATCTCTCAAACCAGGCTGATGGAAGAGCTGGGTGAGAAGGAGGAAAAAAACTGACCTTAACTTCTTTATTAGGCAATAAAGGAACTAAGTCTAATGAATAGAGGTCATGTCATTACAATTGACAGATGCGAACCTTGGTACTTATATCAAAGCCCACACTGAGTTCAGCTCCTGTTACGTAATCACAAAATAGATGTTCTTGGCAATCATTTTTTTTTGAAGACTCTAATTTGTGGGTCCAGGCAGGGGAATTATTGAAAGGCAGATTACTATGAGTTTAGGTTTATCTAGAAAATAGTTTAGGTTTATCTAGAGTTTATAAACTCTGGGACAGCTTTACTCTGGAAAGTTCTGCCCTTCTCTATCAGGGTTAAGCCTAGACTGTTAAGAAATTTCATAGCTACCATCCAGGGCTCAGGTGACTTGCTTCCCTTATAGCCTGGGCAAATACACACCCATGATAGCAACCTCATGGGAGAATATTAAGAAAGATGTTATATCAGCAATCATACTATATATTTTTACATAGTTCAACTTTGGCTTCTCTGTGGGAGGACCCCAACATAAGAACTGCAGATGACTACAAGTTGCTTATATAAGTCAATGTGAAAATAAATCTCTTATACCTTCTTGATTAGCTCTTCAGAGTAAATTTTCCTAACAACTGGACTATATTTCTATTTATCCTAAAGTATTTTTGGATGAGAACACCTCTCAAGCCAGCTAATATCATTATTCAGTCAATGGTAGTGATAAAATAGTTACTCCTAGGTGATGTTAGCAACATGTCAGAGAGGGATATACTGGCCTTCCTTTCCCCTGGAAAAGGCAACAATGCTTGGTGCCAGACAGATTGGGAGGAGACATTGCCAGGGATGTGGAAGTCCAATTCTATTATTGTCTGCTTAGAGATTTTTCACTTCTCAATTTCCCAAATCTAAAAGTTATTTGTGTTCAAGAGGAAGTTGAGTAAGAGGGAGAAAACTTATTCAAAGAAATAATAACAGAAAACTTTACAAAACTTGAGAAAGAGATAAATATCCAGATACAGGAAAGGCAGAGAAAACCAAACAGATTTGACCCAAATAAGACTAACCCAAGGCATACAATAAGCAAACTCTCAAAGGTCAAGGACAAAGAAAAGATCCTAAAAGCAACAAGGGAAAAGAAGCAAATAACATATAAACAAGCTCCAATTCATCTGGCAACAGCCTTCTCAATAGAAACCATACAAGCCAGGAGGGGATAGGATGACATTTTCAAGCTGCTGAAAGAAAAATACTGCCAATCAAGAATACTATATCCAGCAGAGTTATCCTTCAAATATGAAGGAAAGATAAAGTCTTTCCCAGACAAACAAAAGCTGAAAGCATTCACCACCACCACAACCATCTTACAAAAAATGCTAAAGGAAGTTTTTAAGTCTGAAAGTGAAAGGGTGTAAAAAGATATTCCACACAACTAGATGACAAAAAAGAGCAGGAGTAACTATACTTATATCAGATAAAATGGACTACAAATCAAAGACTGTAAAAAGAGACAAAGAAGGTCACTATATAATAACAGGATCATTTCTGTAAGAAGATATAACAATTATAAATATCTATGGACCCAACACTGGAGCTTCCAAGTGTATAAAGAAAACATTAATAGAGCTAAAGGGAGAGATAGACTGTAATACAATAATACTGGGGGACTTGAATACCCCACTCTCAGTAATAGACACATCATCTAGACAGAAAATCAACAAAGAAACGTTGGAGTTAAATTACATATTAGACTTAATAGGATAACTGACATTTACAGGACATTTCACACAATTGCTGCAGAATACACATTCTTTTTCATCAGCATATTGAATATTCTCCAGCATAGACCACGTCTTATGCCACAAAACAAGTCTGAACAGATTCAAAAAAAAAAAAATCATATCAAGTGTCTTTTCTGACCACAATGGAATAAAAATAGAAATCAATAACAAGAGAAACTTCTGAAACTACACAAACACACGACAATTAAACAACATGCTCATGGACAACCAATGAGTCACTGAAGAAATTAAAAAGGAAATTTTAAAATGTCTTGAAACAAATGAAAATGGAGATACAACATATCAAAATCTATGGGGTACAGCAAAAGCACCACTAAGAGGGAAATGTATAGTAATAAACAACTACATCAAAAAAGTGAAGACTTCAAGTAATTAACCTAATGATGTACCTCAAAGAACTAGAAAAGCAAGAACAAACCAAACCCAAAATTAGTAGAAGGAAAGAAATAATAAAGATCAGAGCAGAAATAAATGAAATTGAGACTAATGAAATAATACAGAAGATCAATGAAATGAAAAATTGGGTTTTTTAAAAGATAAACAAAACTGACAAACCTTTAGCTAGACTAATAAAAAAAGGAAGAAGACCCAAATAAATAAATCAGAAATGAAAAAGGAGACATAACAACTGAGACCACAGTTATACAAAGAATCATTAGAGATGATTATGAACAACTATTCACTGACAAATTGAAAAACCTATCATAAAAGGATAAATTCCTGGAAGCATACAATTTATCAATATTGAACTATGAAGAAATAGGAAACCTGAACAAATCAGTAATGAGTAATGAGATTGAAGCCATAATAAAAAGTCTCCCATCAAAGAAAAGCCCAGGACCTGATGCCTTCACTACTGATTTCTACCAATCATATAAAGAAGAACTAATGTCAATTCTACTCAAACTCTTCAAAAAATTGAAGAGAAGGGAAAACTTCCAAACTCATTCTATGAGGCCAAATTACCCTGATACTATAGGGTATCACTACAAAAAGAAAACTACAGGCCAACATCACTGATGAACATAGATGTAAAAATCCTAAAAAAAAAAAAAAAAAAAAAATACTAGCAAACCAAATTCAACAACACATTAAAAAGATCATTCCCCATGATCAAATGAGATTCATCCCAGGGATGCACGAATGGTTCGACATAGGCAATTCAGTAAATATGATACAACACATTAACAGAACCAACAACAAAAAACATGCAATCATTTTTAAAAAATGCTGAAAAATCATTTGATAAAATTCAACATCCCTTTATTATAAAATGCCTCATCAAACTGTGTATAGAAAGAACATACCTCAAAATACTAAATGGCATATATGACAAACCCACAGTTAACATTATAATGAATGGTGAAAAACTGAAAACCTTTCATCTAGGATCCGGAACAAGATAAGAATGCCCACTTTCACCATTTTTATTCAACATAATAATAGAAGTCCTGGTCAGAGCCATCAGACAAGACAACAAAATAAAATGAATCCAAACTGGAAAGGAAGAAGTCAAATTATCCTTGTTCACAGATAATATGATCTTATATTTAGAAAATCCTAAAGACTCTAGTATAAAATTGTTAGAACTGATAAATGCAGTAAAGTTGCAAGGTACGAAATCAATATACAAAAATCAGTAGAATTTATATATACCAATAGTGAACAATATGAAAAAGAGATCAGGAAAGCAATCCCACTTATAATAGCTACAAAGAATATAAAATACCTAGGAATTAATTTAACCAATGAAGTGAAAGATCCATACAAGGAAAACTATAAAACACCAATGAAAGAAATTGAAGAGGACACCAAAAATGGAAAGATATTCCATGCTCATGGTTTGGAAGAATTAATACTGTTTAAATGTCAATACTCCCCAAAGCAACATATAGGCCAATGCAATCCCAATCAAAATATTAATGACATTGTTCACAGAAATAGAAAAACAATCCTAAAATTTATATGGAACCACGAAAGAGCCTGAATAGTTAAAGGAATCCTGAGCAAAACACAAAACTGAAGGCATCATACTACCTAACTTATATACTACATTATATACTAAAACTACTTATATACTACTATTATATAATAAAATATACTACAAAATTATAGTAACTAAATCAGCATGGTACTGGCACAAAAACTGACACATAGACCAATGGAACACAATAGGGAAACCAGATGTAAACCCATCTATTTACACACAACTTATTTTTGACAAAAGTACCAAGAACATACAATGGGGAAAAGACAGTCTCTTCAACACATAGCTTTTGGAAAACTGGATAACCATAGCATAAGAATGAAACTAGACTCCATCTCTTACTATATACAAAAATAAAATCAAAATGGATTAAAAACTTAAATTTAAGACCTGGGAACTATGAAATGACTAGAAGAAAACATTGAAGAAATGCTCCAGGACATTGGTCTTGACAAAGTTTTTCTGTATAAGACCTCAAAAGCACAGGCAACCAAAGCAAAAATAGACAAATGGGATTAAATCAAGCTAAAAAAGTTTCTGCACAGCAAAGAAAGCAATCAACAAACTGAACAGACAGTCCACAGAATGGGAGAAAATATTTGCAAACTCTCCATCTGACAAGGGATTCATAACCAGAATATATAAGGAGCTCAAACAATTCAATAGCAAAGAACCAAATAATCTTATTTTAAAAGGGACAAAAGATATGAATAGACATCTCTCCAAAGAAGACATACAAATGGCCAACAGGTAGATAACACAATGCTCAATATCACTAATCCTTGGGGAAATGCAAATCAAAACTACAATGAGATATCATCTCACTGCACTTCAAACTGCTTTTGTTAAAAAGACAGGGAATAATGTATGATGGTGAGGATATAGAGAAAGGGGAACCCCTCGGCAGGGTGCGGTGGCTCATGCCTGTAATCCTAGCACTCTGGGAGGCTGAGGCAGGAGGATCACTTGAGCTCAGGAGTTCAAGACCAGCCTGAGCAAGAGCGAGACTCTGTTTCTACTAAAAATAGAAAAAATTAGCCGGGCGTGGTGGCTCACACCTGTAGTCCCAGCTACTCGGGAAGCTGAGGCAGGAGGATGGCTTGAGCCCAGGAGTTTGCGGCTGCTGTGAGTTATACTGACACCACAGCACTCTAGCCCAGGTGACAAAGTGAGAGTCTGTCTCAAAAAACATAAAAAAATAAAAAATAAAAAGAGAAAGGAGAAACCTCATATACTGTTGATGGGAATATAAATTAGTACAGCCACTATGCAAAACTCTATGGAAGTTCCTCATAAATTAAAAATAGAACCATCAAATGATGCAGCAATTCCACTACTGGGTATATATTCAAAAGAAAGGAAATCAATATATCAAAGAGATATCTACACTTACACATGTTTATCACAGCACTATTTACAACCAAAATATGAAATCAAACTAAGTGCTAAAAATGGATGAATGGATAAAGAAAATGTGGTATATATACACAGTGGAATATTATTTAGTCATAAAAAGATTGAAATTCTGTCTTTGCAGCAGGATGGATGCAAATGGAGGTCATTGTGTTAAGTGAAATAAATCAAGCACAGAAAGAGGAATACCGCAGATTCTCACTTGTATGTTGGAGCTAAAACAGTGATCTCATAAAGATAGTATATTGGTGGTTATGAGAGGCTGGGAAGGGTAGAGGGGTGAAGGGGGATGAAGAGAGGTTGACTAATGGGTACAAATATACAGACAGAAGAAATAAGACCCCATGTTGGATACATCAATAGGTTGACTATAGTTAACAATAATCTACTTTACATATCAAAATAGTTAAAAGAGAATAATTTGAATGTTCCTAGCATAAAGATAAATATTTAAGATGATGGACAGCCTAATATTTGGTCTTTTCATATTATATGAATGTATTAAAATATCACATGTATCCCCAAAATATGTACATTTATTATGTATCAATAAAAAAATTTAAAAACCTCAGTATAATTTCAAATTACTAGATTTCTTAGATTAACAATGTTAAGTAAAATAAGAATGGCTTCCTCATAGTTATATATCAAAAAATGGGCCGGGCGCAGTGGCTCACGCCTGTAATCCTAGCTCTCTGGGAAGCCGAGGCGGGCGGATTGCTCGAGGTCAGGAGTTCGAAACCAGCCTGAGCAAGAGCGAGACCCCGTCTCTACTATAAATAGAAAGAAATTAATTGGCCAACTAGTTTATATAGAAAAAATTAGCCGGGCATGGTGGCGCATGCCTGTAGTCCCAGCTACTTGGGAGGCTGAGGCAGAAGGATTGCTTGAGCCAGGAGTTTGAGGTTGCTGTGAGCTAGGCTGATGCCAT